>NC_090375.1:70252902-70556652 GCF_036365525.1 Heterodontus francisci | reverse complement strand
GCAGAAAACCTACAAATGCACAATAAACCAGGAAAGCTGTATAAAGCAGGGAAATCAATACCCATTGGTCCATCTGCATCTTGGTTGGTTATAGCTCATATAAATAGCAGACATCTCTTGTAGAAATGAGGTACAGCTTCTGACGTGCAAAGCTATCACCATCACTTTATTGTGATATGTATTGTGCTTGAAGAAGTGCCCAGTTCCAAAGCACTGTGGGAAACTGTCATTTTAGAATAAAGTTAATTACATGGCAAAATAAGAGGTCTAAGCAAGCTCCTTTAAATAGTATGCTAAATAGGTACTGGATTCTTTTCAATGTTTTTGTAATGATGGACAGTTCAATGGTGTCTTGTGGTTCACAGGGAAGACAGAACATTAATCGGTACTGCAAATAGTATTAGAACTGCATAGAAGCTGAAAATTAGAAGTGTGGTTGAGGCATTTTTATATTCAAATGAGCACTAGTCAATTGTAACAGAACAATGTTCACTAATTATTATGCAGTTATTCGATCAGTTGACTAATCACAAAACCTCTGTTCACAGGTATTTAAATACTTGAACATCGCTGACTAATTCTGTAAGGGAAGCTATCCGTTTTAGACATAGCCTTGTGCACACACTCTTAAAATGCGATCATGATGCCAGTCTATAACTGAGTGAATACTTGAATTAATTGCCACCATATCAGTTTCTGTCAGATTAAATGCAGATGTATGGTAAAACTATTAACACAGGAAGAACCAATTATAGTAACCCTTTAAATACTTGCTCCACATCATAACCACTCAAAGGACGGAAATGCTGAAATCCATTTTTTTTTTCTGAACAAATGTCTGCTGCACTAAGACCAGAGTAGGATTCAATCCTCTTCCTCCCCACTTATACTCAGAGATCACGTTCAGTTCAGATCAATGTGATTCAAATTAAGTAAGAGATGTTTAAGCATATCTCTTCTCCTAGCCTGTTCTTTTGCTCTACAGTATAAAATTACCAGCTGGGAATGCACTACGAGACATTTTTCTCGGGATAGTGATCAGAGTTTTGGAACCAAACAACTTAAACTTGTAGGATCTCATTCATGTTGCTTCGCAGTGAGTTTTAAACTGGCTGAATAGATGCAAATTTTCACTTCACCTTGGATTGGTAATAAAGAACTCGGAAATCATAGAAAGGCTACAGCACAGAAGGAGGCCATTTGGCCC
This sequence comes from Heterodontus francisci, assembly GCF_036365525.1. Classification (NCBI taxonomy): domain Eukaryota; kingdom Metazoa; phylum Chordata; class Chondrichthyes; order Heterodontiformes; family Heterodontidae; genus Heterodontus; species Heterodontus francisci. The sequence goes on along the minus strand of NC_090375.1, from coordinate 70,555,445 downwards.
ATCATGTCCATGTTAGCTCTCTAAGAGCTATTCAGCTTGTGCCACTCCTTCCACCTTTCCCTTTACCCCTGCACATCTTTTCTCTTCAGATAATTATCTTATTCCCTTTTGAAAGCCACGATTGAATCTGCCTCTACCACGCTCACAAACAGTGCATTCCAGATCCTAACCACTCGGTGTGTAAAAAAACCTTTTCCTCACGTCGCCTCTGGTTCTTTTGCCAATCACCTTAAATTAGTGTCCTCTGGTTCTCGACCCTTCTACCAAACTGGAACAGTTACTCTGTCCAGACCCCTCATGATTACACGTCTACCAAATCTCCTCTTAACCTTCTCTTCTCCAAGGAGAACAGCCCCAGCTTCGCCAATCTAACCATGCAACCATTCTCATAAATCTTTTCTGCAACCTCTCCAATGCCTTCACATCCTTCCTAAAGTGCGGTGCCCAGAATTGTACATAATACTCCAGATGAGGCCAAACCAGTGTTTTATAAAGGTTCACCATAACTTCATTGTTTTTGTACTCTATGCCTCTATTTATAAAGCCCAGAATCCTGCATGCCTTATTAACCGCTTTCTTGACTTGCTCTGCGACCTTCAACGATTTGTGTACATATACCCCCAGGTCCCACTGCTCTTGCATCCCCTTTAGAATTGTATCCTTTATTTTATATTGTCTTTCCTCGTTCTTCCTACCAAAACGTATCAGTTCACACTTCTCTGTACTCAATTTTGTTTGCCACATGTCTGTCCATTTCACCAGCCTATGTCCTCTTGAAGTCTATCACGATCCCCCTCACAGTTCACAATACTTCCACGTTTTGTGCCCTCACTAAATTTTGAAATTGTGCGCTGTACACCCAAATGTAGGTCATCAGTACAGAGCAGGAAAAGCAGGGGTTCTAATACTGACCCCTGGGGAACCCCACCAAATAACTTCCTCCAGTCCGAAAAACAACTGTTCAGCACTTCTCTCGGTTTTCATGTCACTTAGCCAACTTCATATCCATGCTGCCACTGTCCCATTTATTCCATGGGCTTCAACTCTGCTGACAAGCCTGTAATATGCCACTTTATCAAACGCCTTTTGGAAGCCCATGTATTTCCCTCATCAACCCTCTTTTTTACTTCATCAAAACAGCATTTGCCCCTTTAAAAATCCATGCTGGCTTTCCTTAATTAATCCACATTTGTCTAAGTGACTGTTAATTTCCCACCGAGGTTAAACTGACTGGCCTGTAGTTGCTAGGTTTATCCTTTTTTGAACAGGGGTATAACATTTGCAATTCTCCAGTCATCTGGCACCACCCTGTATCTAGAATTGGAAGATTATGGCCAGTGTCTCTGCAATTTCCACCCATACTTCCCTCAGTATCCTTGGATGCATTTGATCCAGTCCTGGTGACATTTCAATTTTAAGTACAGCCAGCCTTTCTAATACCTCCTCTTTTGCAACCTTTACCTCATCCAGTGTCTCAACTACCTCCTCTTTCACTACGGTTTTGGCAGCATTTCTTCCTTGGTAAAACCCAATGCAAAATACTCATTTAGTATCTTAGCCATGTCTTCTGCCTCTATGCGTAAATCCCCTTTTTGATCTCTAATTGGCCTTATGCCTCCTTTTACCACCGTTTTACTATTTATATGCCTATAGAAGACTTTTGAATTTCCTTTTATGTTGGTTGCCAGTCTCTTCTCAGGATCTCTCTTTGTTACTCCTATTTCTTTTTTCACTTCCCCTCTGAACTTTCTAATATTCATGACAGATACTGCTGTGAATCCACTGCAAAATGTATGGCAATGTAGATAGGACTTGAACAGGGGCTATTTTATCTAACTTTTGTAAGACTATGCAAAGGTGTTTACTTAAGCATGGATACTTAAACAAAAACTTCACACTGGAATAGAGCAACACTTCCACATTGGCAATGAATTTTCGATGCAAGAAAACATAATGCGGATGATTTTTAATTATTTTTCGCCTGGAAAATGAAAGATGATGTTGAAGGGTAGTGGAAACGCCAGCGACCCCACTGACACCCAAGGCACACTTCATGCGATTTTCAGATGGGCCTATAAATGGACAAGGCTGCTTGCATATGCAGATTAAGGGCCGACATCAATTGCAGGAACCGAATTGCAAATTCCGGACGAAAAAAACACACACTTCATTTGATTGTGCTTTGTATCTGAAGACGAGGGGCTGAATTTTATGCAGGCGGTGGGTGTCCTGACACCTGGCCAGAAGGAGGAGGCGAACCCCGCCTCAGCCATTTTGGGGAACCTTGGCTGCACTTTACAGCGCTCAGGCAGTTAACTGCCTGGCGCCGGGGTCCTCGTTCCTTTAAGGATGGGGCTTCTGCCTCCAACAGCTGTTGGCCAATCAGACAGCTGGCAACTCAGCATTTCTAGCAGAGCCACTGGAAGTGGTGGCCACAGCTGCTACTGCAGTAGGCCCAGGATCAGGAGCAGAGCTGGAGCTCCGACGTACAGCCAAGTGGGGCGGGCTTGCCGGGGCCAGTCAGGCAGGGTGTTTTGGTGCAGGGGTGGCCTTTGCTGCTAGGGGCCCTTTGTGAGCCACAGATTGCCCAAGCAGGATCAATCCCTCCTCACCCCATTCCAGCCTGCAGGGAGGCCGCCTGGTGTTACTGGGCAGCCTCCCCACGTGACCCCACCAGCCGCTGGTAGAATGCCAAATAAAGACAAATTGTGGTACTTTCTTAGCTATGAGATGCTTGGGGCTGTGACGTGCTAAGCGGGTGTCCATGCACTCACTCACTACTGGCCACTTGAGGGCCTTAATTGGTCTCTCGATGAGTTCCCCATCCCTGACAAAATTGAATCGTGTCGGGAAGGTGACAGGTACCCCATCCCACCCCTGCCACCTATCCTCGCTATTTTATGGTCCCCCTGCCTCGCTGTCCATCCCTAGATGGCTGATAAAATTGAGCCCTAGCTTTTACTGAGTTGCGTGCATGGACACCCACTTAGCCACTTCACAGCCCCGAGCCTCTCATAGCTAAGAAAGTACCACAATTTGTCTTTCTCTGATCCTCATATTGAACTCTATCTACTATAGTTTTACTCATTCACTTAATCTATCCATGTCCCCTCCTGTTCTTATAGTTAAGAATCAGTCAATGGCTAAAACCCACAAACAGAACTGAAATTCTCACTAGGAAACAACAGGTACCAGAAACTCCTTTTGAATGGTATGGTCAGTAACACAACTCATTAAAATGTATAAGTGTACTGCCATCATCCTCCTATTCACAGCGTTTCCACGCCCAAACCCACTGAATGGGGGGTTCTGCCAGTTGGATGCAGCAGTTTGCCTGTGCAAACAGCCAAGTTGAGCCCTGAACCCTGGATATATGAACACGATTTCTGATTCCCAGCCACCAGGTGACACCTTCCAGCATCCATCATGGCATACCTCAACAGTTTACACACCGGCTGTATGATATCGGATATTTGTCTTCAACATGGTGGAAGATTCTTATGATGTGCTAGCTACCTTAATATTTCAAATATTCAGGCTTACTCCACCAGGTCCTCATGCAAGGGGGTTTGGTAAAGACAAATGAGCAAACATGCATAGGACTGAATTTAGTGGAGTCGGCGGGGTCTCTACGTTGGGCTGAAAAGGTGAAAGGAACACTGCCTCGGCCCTTCGGACCCCCTACCCCAACGCAATTCAACAGCCCTCGGGCAATTAACTGCTCGCCACCAGGATCCCTGTGAGTTTAAGGATGAGGATCCTGCCCCCAAGAACTGCTGGCCAACGGGAGGGCTGGCAGCTCAGCAGTAACAGCAGCACCACCAGGAGTGGTGGCCACTGCTAGTGGTACATCAGGCCTGGGACCAGACCCAGCGCTTGCTGGAGCCCCAGACCCTACTTAAACGTGGTTGTGGGGGGTGGTGGTGTTAGCGATGGAGGGTTCTCCGTGGACCACAAATTGCTTACAAAGCAGGCCCCCCCCAAACCCCGCAGCTGGGCCACCTTGTTTTACTTCACATGGCGGAGGCTGCACCCTCCCACCCCTGGTGTAATCCCAGTGGCGGCAGGATGAGGACCTTAAATGGTTACTGATTGGCCACTTAAGGGCCTCAATTGGCCTCTGGGTGGGAAGGCCATCTTCAGCCTTTCGTGCCCCTAACATAATTGCTGGACGATGGGCCCTCTGCCCCCCTCCGCCATCTGTCACTGTTCTACGGGTCCAGGCCCCACCTCCCAGCCCGTCTCCTGGGGTCCATTAAATTCCACCCATAGAGCGCCATTTCCAACCTCAGGACATGCCAAAGCCCCCCCAACACCAATGATATATTCTTAATTGTGTTCACCAAATTAAATAAATGATCAGCTAATCTGTTTTTGCTGGTGTTGTTTGAGCATTGAATATTGACCAGAAAGTTGAGAGTACACCCAGCTCTTTCCTGACTAGTCCTATGGGATATTCTACATCCACTTGAACAGGAAGATGAAATTTTGGTTTAATATCTTAGCTGAAGGATGGCACTCTAGAAATGCAGCACTCACTCAGTATCATATTATGAGCTCAAGTCCTAGAGTGGATCTTGAGCACATAACATTCTGACTCACAAGAAAGAGCACCATCACAGTTAAAACTTTAGAGAGATGCCTATTCTGAGGCTAATACCCTTTCAAGGTGCTAATCTGTATAGGCAGGAGCTCTCACTTCCTGTAATCATTTCCCCTATTTTGACGCAGATCCACCTTAGAACCTGGTCCTGAATCTTGTACCTATGTGAAAGTAAGCCCTTTTACTGTATGTCTAAGAGATCTGAACTATAAAGAAGAGCTATTTTCTTTGTTATAAGCTTAACCTGCTTTGGGACTTCTCTGTCACTGAAAAGTGATGAGAAAGGCCAAAGCAACGGAAGAGCTTTACTTTGATGAAAGGCTTGATGGCATGACCATAACACAGTCAGGTGTTTGAACTCAGAACTTCCTTGCCAAACAATGCAGCAACTTTAAATCTAATACTCAACTTGACTCTGAAGATCATGGCACATATTGTATATGTTTCCATGAAACCAGTGAAGACATGGTATTGTATGTTTGCTTTAGCTCAGAGGTAGCAACCTCACTTCTAAATCAGAGAACCTGTATTCAAGTCTCATGGCAGGATTTGAATATACATTTGGACCATCTAGCAATGTTGGTTAAGGTGCAGTCATTTGGGTACGATATTAAATAAAGGCCCGTCCACCCTTCTGAGGTGAAAGAGAGAGTTTTCCCCACATATTGGTCATATTTAACCATTGACCAAAACACTAAAAATTATCTTTTTAGCTGTTTGTGGGGACCTGCTGTGCTATGTATCAGTTTAATGCTCTTTCCTGCAGTCTCAACCATGCCTGGGTATTCTTGCTGTAGTATAGCAACAGGAATAATATATAATGCATATTTTATAAATTTATAGATCTCCTCACACGTCTACTCAATATAGAGGAATGAACAGTAGATAATCTGAGTTGGTGTTGCATATTTATATGCCAAGGCATCATACTGCATTACAAATAATTTATTCACTGGCAGGTAAAAATTGTAACAAGGCCACTTTCATAGAAACTTAACACACAGGAAGAAGCCATTCAGCCCATCATGCCTACACTGGCTCTTTGAATGGGCAGTTGTGTTTAGTCCCACAACCTCACTTTTTCTCTGTAACCCTGTTATTCCTCATTCTCAAGTATCTGTCTAACACCCTTTTAAAATTATTTATGGAATCAGCTTCCACCACCTTTTCAGATAGTGTTCCAGATCCTGATAACTCTTGAGTGAAAACATTTCTCCTCAACTCCTCTCTAGATCTTTTCCCAATGTTTGAATCCATAACCTCTGGTTATTGACTCACTCGCCAGAGGGAATAGTTTTTCTCCACCTATGCTATCAAAACCTCTCATCATCTTGAAAATCTCTATTAGGTCAACCCTTAATTTTCTCTGTTCCAAGGAAAACAGTCATAACTTTTTCAACCTTTCCTCATAACAAGCCCCTCATTCCTGCTAATATCCTGGTAAACCTCTTCTGCACCCTTTCTAATGCCCTTACATCTTTCCTGAAGCATGGTGCCCAGAAGTCCAAAATACTCAGCTAAGGCTCAACTTGTGATTTATAAAGTTCCAGCATGATCTTTTTGGTTTTTATATTCTATTCCTGTGTTTATAAACCCAAGTAGTCCATATGCTTTTTAACCACCTTATCAATTTGCCCTCCCAGCTTTAAGAATTTGTGTATACGGACACCAAGGTCTCTCTTCTCATCTACATTTTTCTAAATTGTGCCATTTATAGTAGACTGTCTTCCCATATTCTTCTTTGGCCTCCTTATCTCGAGAGACAATGGGTAAGTGCCTGGAGGTGGTCAGTGGTGTGTGGAGCAGCGCCTGGAGTGGCTATAAAGGCCAATTCTAGAGTGACAGGCTCTTCCACAGGTGCTGCAGAAAAATTTGTTTGTCGGGGCTGTTACACAGTTGGCTCTCCCCTTGCGCTTCTGTCTTTTTTCCTGCCAACTGCTAAGTCTCTTCGACTCGCCACACTTTAGCCCCGCCTTTATGGCTGCCTGCCAGCTCTGGCGAACGCTGGCAACTGACTCCCACGACTTGTGATCAATGTCACAGGACTTCATGTCGCGTTTGCAGACGTTTTTAAAGCGGAGACATGGACGGCCGGTGGGTCTGATACCAGTGGCGAGCTCGCTGTACAATGTGTCTTTGGGGATCCTGCCATCTTCCATGCGGCTCACATGGCCAAGCCATCTCAAGCGCCGCTGACTCAGTAGTGTGTATAAGCTGGGGGTGTTGGCCGCCTCGAGGACTTCTGTGTTGGAGATACGGTCCTGCCACCTGATGCCAAGTATTCTCCGGATGGAATGAATTGAGACGTCGCTCTTGGCTGACATACGTTGTCCAGGCCTCGCTGCCATAGAGCAAGGAACTGAGGACACAGGCTTGATCCACTCGGACTTTTGTGTTCCATGTCAGTGCGCCATTTTCCCACACTCTCTTGGCCAGTCTGGACATAGCAGTGGAAGCCTTTCCCATGTGCTTGTTGATTTCTGCATCTAGAGACAGGTTACTGGTGATAGTTGAGCCTAGGTAGGTGAACTGTTGAACCACTTCCAGAGCGTGGTCGCCAATATTAGTAGTCCCAAAGTACACCATTTCACACTTCACTGCTTTGAACTCCATCTGCCATGCTTCTGCCTGTTTCACCATCCTGTCTACGTCATCCTAAAGCCTATAACAATCCTTATAACTATCTGCTGCTTTGCCAAGTTTTGTATCACCTGCAAACTTTATAATTCTGCTCCCTACACCCGAGCCTAGGTCGTTTATAAAAATTAAGAGTAAGAGCACTTTAGTTGTGCTTCATTATAAACTAAGTTTTCCAATATAACCAATGCTGAATCTCTGTTTACCACTACTCAGAATATAAATTGGTGTGGCGACATCAGAACTAATTCAAAGAAAAATCCAGATTTGTCCAGCAGGGCCATAGAGCCCATGTTTAACCCATGATCTCCGATGCATTAGATGATCTTAGCTGGAATGACAGAATAGATCCAACAATTAAAATTTGCATCTAAGGAGAATAAAATAAAATGAATTTGGTTCTGCTTCTTGCTTCTGATTGCAATTTTGTCTCCTCCTTGAAGTGTGCATGTGCGAAGATCAAAGGAGAGCAAGATGGGCTTTAGAAGTGGTGCCGCCCCCACCCCAACATTCCCACAGCTGAGATGTCCCTTGTCCAAACTCACACATGGATAATGGTTACTTGTGCAAGGCTGGGAGAGTGCATGAAATGCACAGAACTCCACTGCAGCAAAAAGTCAATGCCCCCAATTAACTGGGAGAGAAAATTTGCAAGAAAAAAAACTGATTAAATCCTAAGTGAATAATTCAGATAAATTTAATAAAATGCCTAATTTAAATAATTCTTCCCATGCATAACACAATCTCCAGGCATCTGGGCAGTGTCACATTTCCTGTCTTGTTCTTCAACAAGGTTAGATCATTCTTTAATTCCTTACAACACTGCAGCTGGTGGCAATCCCAATTTCAGCAGAAGTAGTGCATAGTAAACAGAAGGATTCTATTGCTTACAGACATGCCAAGACCCACCCAGGGGTCTCCAGAGGGACCAGTGCAGTAGCAATAATAAAATGGCCACACAGGTGATGAGCATTCAGCTTGCCTTCCCAGACTGTTCTAATGGCTACTAAGGTCTTCCAAGCAGACAGAAAATACCAATTGTTCATCCACAATCATGCTCATCAATTTTCAATGTAAATGGGGCAAATGTTTTCGCAACAGGAGTCCTGGTGTATTACAGAACTAATTCTACTTGAAGCAGTTCTGTAACAAACATATTAATCACTAAAAAGCAAGAGCAAGCATGTCTTGCATTAGATTTCTGAGTTGGCAGCTAAACTGTCTACAAAAATGTGCATTTTTGTTCACCATAATACCTGCTTATAACTGGCACCAATATATGGTTTCTTAAGTACTTTCAATACCCACAACTGCAATTTAGTGAATCTTCCAAAATGGCAACCGTTCAATAGGGAAAAATTTATGCACTAAACAGGAAATACTTGCTAAACTGATTGATGTGGTTTTAAACCATACAGAAACAAAGGTTCCAGGCACAATCCCAGGTCTGGGATTAAGGGAAAATAAGGAGATGGCAGATGAATTGAACAGGTATTTTGCATTGGTCTTCGCCATTGAGTATAGAAGTAACATCCCAGAAATAGCTGTAAATCAGGAAATGGAAGGGAGGGAGGGAGGAACTCAAGAAAATTACAATCACCAGGGGAGTAGTACTGAGCAAATTGTTGGAGCTGCAGGTTAACAAGCCCCCGGGTCCTGATGGACTTCACCCTCGGGTCTTAAAACAAGTGGTGAGTGAGATAGTTGATGCGTTGGTTTTAATTTTCCAAAATTCCCTAGATTCGGGGAAGGTTCCATTAGATTGGAAAATAGCCAATGTAACTCTTTCTGTTTGAAATAAATGCAACTTCACCTATTCAAACAGGTTTTTGATCTGTCCTGATGGATTTGCATTCAGTTGCATTTTAATTCTTTGATAGCTGCAATCCCTGAAAGTTTATAACCCTTCTATTTGATAGAGAATGGTCCTTGAGGAGCAGCCCTTTCCCATGTTTGTTTTTTTTTACTGTTAGTGCTCCCACTGAATCCTAGAAACGCACAGTTGCCAAGGCTGAAGAGAGAAAATCCAGCTGCATTTTTTGCTCTTTCATTGGAGACTCAATGCCAAGTTGCAAGATCCAAGCAATTATAGCTCTCCGATACTGTGTACCTGCAGTCAACAAAAGGTCTACATCTTGAATATATTTGTCTTTTCTTTTTCAGATGTTGATGGATTGTATTTACATCAAGAACTGTTTTAATTTCAGATTCCCAGATTATTTTCCTTCTTAAGTGGTAAAACTGGTTTTAAACTCTGTGCAGACACTAAACAGTATACAGTTAGGGAAGTGATCTCAACCAACTAAAATTTAGCTTACTGTAATGATTCAAAACATCTCTAACATTTGGTTTAACTTTATCTGATTCCACAATCATTTTGACATGTAAACATTGCATAAATTCTGAGCTGGAGTAATTGCTGCAAGATGCATAAAGCACCAATTTTCTTCACTCCTGCATTTAAGCTGCTGATATTTTAAGGTCTTCTCCTCGAGAATCATATGCTATGCATTAAATGCTAATGTAAAGGAGATAACCATTCTCCAGTCAGTACAAGAAGCCTTCATTAGCATTACAGAGTCACAACTCTAATTGTTAATTTTCACTAAGCACCTAATGACCCTGCACTGTCTATAACAGCTATTGGGCACCCCGCTGTTGCTGATGGTTGGCTTTTCAGCTTCTTAGCCTCAAAACACTTACTGACAGAGATTTTGGTAGTGGTTATCAACATTTTATTTTAAATAGAAGCATCTCAATTGAACTTGCCATTTTACACGACTGTTGCTATCGGCAACTTTAGACAGATAATTTCAAGTTTTATGCCACTAATCCACAACACTTCAGGTTGCTGGCGAGAAAACAGTAAACCAAAGCTACACATTTTTTTTTATTGAAAATCAAATTTAAACAGATGTACCTTAACATTAACTGTAGATTTAAATAAAGTTTAATTAAAACTTGTCCAATATTCTGGTAATATACATGCCATACATTTTTCATCTATTTTCAATGCAAAGAAAACAAGGAAAGGAGCTATATAGGCTCTCACCCTTCTGCAGTGGTGCCAGTCTTATTCAACAAACAGAATTGTTTAACATGGCACTGTAATAAATACAATAAATGGCTGAAAATAGTCCTGCTCACCTACAGAGACATGGTACTATTATTTACTGAAATAGTATTTTTTTTTAAACTGAGGCCAAAAATAATGATTACGTTCTTCAAAACTTTATTATTTTTACAATAAGTCTTTAGGAGTGAAACTGGTCATCATAGGTAGCACAAAACAGGCGTAATGTGAAATGGCAGCCTGGTTTATACCGCACTTCATTTTCTTTTTCAGTGAGGTCCAGTTGCGCGACTCGTGAGGACCAAATTCACCCCTTTTATTTCTGATTCATTGTTATTTCACACCGGATCATTCTTATCAAAAACATTTAGCCACTCTGGGTTTCCTTCCCTCCCTCCCCCTCTCATAAATTGAAGCTCTACCATGATGGTCTGGCTCAACTAGCAGTCTTGCTGTCTGGGTTTAAGCATGAAGAACAGCCAATATGACAAAGCACAGGACGACTGTACTTCATGGGATTACACCCCAGCATTAGCCAGTGCAGTCAGAAGAAGAATCAGGAAAAAAAAACGCAGGCCTGGATTCTGCATCTGTTGATTGGAAGCCTCCTTGCCCTATGCACAAGGCCTATACTAGAACAAGGACATGGAAAGTCCCAGTCTGTGATTCTAAACCCCTGGCCATGCCCCAGCTTATGTTGATTCCCTTGTTTGTGGTGGTCAGGGCCTCCATTCCAAAATGGAAGAACTGGCAGGAAGACAGGTCCTGTTCTAATTTTGAGCCCTTCTATCAAACTTTCACTGCGCTGATGACAGAAGTCTGTTGGAATGACAGCATTTTTGTTTTTTAGTTTAGTTTAGTTTAGAGATACAGCACTGAAACAGGCCCTTCGGCCCACCGAGACTGTGCCGACCATCAACCACCCATTTATACTAATCCTACACTAATTCCATATTCCTACCACATCCCCACCTATCCCTATATTTCCATACCACCTACACTAGGGGCAATTGCTAATGGCCAATTTACCTATCAACCTGCAAGTCTTTGGCATGTGGGAGGAAACCGGAGCACCCGGAGGAAACCCACGCAGACACAGGGAGAACTTGCAAACTCCACACAGGCAGTACCCAGAATTGAACCCGGGTCGCTGGAGCTGTGAGGCCTATGTTCCCTATGTACCCAGGAACAGTACTACAAGTTGATTTCTCAGACAAGAATTGGAAGTAACGGGAGATTCTACCTCACTGGAATCCTCCTGCTGGTTAATAATTGCGAGTGCATCTTCAGCAGCTTGCCTTTTCGCATCCGCTACAGTGCGCTCCATTTTGGCTCTCTCTGTAGCAATCATGTCATGGGCCTTCCTCTCTGCTTCTGACACAGCTTTCTGCAACTCAGACATTGCCTGGCGCTTCACTTCATTCACAGCCTCTTCTGTAAAACATAAAATGCCTAATAAGTTCACACATTCTGTCCAATACAGTTATGCCCAAAATAACAAGGAGTCACTCAATAAATATCTTTCATTAAAAATTAACTGGTGTAATTATCAAAAGGATAGCACACTCCTCCACAATTACTATTATCCATTATAATTTCCTCACTTACAAAAGCTAAGTGACAATGATGAATGTAATATTTAATAAGAACTAATTATTAGCTGGAATATTGCACAAATTAACACCCCATTAGAACTGATTATGCTATGTTTGATGGAAGTGTTTCAGTATCTGCTTAATAATTTTTCATGCCATTTTATTGACTTAAGAAAAAATGTATTATATGTGAAAATCATTTGATTAACATAAGTACATGCACCCCTGTTTTGCAGATATGAAAATACACAGGATGCAATAATCCTTGCAGTTATCAACCATGGCACAACCTATCAATCTAGGTTGCACCACACTGTTAGCTTTGTTAAGGTAGGTTTGGCATGTTGCTTTCGCATTATCTATTAAAATTCACACCTTTTTTACATAAAACATTCACCAGATGCAATACATATTCATACTTAATGTAACCCTGCATTTGGGTCTTTTTCAAACTCACAAAGTACATATTATATGGATATATTACTTTGGTATACACTCCAATTAAAAATGTAGGCTTTATGCACACTTGCATATGTTGTGCATATTGGTTCTGGACCCATTTTGCAATGTAATCTTCCGCATATGAAATATACCATTTTACAAATATAGATTAATTCTACACATACACACATACATAGTTGTTCATTTAAAAAAAAATCACCTTCCATCCTCTGTCAATTTTAATGTAAATATTCAAGGTGATTTGAAATTCTCACTCAATGGCAAAACAGAAAAACAATTTTGCTTACGATCAGAACTGTAGCTTGACTAATTGTCTATGCAAATCAGGCAATTTATATTAAAATTATGCATTTCCATTCGAGCCTCACTGGCACATGGGATCAGTAAAGAGATTTGGTGGGATGTCAGTAATGTGCTTGAATAATTCCTGCAAATTACAAATAAGCATTTAACTTTTCTTCAAAACACTGAAACTACAATTACATACATAGACAAGCCTCATGCTACAATGTTTTTAAAAAAAAACTCAGTGGACTGGATTTTACCAAGCTCACGAAGTAGGGCTCCGTGGTGGGGGGAGGGGCTGGAATATGGGTCCGGCAGCGGCCCACCACAGAGGCTGACGCTGAGAGGGCCCAGCCCAATCCTCCCAGCGGCCGCGAGGCTCTGTGGTGGCCCCCCCCTGCTGCTAGGCAACGGGAACTGAATTTTAATATTTAAGTGAATGACTTGAATAAACTTAAATAAACTTACCTGAAATCTTGCAGGCCCGCCTTGATCTTCAGTGCCTTCAATTCCCCATCTGGGGAAAGCTGGTGTGACACTGGTAGGCAGGGTGGAGCAGTTAAGATTTTCAGTGTGGGGGGTGGAATAATGGAGTCAAATAAACGTAATGGGTTTAGGGGATGGTGGGAAAAGGTGAACTTTAAACTTTGTGCAGTGGGGGGGAGGGAAGGTCAGATTTAAAAGGTAAGTGTTTTTGCAGGGGGAGGAAGGGCAAATACTGAAAGTAATTGTTATTGAGGGGTGGGAAAGGGGCATTATAAATTTATTTGATACATTTTGTGGGGGGGTATATCTTTAAACATTTAAATATACCAACAGGGATGGCTGCCCTTTAAAAATGGTGCCGGCGCCTGCGCACAGACAACTGACGCCATTGCCAGCGACTGACAGTCGCCCCCTGCACATGATTGAGGGGACCGGGCCGCCCCAGCTATTTACTCGAGCCGCCAAGCAGGAGATCGCGGCGGCTCTTTGGCATGCGGCTCTTTGGCATGCGGCTCTTTTTTGAGCTCGCCGCCGAGATCGGCAGTGGGCTCTTAAAATCCAGACCAGTATGTCAATCTAAATTAAGCATGTGCCACTCTCTGACCCTTTAAGATTTAACACCTCACCAAATAAAGAAAAAATCTAATGTCCAGTTTTTGCTTTAAATAAGGGCTCTTTAAAGCGTACACATTAACAGTCAGAATAAAAAAAGACTATTTACCTTCTGAGAAAAGGCAATATAAATAAAAAGGAATGTAGAACAGTTTGGTTATATTGGTACCTTGACATCATTGTATACAAAAATGTACAATGAGGAAGGACGTACTAGCACAAAATTAATACTAATACTTGCAGCCACGGAATGAATGCAGAATAAATATTCTTATAATGAAATTAAACAGGTTTACAGACTTTTTCTTTTTCTTTTAACAATTCCCTCTGCTTGTGCTTCCACTTACCCTGCTGTAGTAATTCCTACAAGCACTGGTAGCCCTCTTGTACCGAATCCAAAATGGAAATTCTTCACAAGTGTTAGTAAGCTGTTCAAAATAGTGATCAGCTAACCTAACAGAGACCGACAATTGAACCTGGGACATTCCTGATCTCTACTGGCTCAGTACCATGCCAGATGGTGACAATACTCAATGAGCCACCAGAGAAATGCAAACATAGACTACTGTGCAATAAATTAAAATATGCAGCTCATGACAATTATGTTTCTTTGTCTAAAAGAAGCAGCATTAAGACCCTTGTGCAGAAGAACATTGAAACAAAAGATAACTGGAAGTTACTCTAAGCCACAGAAGTTCATAGTGAGAAATGATGGACAGGCTGTGAGGAAGTTCCAGATAACCCCATTTGACAAAAATTAAATTGACCACTACAATGAAAGAGGTCAATTCACACAGTAAAACGAGTAACACTGCACCAATTCCATATCTGCACAGAATCAATGAACAGGTGTAGAATTCCATATTGAAATAGTTGACACAATTATGTTGCCAGTGTATATTTTCAAGTCCTGTTGTAGACTCTATTCCTGAACTTCCCTCGGGCCAACTGCACAGCACAGAACCCAGGTTGTTATGTACCAGAAGGTGTATAGCAGAGGGGTTCCAAAACTTCCTGTAATTTAAAGTGAAACCCCATACAGTGACAGACGAGCATTGGCTCATGACAGTAAAGAAACCTGCAGGACTTACAGTAATTTTTAGCTATGTGATTATCACTGGCAGCTATTGGACATTCTTTCTACTGTAATGTTCCAGCACAGGTGGGAGAAAGCAGCTACAACTAAGTGGTACTCAGGACCCACTGACAGCACAGTGCCCATATTATGAGCTAGATTTTGTGCAGGATGCAGGGCACCCGTCGCCAGGCTGAAAAGGCGGGGGAAACCTGGACTCTGCATTTTCACGGCGCCCCGCCCTGGAGGGATCCTCCATTGTCTTTCAGTTAAAGATTCATGAGCTGAGATCCCCGTCCCTTTAAAGACAGGGGTCCTGTCTCCATGAGCTGCCAGCCAATCAGAGGGCTGGCAGCGCCACTGGGAGCAGGGACCACTGCCGGTACTGCAGAGGCCTCGGACCCAGGCCCAGCTCTGGAACCCTGGACAAGCTCTGGAACCCTGGACAAGAGGTAAGTGAGGCGGGGTTGCCGCAGTCAGTCCGGGGACTCCCGGAAGGAGGGATGGGGGGATGGTTATGAAGTCCAGGGGGTGAGGGGTCCCAGGGGGGATAAGGTTGTTCCTGGTAGATTTCTCCATGGGCCACAAATTGTCCATAGAGAAGACCTCTTCCACAAGCCCTTAGGGCGGGCACTCCGTGTTGCATGGCAGAGGCCCCTCCCTCCATCGCTGGCAAGATCCCAGGGGCAACAGGACCAGGCTCTTAAGTGACCATTAATAGGCCACTTAAGGGCCTCAATTGCCATCTGGGTAGGAAGGCCATCATTGGCCTATCCCGTCCCGGGGAAGATGGCTTGACAATGGTGAGGCGATGGGCCCTCTGCCCCGCCGCCCTCCCGCCATCCGTCGTGATACACATGCCCCCTCACCTCCTTCCCCGCCTCAGGGGGGCCCATAAACTCCCGGCCTATATATCTTGCCTAGCTTTAGGAGCATTAAGGGTGTATGGTGACAAACCTATCTGACAGAACGCAGCTTCTGTGCTTTCGCATGTGAAACTGAGTATTTCTGGACAACATGGCATGTGTAGAGATGAAGTGAGCATTAGTTCCAGTAATTATAAATTCCTTGCACTTCAGTTGTGTCAGGGTCTGTTGAATTGTTACACTGGCCATCTTTGATGAGCCTGCCATAACTAACAAGATAGATGTAGATGTGAAACCACTATAGTTTCAGTGAGACTTCCGTCATGAGACAGACACTTGAAAATGACCTTGGATTGATGTCAGGCTTAATAGTAACCATCTATATGGCTAATGAGCTCTGCCAATGTTGAACCTAAGGTAATTCCTGTGAATTTCCCTCATTCAGGTGTGGAAGTATGCATTACAGTGAGTTCGTCTGACAGCCAAGCCATCCAAATGACCCTTTCCTCCAGGACACTGTTGTTTGTGATATACATAAATGATTTGGAGGAAAGTATAGGTGGTCTGATTAGCAAGTTTGCAGACGACACTAAGATTGGTGGAGTAGCAGATACTGAAGGGGACTGTCAGAGAATATAGCAGAATATAGATAGACTGGAGAGTTGGGCACAGAAATGGCAGATGGAGTTCAATCAGGGCAAATGCGAGGTGATGCATTTTGGAAGATCCAATTCAAGAGTGAACTATACAGTAAATGGAAAAGTCCTGGGGAAAATTGATGTACAGAGAGATTTGGGTGTTCAGGTCCATTGTTCCCTGAAGGTGGCAACGCAGGTCAATAGAGTGGTCAAGAAGGCATACGGCATGCTTTCCTTCATCGGACGGGGTATTGAGTACAAGAGTTGGCAGGTCATGTTACAGTTGTATAGGACTTTGGTTCGGCCACATTTGGAATACTGCGTGCAGTTCTGGTCGCCACATTACCAAAAGGATGTGGATGCTTTGGAGAGGGTGCAGAGGAGATTCACCAGGATGTTGCCTGGTATGGAGGGCGCTAGCTATGAAGAGAGGTTGAGTAGATTAGGATTATTTTCATTAGAAAGACGGAGGTTGAGGGGGGACCTGATTGAGGTGTACAAAATCATGAGAGGTATAGACAGGGTGGATAGCAAGAAGCTTTTTCCCAGAGTGGGGGATTCAATTACAAGGGGACACGAGTTCAAAGTGAAAGGGGAAAAGTTTAGGGGGGATATGCGTGGAAATTTCTTTACGCAGAGGGTGGTGGGTGCATGGAACGCTTTGCCAGCGGAGGTGGTAGACGCGGGCACGATAGCGTCTTTTAAGATGTATCTAGACAGATACATGAATGGGCAGTAAGTAAAGAGATACAGACCCTTAGAAAATAGGCGACAGGTTTAGATAGAGGATTTGGATCGGCGTAGGCTTGGAGGGCCGAAGGGCCTGTTCCTGTGCTGTAATTTTCTTTGTTCTTTGACACAGAGATCTAGGATTAGCTAAAAGCTTATTTCGGGCTTCACAATATTACACGCTTTTCTCTGGGTGATATCCTTTTGATGGATCTAACACACGACCTCTCAATCTCTCCCCATTCCAATGAGCTGAAACAGGATGTGACATGGCCAGTGCATCTTTGAACACGTTTTCCAAAGGCTCCCTAAACATAATTGATTTCCTATTGCACCTAGTGATAGACCAGTTCTGGTTCCAGGCCTCTCTGCCCCTCAGTGATATATTCTTTAACATTCTAATTGCCAATGATTTTCTTCAAGCAGATGTGTTGGTCACTTTTACCAAATCAGAAACAGGTTGCACATTTGGTGATACTTTTGCGACAATGGACAATCACAGAGGCAGATATCATTGGAGTCAACTGCTGGACAGTATCTTTGGCAAGTTTTAATGCCACGAGTTGGCCATCACAGAGTAATGTAATCGGATCAATCTAATCTCAACAGGTTACAATTCAAGATGGTGCTGATAAAAAGAAAGCAGACTTTCTAGTTTAAAATTACTAATTAAACTCAAGCAGATCAAGCAACCTTCATTAAAATTTTGACTTTGAGCCCAGTGCCTAGGATTGTAGGATCCTTTAAATCTGACATCATCACCCCTACCCTCAATAAAAAACCCTTGATCCCTCCATCCTTGCAAATTATTGCCTCATCTCCAACCTCCCTTTTCTCTCCAAAGTCCTCGAGAATTTGTCGCCTCCCAAATCCATGCCCATCTTTCTCGGAACTCCATGTTTGAATCCCTCCAATCAGGTTTCTGCCCCTGCCACAGTACCGAAACTACTCTTATCAAAGTCACAATGGCATCCTATGTGACTGTCACAAAGGTAAACTATCCCTCCTCCCCCTCCGCGACCTGTCTGCAGCCTTTGACATGGTTCACCACACCATCCTCCTCCAATGCCTTTCCACCAGCCCGGTGGAACTGCATTCACCTGCTTCCATTCTTATCTAATTGTAGCCAGAATATCACTTGCCATGACTTCTCTTCCTGCTCCTGCTCTGTTACCTCTGGTGCCCAAGGATCTATCCTTGGCCCCCTCCTATTTCTCATTTACATGCTGCCCCTTGGTGACATGCACAGCATTAGTTTTCACATGTATACGGATGCCACCTAGCTCTACCTCACCACCACCTCTCAACTCCTTCACTGTTACTAAATTATCAGACCGCTTATCCAACATCCAGTACTGGCTGAGCAGAAACTTTCCTCTAAATACACATTGTGAAGTTCGAAGCTGTTGTCTTCAGTTGCCTCTACAAACTGCATTCCCTAGCTACTGACTCAATCCCACTCGCAATTGTCTGAGGTTGTAACAGACTGTTTGCAACTTTGGTGTCATATATGACCCGGAGATTAGCTTCCAACCCCATATTCGTATCATCACTAAGACTGCCTATTTCCACCTCCATAACATTGCCCAATTCTGCCCCATCTCAGCTCATCTGCTGATGAAACACTCATCCATGTCTTTGTTCCCTCTAGTCTAGACTATTTCAATAGACTCCAGCCCAGGCTCCCACATTCTACCCTCCGTAAACTTAAGGTCATCCAAAACTCTGCTGCCCATGTTCTTACTTGTGCCAAATCCCCTTCCCCTATCACCCCTGTGCTGCTGACCTACATTGACTCTTGGTCAAGCAATGTCTTGGTTTTAAAATTCTCATCCTTATTTTCAAATCCCTCCATGGTCTCACCCCTTCTCACTCTGTAATCTCCTCCAGCCCCACAATACTCCGAGATATCCAAGGTAATTTTCGACTCTTGAGCGCACCCTTTTTCCCTCATCCCAACCCTTTTCCATAATAACATTTACCAGCTTTTTTCCATATTTCCTCCGGCAGGTGGCCAGATGGCCTGTGAAGGAACTCCCGATGTGAATCTGGAAAAGAGAAAAACATACTGTGAGCAAAATCATTTCTGGGTAACTTCATGAATGCTTTTTCAATAGATGACTCCCTCCAACACCATGTGCAGTGTTGGAAACTTCACAGGACAAATGAGAGAGTGGAGCACGGCAAGTAATAAACTATTTCATTCCATTGCACATTAAACGGCACTGACTCATTCATACCAGCATAGTTACACTAATGAACAATAGCTTCCTCCATTTTTCTGATGACCAGCAAAGATATGTACATCAGTTGTCAGGTTCAGAATGACTGAACGATCCAATGTCTACAGCGGCTCCACGTGACCGCAAACATTTTGATTTATCAAATGACACACATCTATGAGCCTGGGGGTGGAGGGTGAAGAAGTTGGATTTCTGAAGTCCAATGACGGCTTCAGCTGTTTTCTGGAGCCAACACAGAGCAACTATAGTGCTAGGTCACACACTGAGATGAAAAGGCAGCTTAGGCATACTGGTTATAGATTTAGACATGTTACACTATGAAATTAATGCTTAAATTACATTGATGTGAGGTCGGCGCCAGATTTATAGTGTAATGGCAGCATTATAAGAGTAGGTTATGGTACCTAATGACTGTTACCTAGTTGGGCAGGATCTGTATTCACAGGACTCTGTTGTCTGGAATGGCTGCTGCTGCCACTACCTTTTTTTATATCCTCCGCGTCACTGTACCGCCTGATCCAGTAATTAAGCTCCTCACGGTCAGCTTCCTGGCATCTCCGAAGGACCGTAAGTGACCGCCTCGTCTTCTCTACCATGTCCATGATACAGTTTAAAAGCTGAAACAACATATCAGGGTACATCAGTGAGCCACTAAATCTGATCACATACTTCTACATATAATACAGTCACATCAAAAGATCAACAGCTACTAAAAGTTAATCGTACCATTACTGATCCTAACTTAGAAGGTAAAATTCAGTCAAGCTCTAATAGATTTAAATACTTTTAAAGTGCGTGATAGGAGATGCAACCTTTAATAATCAGAAAAATTAATTTAACACATTCTATATGTTGCATATTTACACAAAATTAGCATTTGCACAGGACACAAATTTTCTGTATTTAACTCTGAATCAAATAGTACTAAATTATATTAATCATTCAGACATTAAAGAACAAACACACTGTTAGTGTAAATATAAAATTGCAGTTGTTTCCCTTCAGGTTAGCTTTTCTGTAAATTGATTTATTTTCTTACATGATCAAGGTGCTTCCACTCCTCTGCCCATTCCCTATCCGTTAGTCTATGATCAATCACTTCTTCTTGACGGGTGCCATGCATCCCTGCCAACAGTGGAAAATAATTTCAGACTTCCAAAGCTATTCTGCTGGAAAACATGCCATTTTTTATATTATCCATCAAGTAACTCATCACCATCCCTACAATTCTCATTACTGACATAAAAGTGACACATCCATCCTTCAGCAAACACACCAGTTTACCACAAATGTCAATAGGCAAGCCTTGGCCCATTGCACTTGCAATGTTCACTAGTAATAATAAACATATATCATCTCAACACGACTCATCCTTTTAGATATCTAGTATATTATTGTGCCTTTGGCAGTTCATCTGACAATAAATCATGAAAATGGAATGGTTATTTCATAAGTTTTTGCATGTGGTGACAGAGATCCATTATTGACACTCACCGAGAGGTCTGTTCCTGTCCCTGAGGTCCCTGTGGTTGGGATGTCTGTATGAATCCCTGTAGTGGTGAGCCATGGCCATATCATCCAGACGGTAGTGCTGAGGTGGGGGTGGTGTTGGGTGAGGCAGGCCGTTGGGCTGGTAGGATAACCCATTATTTGGACTAAACCGTTGGCTGGGGCTTATAGTGCAGGGCCGCTTGCTGGGATGCTCTGAGTGCAAAGGCTCACGATCGTAGCCATTCTCTTTGGTTCTGCAAAATAGGCAAGATGGTCAAATACAAATGTGTGATTAAGGTCTAGTTACTATAATGTAATACTTAAGCAAAGCATCCATTTATTGCTATGAAGCTCTCTTAACTCCAATACTGCCAAATTCTATTTCAAGTATTTACCATATTTACTCTTATACACCATTGTCAAATTTTGTTAGGTACAATGACTGCTGCATCCCTATGATAATGCAGAAACAGAATGATCTTTTTAATGAGCTAATTTAATGGACTCAGAACCTCACTGCAGCTACTCATCCATAGCTGACCATATGCAGTAAGCAAAGCAGCAAAACTGTCAGTTGTTTCCCTGAAACCAGCATTTTCCTAGTTACTCATTTCTTGTCATCATAAAAAGATTAGAGAAAAGATTAAACACAGTACCATGGGTTCATTAATTAACTCAACAAAGAAGAAAAAAAAACATTCCTGACTCAGAATTTCCACAGTTGACAACAAAATGTTGAAATTTAAGAAAGAAAAAGCACAAGTCAGCATTCACTCACATGCATTTTTCCCCCGATGATGCATCTGCACAGATACATTTCAGCTCTAAAAGAAACCATTCTGTTGATAAATTGCTGCCATTTGTCTCACCTGTCTGGAGTTCGCCTTTTCCCATTTTCATTAACATCAAGCAGCAGCTCGGAGGAGTCGACGGGTGAGGTGGTGCTGGCATCCAGCAGCAGCTGTTCATGCTGTGCGAGGTACTGTGCTGGGTTCTGCTTGGCCAAGCGCGCGCAGTGAAGTAGCTCCCTCTGCAGCAAGGGCAGGTTGGCCTGCAAGAAGAATGACACAAAAAAACAGTATCACAGTCAGCGCAGCCACATAGGGAGAACCGCTAGACCCCCACATTTTATTGTAACATTTAAACCAGATTGATTTTGCTGAACTTATACATGAATGAATAAGCAAATAACAGAGCTGGCCTGACTACACAATGAATTATTTGCTGCTCATTTTTGGACAGGCTTTTCATAGTGATGGGATGCTTGTCAGCATGGATTGCAGTAGAATTATGTTGTAAAGCATAGGGTGCATTTGGTTGCAATTCCACACTGGAGCTATGCAGCCATATAAACATAAAAAAGGGGTAGTGTTGTCCCAGTAGTAATATGCAGCACAGAAGTGTTCAACTAGACTTGGAACAGCCAAAATGGTTGTCATGGTGATGGCATTGGTAGGAAGTTGCATGCAGAACCAATCTGATTAGCAAAACAAGAGAAACAAGTAGTATACATTTCAATGCTGATCAGTCTATACACTTGAGCTAGTCAGCTCCATAATAAGTTTATTTGAAGTATATAAAATCAAAGATTTCCCAAGCAAAAGGAAGATGATGTGATCCTTGGTAGTTTGGAATAAATAAAAGATTCCCTTAGATTTAAAAAAATGATTCCTAGTCTGTGCTGAGTTAAGTAATGACTTGCTATTTCTAGACAAGCAAAAAGATCTCAAAACAAGTCATATATATGTGTGAGTGTGTGTTACGACCAAGTGAGAAAGATGTCGAGGGGTCTTTTACTGTCTTCACCTGGTCTTACTGTAACAGGGGTTTAATTTTTAAACACACTGTGTTTTGAGCTCCCCCTTGGTGAATCCTTGTTCACCACTTTCCAATTACAAGGCAAAGAAATGAGCATAAACAGGCTTTCTTAGGTTTAAAGAAGAAAAGTGAAATTTATTAAAACTTAAACTCTAATTCGGTTAACACCTATGGCTACATGCTGTGCCCCACGCTAGCATGCATATGAGATACACACATGCAAATAGAGACAGAAAACAGGAGAAAAATAAGTAGGGAGGATTGAGACAATATTAGAAGAGTTTCTTGTTACTGTGCTTCAAGCTCACTGTAGTCCTTTTGTAGGTAGTTGTTGCATTTCGTTGGGGCCCAGTATTCTTCTTAAACCTTGTTCACTGTAGGAGATTTTTCTCTCGAGGTTCATGTGTCTTCAATCAGTCTTCAGTTCCGTGAGAAAGAGACGGGAGCAGAAAGGAGCAAAGAGCTTCCTGAATTTTAAAACTCTGTGGCAAGTTCAAATTCAAAAAACTCCAACTGCCAGTTAGTCATGTGACTAAACTGGTCTGACTGGGACTTTTGTGTATTGGGGAAGCAGGGACTGGTTCCTTTGTTCCAACACTGTCTGCTAGTATGCAAAAAAGGTGTTTCCCACGAGGAGCCTGGCAATTCCTTGTGATAGGCCCTCTTTTCTTCCCCGCAACAACTTTAAATTTGAATGGTCATGTGGCAAAATAATGTGTGCCTCATTCTCGCCTACATGACAGTGAGGCAATTGTTCCACATAATGTGATTGTCTTGATGCCCTCTGAAGTAGCCTAATGAGCCACAATTCGAAAACAAATAATATAGGAACTACTGGACTGCCCTACTGGCAACAGATGCCCAGGTATCAGATCAGAGTCAATTAATCCCAGCCCAGCCCAATTAATCCCAAAATTTTTCTCACCAACAACTGATGAACAGTTCCCAGGCTGCAAGAGTCTCAGAAACTAGTCCTGCAACAGACTAACTTGGTTGCACTCTGTCATTTCTATCAGCCAACATCCCAGACTCTTCCATAAACACTCCTAGACAAATCATGTTTAATATTTAACTTGGATTCCACCAGAACCACTCGCCACCAGACCTCATCACAGGCTTGATACAGGCATGGGCACAAGACCTCAGTGCAAAGAGAGGTCACAGTAACATCCTCTGTGGCTGCAGTCATACCTGACACATGAAGTGGTCACAGTAGTCGGAAACTAATCACACAGCCCTAGAATATTACTGCTAGAGTTCCTCAGGGCAGTGTCCTTGGTTCAACAATCTTCAGCTGCTTCAACAATGATCATCCCTCTGTCATAAGGTCAAGAATAGGGCTGTTTGCTGATGGTTCTAGTGTTCAGCTCCACCCACAACCTTTTAGATATTGAAGCAGCCACACAAGCCTGTAATAGGGCACTGACGAAGGTTGCTGGAGTTGTGGATAGTGTGGAAGGCTGTTGTAGGTTGCAACGGGACATTGACAGGATGCAGAGCTGGGCTGAGAAGTGGCAGATGGAGTTCAACCTGGAAAAGTGTGAAGAGATTCATTTTGGAAGGTCGAATTTGAATGCGGAATACAGGCTTAAAGGAAGGATTCTTGGTAGTGTGGAGGAACAGAGGGACCTTGGGGTCCATGTCCATAGATCGCTCAAAGTTGCCACCCAAGTTGATCGGGTTGTTAAGAACGCGTATGGTGTGTTGGCTTTCATTAACAGGGGGATTGAGTTTAAGAGCCGCGAGGTTATGCTGCAGCTCTATAAGGCCCTGGTTCGACCACACTTGGAATATTGTGTTCAGTTCTGGTCGCCTCATTATAGGAAGGATGTGGAAGCTTTAGAGAGGGTGCAGAGGAGATTTACCAGGATGCTGCCTGGACTGGAGAGCATGCCCTACGAAGAAAGATTGATGGAGCTAGGGCTTTTCTCATTGGAGCGAAGAAGGATGAGAGGTGACTTGATAGAGGGGTACAAGATGATGAGAGGCATAGATAGAGTGGATAGCCAGAGACTTTTTCCCAGGGTGGCAAGGGCTATCACCAGGGGGCATAATTTTAAGGTGATTGGAGGAAGGTTTCGGGGAGATGTCAGAGGTAGGTTCTTTACACAGAGAGTGGTGGGTGCGTGGAATGCGCTGCCAGCGGTGGTGGTAGAAGCAGATACATTAGGGGCATTTAAGCGACTCTTGGATAGGTGCATGGATGATAGTAGAATGAAGGGTAGGTAGTTAGTTTTATCTTACGAGTAGGTTAAAGGTTCGGCACAACATCGTGGGCCGAAGGGCCTGTACTGTGCTGTACTGTTCTATGTTCTATGTTTGACAACACCCAAGCTTGGGCTGACATGTGGTGGGCAACACTAGTGCTACACAAGTGCTAAGCAATGAAAACTAACAAAAAATGGCCCAAATAGCTCTCTGATCGTCAACAGTATCTTGGACATCAAGTTGCATACCCAATATCCCTTGGGCTCACCACTGACCAGATATTTAATTGGACTGACCAGCCAAAATGACACCTTGCCTAAAAGAGGAAAGCAGTGACTGCATACACTTTGATGAATGGATCACCTTCTGACACCTCGAAGACTATCCACTATCTACAAGGCTCAATTCAGGTGTGTGATGAAATACTTGTCTGGATAGATGCAGCCACAACAATGTTTAAAAACTTCAACATCATTTGAGGCAGTGTTAGTCACTTGATCAGCACCCTTGCCACTGAGCTCAATATCCACCCCCTCCACCTGTAAAGCACATTGTGGTTGCAGTATGTATTATCTACACAAGGTGCTGCAGCAAATCACCAAGCTTACTTTACCAGCACTGTCTAGCCTCACGAGCTCTACTGCCAAGTGGAAAAAAAGCAACAATTCCAGGGAACATCATTTCTACCAATCCTGACTTGGACATATACCACCATTTCTTCATCACTGCTGGGTCAGTATCCTTGAACTCCCTATTTGACATCATGTGAGAACACACCACCACAAGGACTGCAGTCATTTAAAGTGACCCATCACCACATTTTCTGAACAACAATGGATGAGCAATAAATGCGGCCTTGCTGGGGTCACCAACATCCAAAGGATCAATTTCTAAAAATTGTAAACAGGTTAAGACAGTGCCCATATTCAAAAGGGGCAACAATACAGACACGAGTAACTAAATATATCAATAGCCTTATATCATTGCCAGGCAAAATAATTGAATCAATTACCATCAGTAAACTTGAAGATTATATGTACAACAATAAAACCAACAGTAAACAGCAGTCAAAATGGATTCAATGCGGGAAGATCCTGCCTGACCAATGTGCTTAGCTTCATTGAGGAAGTGACAAGACTGTGGCAAGTCCTATGATATAATACATCTAGAATTCCAAAAGACAGTTCACAAAATTTCCACGGCAATGGCTATTACATAAGTTACAACATCCAGGGGAAATCTTGGGAATGGATAAGAAATTGACTGAAGGATCGAAAATAACAGATACTTAGTAGAAGAGTTAGGTCAGGGTGAAGAGGAAGAATTAAGTGATGAGCCCCAGTGGGAGCACTGTTTTTAATTTAGATCATTGACTCGGATTCAGAGGTTGATCGAACATGCAGATGATACCATACACGGACTGGGTGGGGGGAGGTGGGGGTGTGGGGTGGAACCAGAGGAGGCAGCTCCGGAATTGCAAAATGAGTTTAACAAAATATATAATAGAAGACAAAACAATAGCCAATGAATTTGAAAGTACTCAACACAGAAAGGAAAATGAGCAACACATATACTCCACACAGGAGGTTGAAATCGCCATGTCTGAAGTTGAAACACACTTTTAGTTTTCGTGGGCTAGATACTCAGTAGATCCAACCAGAACAGCAATCAACAAAGTTGCTGGTCGGGATTTTACCAGCCCTCTGGAGGCGTGCTGGGAGGGGGAGGGCTGGTAAAATGGTGGCAGAAGGCATGGGAGGGAAGCCCACATCTTTCCGCTGCCACGGAGGGTTCACTCCTCCGATCGCTGGGGCCTGCCTGCCTGTCCCAGCACATTAAAAAAAATTCTCACCAGCCCTTCAAGGGAATCTCAACCTTTCCTTCTCCCTGCAGCCTCAGCAGCAGCCACCTCTATCGATGGCGCTGCTGAGGCTGTAGAGCTGCCAGCCCTCTGACTGGGCCAGCAGCTCGGAGGGGCCTCTTAATTGGTCACCACCGGTAAAATCCCCTCCGCGGTCCTGCTGTTCACCCATGCAGACTTGGGACCCACAGCCTGCTGGGACGATGCTGGCCGATGTAATGTTAAATTATATAGCCAAAGCAGTGGAATATAGGTCAGAGAAGGTTATTTGCAAACTATATAGTTCTCCAGTTAGATTACTTCTTGAGTACGGTGTCCAATTTAGTCACTGAGGCACCGGGGATATGTTCAAGGGCTTTAGACGGTGTAGACAAAACTTATATGGCTAATCTCTAGTGTCAATGGTCTGAGTTATGAGAAAAGTTTTGAGACACGTAAGCTTTTCAGCCCTAATAGAGATGTCTGAAAGTGCTCCTCTAGAGATATAGGCGATTGTACAGAATAGAAAAAGGTAAATCCAGAATATGACTTCAAAATAAATTGCAAGAGTAGGGTAATGGGGTCAAATAAAAAGGAACATTTAGGACTAATACCACAAAGAATGGAATGGACTCCCAGTGGTAAAGACATATACACTGGAATCATTTAAGTAATAACTGAATGCTGCAAAGAGGGTGAATGTAGATCTTCCTCGATGGATGAACTAAGATTGACTGAATGGCTTTTCTAACCTGTAATTTACATGTGAACTGACTGAAGCCCAAGCAATTGTGGAAGTGCTCAGCACCACTGTGTTTGGGGGGAGGAAAATCACCACAATTCATGATTGCTAACCAGGAGACCAGATGGAAGTACATGGGTAAGAATGGGATTGTGCTAGAGGATAGAGGATTGGTTAACGGACAGGATGCAAAGAGTGGGCAAAAACAGGGCATTTCCAAGTTGGCAGGCAGTGGAGTGCTGCAAGGATCCATGCTGGGACCTCAGCTATTTACAATCTATATTAATGACTTAGAGGAAGAGACAGAGAGTAAGGTATCTAAGTTTGCTAATGATACAAAGGTAGGTGGAAAGTTAAGCTGTGGGGGTGACACAGAAAGGCTGCAAAGAGATATAGACAGGTCATGTGAGTGGGCAACAAGATGGCAGATAGAGTATAATGTAGGAAAGTGTGAAGTTGTTCACTTTGGTTGCAAGAATAGAAAAGCATAATGTTTTTTGAAAGGTTTGAAACTTGTGAATGTTGATGTTCAAAGAGACTTGGGTGTGCTTGTACAAGGAATGCAGAAAGTTATCATGCAGGTACAGCAGGCAATTAGGAAAACAAATGGCATGTTGGCCTTTATTGCAAGGGGATTGGAGTACAGGAATAAAGAAATCTTGCTCCAATTGTAAGGGTTTTGGTGAGACCACATCTGCAGTACTGTGTGTAGTTTTGGTCTCCACATTTAAGAAAGGATATACTTGCATTGGAGACAGTACAGCGAAGGTTCACTAAATTGGTCCCTGGAATGAGGGGGTTGTCCTATGATGACAGACTGAGTACATTGGGCTTATACTCTCTGCAGTTTAGAAGAATAGGAGGCAATCTCATTGAAACATACAGGATTCTGAAAGGGCTGGATATGGTAGATGCTAAGAGATTGCTTCCGCTGGTCGGGGAATCTAAAACACAGCAGCACAGTCTCTGGATAAGGGGCCCATCATTTAGGACTGAGATGAGGAGAAATTACTCAAAGGGCTGTGAATCATTGGCATTCTCTAGCTCGAGGGTTGTGGATGCTCCATTGATGGAGACATTTAAGGCTAGGATAGACAGAGTTTTGGTCTCTCCGGGGATCAACGGATATGGGGAGCTGGCAGAAAAGTGGAGCTGAAGCCCACAGATCAGCCATGATCATACTGAATGGTGGAGAAGGCTCGATGGGTCTTCTCCTGCTCCTATTTCTTGTGCTCTTGTGGGCTACACTGCAGTGCTCTGTGGTCAAGAGCATCTAAACATTCCCTGTCTCGGCTTGCATAATTAATGACCATTTGGGCAGAGCTACCCAGCAAGCAGTAACCATTTCAGGGGATGGGGAGGGGAAAGGAATGAAGAAAATAGGCAGTAAATGGAAAACAAAAGAAAATGCTCAGGTGCAGTGTCACAAGGTCAATGTGAAGCAAATGCATAATTTTTGGAATGCATACTAATGATATTAGCTTGTCTGCAAACAAAAAAGATAGGATGCTTTTCTACAGGAAAAAATAAATTCATGATGCTCCAAAAATCTTGCTCAACATGACTTCCTGAAAACATCATACACAAAAAAAACATGAAAAGTAATAAAACTTCTGAAAAGGAAGCTGTTCAAAATAAATAAAAAAGGCCCATGTGTTAAATAACTGTTTATGAAGTATCTAAGCCAGTAACAAACATAATTATACACTGGTAGATTTCAAACAGTAACCTGGGAACTCAAGACATTATTATGCTGATCCTACATTTTATTTTTTTGAATCAATCCAAACTTTTAAAAACATTTTTCCCATTCCACAGGGCTACAAAACTGTCACTCTGCCTTCTTCAGCCAAGTAAATCGAGTGGCTAATCTTCCATTTCTGCTTACAGCATTATAGTTGACCAACAGGAACTAGACATTACACATGGGACTGGATTTTGTGCTGGAGGCGGGGCTCCCAGCGCCAGGCCGAATAGGCGGGGAAAACACTGCCTTTGCATTTTTTCAGCCCCCGGAGCGATCCCTTTACAGACTTAATCAGGACGGGATCTCAGCAGTATCGGCAGCGCAACTGGGAGCGGTGGTCACTGCCGGTACTGCAGAGGCATCGGCCTCCAAGCCCAGCGATGGAACCCCAGAGAAGAGATAGGTGAGGCAGGGTTGCCAGGGCCAGTCCAGAAAGCGCCCGTGAGGGAAGTGGTGGGCGGGTATTCAGTCCAGGGGGAGGTGGGTCCCAGGGGGATAGTTCCCGGTGGGGGTCCTCCGTGTGCCACAAATTGCCGAGGACGGAGGGATCCCCCCCCCCCCACAAGCCCGCAAATAGGGTGCCTCATTTTCCAATGCATTCTCTCCATGTAGCAGAGGCCCCCTCCACCCCGCAGCTGCTAAGATCCCAGCAGTGCTGGGAAGAGGCCTTTTATTTGGGCTCTGGGCGGGAAGGTCATCGTCGGCCTATCCCATCTCTGGGAGAATCGGAGCCGAGATCCCTGGCATCGGATTCTGCCCCGATTCCCCGGCCACCCCCGGCCAGCCATGAAACCAGCCGTCGGGATGAGAACAATATCATTAAGGGGGATATTTTCCAGGTAAGGGGAGGCAGGCTTGGGCACAGGCAGGGACTTAAATCCTCTGAAATTGATGTCAGGTCAGGATCCCAACATCATCCCACTCTCTTCTGGATTTCTGTGGGGCAGGGTTGATGGCGAATGGGGAACCCTGTTGGATCTGTCAGGTAAGTTACTAAGATAATAAAAAAAACAATTAAGATCTGTTTTCGCCCTCTTTTCTGGATTTCCCAGCCAGAGATCCTGTTTCCCAAACTGTCAGCAACTCGGCAGGGCCACCATGATGAGTGCATAGCGGGAAGACATTCTTCAGTGAAACTGACAAGCTGGGAATGCTTTGACCATTGAAACTAAAGTGCTCCAACCGTGGCCATTGAGAGATTGCTGTTCAAAGCACTTCTTCTCTCAGAGAATGCTTTCACTGCTTAATTTGTTGGAAGGCGCTTCACCTGTCTAGCACTTTACTTACCTTCAGCTGCAGTTCTCTGTTGCCAGCCTTCATCATGGCATGGGAGTAGCTCATACAGCTCCATTTTGCACCTCTGAAGATGGGTAAAAACAGAAACCACACCACTGCTAACAGCACCAGCAACAGCAGCAGTCGCAACACCAGCAGCAGCTCTTTAGCCGCATGCCCCTCCACAGGGCACAGGAGATGGACATCAAGATCCAGCTGGAAGGAGGCAAGACCCCGACAGAGAGTCTACAGGCAGAGAATCAACTCTCTCGACATGTCTTAGTAACAGGGGGCACAGTCTCTCATGGCAGGTTATTGCTGACATCTGCAGCCTCCTGGAACAAGACCTCCTTCCCAGTGGAGCAGGTGGGCATGCACTGCCAATGGCCAATAAGGTGCCTGTAACTGAAAGGCTAACTCCACCCCCTACCTTCCCTGTTACAGTAGGGACTAAGTCCAGAAGATTCGGCCCTAAGATTTACCCTAGTCTTATTATCCAGAGATGGATATCTCTTACACTTAAAACATTGTATCTCTGGAGGTCAATGCAAACAAATCCAATAACAGCAAGCATTGTTTTAGTATCTATTGAAACTGGAATTAAACCTGGTTTGAGAATCTACCATCAGCTATTGTAGTTTTCCCGCACATGCCCTCCTTGATCCATTGACTGGAATTCCAGCTTAATTGCGACAGATTTCTGTAATCTATTCCAAGCATTTAATTCTACAAATGCTTCAGAAAATAAATGATGGTCTATGTATATAATAATCATTAGCTGGTAAATAAAAAATTCTTGAAAAATCAATTGAGAAACTTATTTAAAAGAAAGGTAGTTGAATCTAATTATCCAGAAAGTAGGTGGTGGAAGAAAGAGATCACCCAGACAACTCACTTTTCTGGACTGTTTTATTAAAACCGTGTCAGCCTGAATTTACAGTAGTACCATGCTTGGTGCTAGCATTCATGGCTCAGAGTCAGAAGTCTCACACCAAAGACTTGAGCACAAAATCTAGCTTAACATTCCAGTGCAGTGCTGGGGGAATGCTGCATTGGCAGAGGTGTCTGTAAACCGAAGTCCTTTCTACCCTCATGTGAATGCAAAATATCCAAAGACACTGTTTCGAAGAAGAGCAGGGGAGTTCTCCCCAGTGGCCTAGCCAAAATTTATCACTCAACCAACATCCCTAAACAGATTACCTGATCATCATCATATTTCTGTTTGTGGGACCTTGCTGTATGCAAATTGACTTCTGCATTTCCTACACAGCGACAGTGACTAGATGTCAAAAAGTACTTCATTGGCTGTAAAACACTTTGGGATGTACTGATTTGGGAAAGGTTCTCTAAAAATACATAGGAACATAGTAACAAGAGTAGGCCATTTAGCTCATCAAGCCTGCTCTGCCATTCAATGAGATAATAAGATCATAAGTAATAGGAGCAGGAGTAGGCCATTCAGCCCCTCAAGTCTGCTCCGCAATTCAATAAGATTGTTGCTGATCTGATTGTGGCCTTAATTCCACTTTCCTGTCTGCCCCCATAACCCTTGACTCCCTTGTAGATGAAAAATCTGTCCAACTCAGCCATGAATATATTCAATGACCCAGCTCCACTGTTCTCTGGGGAAGAGAATTCCAAAGGTTAATGACCCTCTGAGAGAACAAATTCCTCCTCATCTCTGTCTTAAAAGGGAGACCCTTTATTTTGAAACTGTGCCCCTTAGTCCTAGATTCCCGCATGAGGGGAAGCATCCTCTCAGCATCTACCCTGTCAAGTCCCCTCAGAATGTATATGTTCCAATAACAACAGCTCTCATTCTTCTAAACTCCAATGAGTATAGGCCCAACCTGCTCAACCTTTCCTCATAAGACAGCCCCTTCATCCCAGGAATCAGCCTAGTGAACCTTCTCTGAACAGCTTCCAAAGCAAGTATATCCCTCCTTAAGTAAGGAGACCAAAACTGTACATAGTACTCTAGGTGTGGTCTCATCAATAACCTGTACAGTTGTAGCAAGATCGTGACTGATCTGTAATCTAAATCCATATACCTTCCTTTGCCGCAAATCCCTTTAAACCTTTGGTTCGCAAAAATCTATGAATCTCAGTTTTAAATTTAACTATTGATCTAGCATCAATTGTCATTTGTGGAAGAGAGTTCCAAACTTCGACCACTCTTTGCACACAGAAGTGTTTTCTAATTTCACTCCTAAATGGTGTGGCTCTAATTTTAGACTACGTCCCCTAGTCCTAGACTCCCCAACCAGCAGAAATGGTTTCTCTTTTAGCGACCCTAGCTGTTCCCCTTAATATCTTGAAAACTTTTATCAAATCACTCCCTTAACCTTCTAAATTCCAGGGACTACAACCCTAGTTTGTGTTATCTTTCCTTGTATTTTAATGCTTCCAGTCCAAATACGCTTCTGGTAAACCTGCCCTCCAATCCCTTTGTTAATTTGGATGAGTCCTTGACCCTGATTCAATAATAAATACCTTGGGATGTCTGGCATGCTGATCTCTTCCTGTACAGTAAACACTGATGTAAAATAATTATTCAAAATGTCCACCATTTCCTTACCTTCATTGACAATACCACCGTTATCAGTTTTTAAAGTGGCCCACATTGCTCCTGACCATCCTCTTTTTCCTAATGTAATTGTAAAAATTTCTGTTGATTTTGATTTCCATTGCAGGTTTCTTTTCATATTCCCTTTTTGTAGCTCTTACTGTTTTATCACCCTTTGCTGTTCTTTGTATCTTTCCCATTTACCAGGAACTGTGCTATTTTGTGCCTTTTTGTATGTTTTTTCTTTTAGTTTTATGTTGTCTTTTACTTCTTTAGCTGTCCATGACCATCTATTCTGGCAAATAGGGCTCTTGCCCCTTAGGGATATAAACTGGTTCTCTATCGCATTGTTATTTTTTGAACACCACTCACTGATCTTCTCTTGTTTTACTCAGAGAGACTTAGGTGTGCTCATACAAGGAACAAAGGAAGTTAGCAGGCAGGTAAAGTAGGCAATTAGGAAGATAAACGACATGCTGGCTTTTATTGCAAGGGGATTGCAGTACAATAGTACAGGGCTTTGTTGAGACCACATCTGGAATACTGGGCTGGATTTTGTGGAAGAGGCGGGGCTCCAGGTGCCAGGTCAAAAGGTGCCAGGAACTCTGCCTTGGCCTTTATGTGCTCCCCAGAGCAACCCTCCGGTGTTTTGAAGTCTAAGCGTCCTGTGTCAGGATCCTCTACTTGCTTCCGAGAGTTGCCAGCCAATCAGAGGACCAGCAGCTCAGCAGTATCGGCAGCACCACCGGGAGCGGTGGCCACTACTGGTGCTGCAGAGGCCTTGGATCCAGGCCCAGCGCTGAAATCCCTGACCTCAGGTAAATGAGGCGGGGTTTCTGGGGATAGGCGGAAGACCCCAGAAAGGGTGGGCGTGAGGTCCAGGGGGAGGGTGGGGTCATGGAGTTGTAGGTTTTGCCAGCGGGAGTCCTCCATGGGCCAGATTGCCCACGCCTCATTTTACAAGGTGCCCTCCCTGCATGGTGGAGGCACCCAAAACTGCTGCTAAGATCCCAGCAGTGGCGGGAACATGCCCTTAAGTGGCCATTAATAGGCCACTTAAGGGTCTCAATTAGTATCTGGGTGGGAAGGCCGTCGTTGGCCTATCCCACCCCCCGCAAAATTGCTTGGCAACGGAGCGGTGATGGGCTCTCCACCCCCC
Source organism: Heterodontus francisci (assembly GCF_036365525.1). Taxonomy (NCBI): domain Eukaryota; kingdom Metazoa; phylum Chordata; class Chondrichthyes; order Heterodontiformes; family Heterodontidae; genus Heterodontus; species Heterodontus francisci. Next base: position 70,521,295 of record NC_090375.1, on the reverse strand, counting down.
GCCGCAATTCTATGGGACCCCCCCGCCTCCGATCCTGCTCGGCAGAGGGGCCCCATAAAATCCAGTCCACTGTGTGCAGTTTTGTTCTCCATATTTAAGGAAGGATATACTTGCATTGGAGGTGGTACAGTGAAGATTGACTAGATTTGTCCCTGGGATGGGAGGGTTGTCCTATGACGAGAGGCTGAGTAAATTGGCCTTTATTCTCTGGAGTTTAGCAGGAAGAGGGGTGATCTCATTGAAACATACCAGATTGTGAAGGGACTTAATAGGGTAGATGCTAAGAGACTGTTTCTGTTGGTTGGGGAATCCAAAACACAGGGACACAGTCTCAGGATAAGGGGCCCATCATTTAGGACTGAGATGAGGAAAAATTACTTCAATCAAAGGATTGTGAATCATTGGAATTTTCTAACCTAGAGGGTTGTGGATGCTCCATCGTTGAATGCATTTAAGGCTAGAATAGACAGATTTTTGGTCACTCAGAGAATCAAGGGATATGGGGAGCGGGCAGGAAAGTGGAGTTGAAGTCCAAAGATCAGCCATGATCATATTGAATGGCAGAGTAGGCTCGATAGGCTATATGATCTACTCCTGCTCTATTTCTTGTGCTCTTGTACTCTGTTTACTGTGTACAGTCCCTGTCGTGTTCCATTGAAGTCAGCCTTACCTACATCTAGAATCTTAGTAGCTGTTCCATGTTTCTCCCTTTTAAACATTGCGTTGCACTCAATGTTGTTATGATTGTTTTTGGATAAACGTTCACTCACTGTCAGGCTGTTAACTAAATATGAATCATTACTCATTACTGAATCTAATATGGCATGCCTCCTTGTTAACTCTAGGACAAATTGCCATAGAAAACTATCCCAGACAGACTCAACAAATTCGCTAACTTTCTAAAATGTGCTGGTTTGCTTATCCAAATCTAAATAAAAGTTAAAATCCCCCAGTAAAACTACTTTGCTACATGCTTGTCTAATCTCTGCAGTTATAAAATCTACCACTTCACAGCTGCTACTGGGGGCCTATACACAACTCCTACTACAGTCTTAAATCCTTTTCTATTTCTGAATTTGACCCAAAAAGTCTCCACTTCCTGCTACCTCTCATATCATTAAAGTGATTGCATCCTTAATCCCTAAGAATACTCCTCCCTCTCTACCATTTTCTCTATCTTTCCTGTAGACCTTATAACCTGGTGTATTTAGTTTCCAGTCCTGACTGGCTGGTAAGCATGTCTGAATAATGGCTACCACATCATAGTTCAAGTTGAATTTACACCTGCAATTCATTCAGTTTGTTCCTTATACCCAGTGCATTTGTATAAAGAATGCTTATTTGGGCCACAGACCCTAAACTGTGCTTTTGATCTAACTTTTTACTCGTACATTTCTTATTTCTCACTCCTGGTTTAATTACTTTGCATGTTTTAGTTTTCCCTTTACATGCAGTGCCTAAAGCACAATCCTGACTATGACTCGACTCTCTTCCCTTTTGTTCATTTTAAAATTAATATTTACACTACCTTTTCCAACTGAGCCCTCCCCCGTCCAAGTCTTTCTTTTCTTTTCAAACATTTCTGTATTGTTGGAATTTTATTTTTCATCGTGCATATATAAAGCACTTTTAATGTAGAAATGTCCAGGCATTTCACAAGATAGAAATAAATGGTTGTTGGATTTTATAGCCCCCACCCCCCCATATCAGGCGTTGTGGTGGCAGGCGGGGAGCGAAAAATGCCTCCAGCAGAGGCCCGCCACAGGCCTCAATGCCAGAAAGGCCCAGCCTGATATTGCCGGCGGCATTGCAGGGCATTGCATCATCATATGCAGGGCGGCTGCCTCCACACCCCCTTTCCCCCTCCCCGCAATCATGCGGCGGGAGCATCCTCGGCAACACCGTGAATGGCTTCAACGGGTTTCTGCGCAGGCGCCATTTTTAAAGGGCTACCAGCTCTGCAAAGAAACTGCAGTGTTGACCCCTTCCCCCAACCCCCACAACACAACAAATGCAGAGGTTCCCCAGCTCATTGGCACCAGCTTCCCCTGGACAGGAAAGTGAAGGTGCGCGAGTGTCGCCCATCGCGCTGACGATCCGGAACTGCAGGCAAGATCGCTCTGGTTTTCATTTTAATTCATGCAAACAGGTATTTTAAATATGTACAGTCGGGTTCAGCCACAGAGCTTCCCCGCAACCTGGAAGATCGGGCCCAGCAATCCCGGCGCCGGGTTCCATGGCAGGCCGCTCCTATCTTTTGGCCCCTCCCACCACCACGAAACCCGATCTCAGGCTGGGAAAAAAATCCAGCCCTCTGGTTCATTTAGATTCAGGAACATGCATGAAACTTTCAGGTACCCCACACAAAATAAGGAATTTATTCATGTACTCCACATCTGAACCCTTATCAAACCTTTACAAACAGAAACTCTGCCAGCCTTTACACAAATGCGCGTACTGGTATTACACAAGTTATTCGGCAGAAAAGACTATGGGCTGAATCCAGCCCGCGTGGGCTGCAAGTCGCGGAGTCGACGCAATCCTAAGCACGGCAGCTCATTTAAATAGCAGGGGCGGGTCGCCACCCCCGATCGCTTAGAAGGGCAGGCTGTCCCCGGCAATGGCATCAGCTACTTGTGGGCAGGCGCTGTCGCCATTTTTAAAGGGCTTTGATCCCTACTGTTAAATTTTACTATTTAAAGTTAAAGTGAATGAAAAAAAATTTAATACATTTATTTTTCCCCTCTCCCACCCCCCCAATAACAATTAAATTAATGATGTGCCCTCTCACTCCCCCAAAACAGTTATCTTGTCCACCTGACCTTCTCTGCCCCCCCACAAAGTGTATAAACTTTAATCGAAAACCCTGCCCACCATCCTCTACACCAATGATGTCATTTTGACCCCACTCCCCCACTGAGAAACTTACCTCCTCCTGCCTCCGCACCACTGTTCCGCCTTGTTTCCCTGGGCGGGGATCCGAAAGCGCAGGAGTGCCGGCCAGCGACAGGAAGATTGCACCGGGACAGAAGATGGTGTTGTAATTATAATTAATGCACTCATTTTAATTTAGTTGAATCTTTAAATGGGGGTCCCATTGCCAGCAACGGGGAGGCTTCCATGAGGCCGGGTCCTCCCAGTGTCGGGGTGCGTGGTGGCCCTCTCCCGGAGGGATTTCCACACCCCCAACCACCCGCCTGCCATGAACCTCAATGTTGGGGGGTCTGTAAAATCCAGCCCTCTGAATACTTAGTCAAGTTTAGTGTGTTATATCAAAATTTTAACAGCCGCCTTGAAAGAATGAGCCGGATATATTTATCAGATGCATTATTTGAAATTCAGAGGAAACTTATTTTTGCAGATTATTGTTTTTAAACATTCAAATTTCCAGTACCCAAAGAATGAATTCCATTTAAATGCTACAACAAACTAAGGAAGTGACAATAGAAAGTAGTGGGGGAGGGCAGAATCCCAGTACCAGAGAAAGTAATTATAATGGTGTCTAATATCTTTCCTGTAAATGATTCTCCATAACATGAAATAGAATCAAGAGTCTGTGGCTTACATTAGCCTAATGAAAACAAGACTTTAATGCATATTGTTACAGCTGGGATTGAATGCAGTTATTAAGGTCCACGTTCCCACAACCATATGGTTTTTGTCATTAATGTCTCCTTTGAGGAAAGGCACTAAAATTAGAAAAAAAGTTGCATCTTTGATTCCAGTGATCCCGATGAAATGATATGGTAACCATATGGCGTACAGCAGTGAGGGAAGATTCTGGAAGTGTCCTTGTATGCTTTTTGGCTTTTTTCACCGCCCGCCTGACCCTAAAGGGAGCTGTTTCCACGGTGAAAAAGTCAGTAATATTCACAAAGGAAACGGCATTTGCATGAAGCAATTCAAACACAGCACTTGTAGTTGCTTGGCCAAAAGCACGCAACAACGATGTGCTTTTTATTTAAAAAATCTTTAAAAACACCTTTAAGCTTTCAAAAAGATGCTCACATTTTAGAATGTTTGACTGCGGTGCAGGCAAATCCCAATTGGTCCATTTTGATTTCACGTGCCAGTTCTTAGAAAGGAATGCCAGTTTATGTAAGAAAATATGCACAAACAGAAGTATACCTCCAACAAGTCAGGCTTGGTGATTGACGCCATTTTCAATGTAGCAGTTTATTATTTAAAATCTGTCAGTGATTTATTGCTATGCGCCTGCCTATTCCTGTGGTCACTCTGTAGAGTTTGGTCAGTGTCTGCTCGTGGTTTAGTTGGAGAGGCTCTACAGCTGATCTTTCGGGGTTTTAATAATGAGTAATGTGCACCTAACTCCTGATGATACAATTTAGGGTCAATAGCAAGGGGAACAAAATAGACATCCAAATTCCTTCAGTCATTTGAAGGAGAAAGTGGGAATAGATTTTAAATCCTTGGTGGTAAACAGTCAGGTCAAATGCATGTTTCAGGAAATAATTTTGCAGATTTCGCAAATAGTATCAGAAGTTAAGCTATAAATTCAGACATGAATTTTGAACCCTTGGGATAAACTGGATCCCCCCACTGATATTATTTTCCTTTATTAAACATTACTTTCAGTTTTGCCAACAGATCCTTCACCAAACTTTAAAAAATGATTCATTGGACTGAATTTTATCAACCTGCTGCCGAAATCAGCGGCAGGCGAAAAAATGGTGGTCCGCCTGCGCGGGCCGCACACCAAACCGCCTGCGCGATTTCAAGCGCGGCGGCTCATTTAAATGGCCGGGGCAGGCACCCTCCCCCTCCCACCGATCGCGTGGAAGGGACGGGCTGTTCATCCCCGGCAATGGCGTCAGCTGCCTGTGCTCAGGCGCTGAAGCCATTTTGAAAGGGCTGTCAGTCCTACTGGGAAATTTGAATATTTAAAGCTAAATGGAATGAAAAAAAAAATACAGATCTTTTGCCCCTCTCCCACCACCCAAAGAACAATTAAATTAATTATTTGCCCTTCTCCCCCAAAACACTTACCTTTACCATCTGACCTTTCCCCGCAAACTGCACAAACTTTCACCTACAACCCTTCCCACCAATCCAGAGACCCATGACGCTAATTTGACTCCGTTCCCCCTCCTCCCACACTCATAAACCTACCTCTCCACACCCCGCCCTCCCTCCAAACTGATAAACCTACCTCCTCACACCCTGCCCCCCCAACAAGTGTTCCGCCTCGTTTCCCCGGATGGGGATCCGAAGGCACAACAGTGCCAACCGCCAAGATGAATATCACGGCAGGATATCAGGAGGCGGTGATATTCATTAATTCAGGTATTTTAATTAATTTATTTAAATTGCGGTCCCATCGCCGAGTAGCGGTGGGGCCACCACGAGGCATCGCCACCATTAGTAATATCGGGCCAGGCCCTGTCTGTGTCAAGGTCCATGGCGGGCCTCCTCTGGGCCCATCTTCGGGCCCCCCCTGCCACGGATCCCAACATCAAGGGTTCCATAAAATCCAGCCCAATGTGTTGAGTGCTACGAGACACTTTAACTTGATAAGGAATTATATAAATGCATGTATTATTGTAGCTTTTCAGTAAAAGGTTTTAACATGTACAGTATTGTCCACAATTCAGTAGGGAGAAAGAGGTTCAAAGGTGTAAGATAAATGAGAAATGTTGCAAATACCTTTAGAAACGGTATAACAAAAGGTCGGAGAGGGAAATTCGTAGCTTCTTGTAGTTTGGAATGAAATTCTTCAATTGTCAAGGTAGAATTCTGCAAAATAATTTTTTTTAAGTGAAAATATTTTCTTTTGCACCACATTCACCAAGCTAGCTAAACAAAACACATTTCTGCATTCTATTACTCATAAATATTCCAATTTAAATAAAATATTGACTGAGGACCTTTCAACACATACTGAACCCAGTACTAAAAGTGGTTGCGGCCATTGAGGCCATGTGTTCTTTGTAGTCACATTTTCACTTCTCTATTAGAAACGTCCATGAACAAAAGCTTCTCTTATAAGTTCCATTGCTTGATGCCATATATACTGCCTGGGGTGACTCTAAAATACAGATGTATTTCAAGGTTTGAATTCACCAGCGCGTTCAATATCTTCACAGCTTAACCCTTCAACCACTGACAATTTCCTGCTCTGACTGTTTGTTTTCTTATTGATTCTTTTGAAAAAAATAGGAAAAGGGGCAGTTTTACAGAAATTATAGCCTTGAAATTATGTTGTAGAATACCATAGCATATGAAATATTTTTTAGGTTTATTTAAAATCCTTTATTTCATTGCTTTAGCAGGGTATTAACCTGATAAATTAAAATGTGTTAAATCCTCTATTAAAATCAGAGAGGAATTTCAGGAAAACACGAAGTGTACATGATTATACTTATTGTACTGCAGCATCAGGTCCAAAATTTTATTTAAAAAGTGGAAATATAAATAATAAAGCAGTTGAAGATTATTTGAAACACAGATTTTTTATTTAAATTAAGTTTTTTGACGATGTAAATGAATTTAAATGTCTTAAGTTCAATGAATTTATTGACAGCGTTCATCTAAGTATTATTAGGAATGGGCAATTACTTTAGCTTTTACAGATTTTGCCTGTAATAATTTATAAATGTAAACAAGTTATGTGTTTACTTTACATATCAAGTTTTTCAATTGAAAATGAATCAACAAATGCATTTTCATAATTAGTATAAGCTCTATTGCTTCACCTACTTCAAACTATAACTTTATGTAAACTCACACAAATACTATTACACACACAACTGGATTCAGTCTGCTTTCTGTTCCTGAGGTCCTGCTGCTAAGAACATGACCATGCAGCCTAAATTACACTTATTTCACATAAACATTCTGATATTGCAACAACAAAGAAACAAACTCATGAAAGCTATCAAAAATACATAAGATGAGCAAAAAAAATGGTAATCTAAGAAACAGTAGATACAAACAGCAGGATCAGACTCTAGATTTGGAACATAACCTCTTATTATGGACACTGTGACACACTCTGGAGGCTAGGTAATAAAATACCTAATACAATACCTTATTTTAAAACCAAATGCATCTTTCATGTCAAGAAGAAAATATACACTTCTTTTCACTTAATCTGATGAATCCATTAGAAAGAGTAAATGAAATATTTTTTGTTCAGTTATTTTTCAGTCATTGTGCCCTAATGTTACTGTGGTGACAGATTATTTTTTAGAAGAACTATTCATTATTAAACCTGCATACTGATCACCAATAAGAAATACATGGTCCTATGCCAATATTGTAGCCATGTTTATATAAGTTCTGGTTTCCAAGAAAACAAGAAAAAAAACACACACATTACTAATGTTAGTAGAATGACAAACTGGGAAGAATGGCAGAGAATGTCTCAAAGGAATCAATGGTGTTCCAACAGTTAAAGATATACTATAGATGAGGAAAAGTGTGTTTCTAATTACCCTGCCACCAACCTCTATAAAACTCCAGGGCCATCTTAGTAAGAGCAATCTCACCACACATTTGTTTATTCAAGTTCCAAAGCACGATTGCAGACATTATTATGCATGGTGAACATTCCTGCCAGATGGGAAAACTGAGCTCATTTAGCTGTGCAATTAAGTTTGCAAAATATTCCCATTCCCAACAAAACTCTACAATAGTTTGCATTTACATGGACCATACTTTGTTCCGTAAACATTTGGGACACCTCAATGGATATATCAAGAAGCTCATTAGTAATACAAACATTACAATACATAGAGTAAATGGCAAGTATCAGTAATATTTACCACACAGCTAAGCGACATGAATTACAGTGCCCATGAGCAAAATCATTTCGCCGTGTAGTGATGAAAGAAAGAGGATTAATATGGGAAGCAAAAAACAAAATGGGTGTAGCACATAGGAATAAGGAATTACAATGTTTGAATGAAGAAAAATGGCACAGCGCGATAGTATACACACGACCATTTAACGACTGCACTTAAAAAATGTAAGAACAAAAAGATATGATGAGCAAGAAAATCGACCAACTGAAACAGATTGACCTAGTTTTTGTTACAATACAACATCCAGCATGAAATATCACAGTTCGCTGACAAGTTTGACACCCCACTTGATCTCAGGTGTCACTGGATCACCATTGCAGTATGTGAATTGAGAGGAGCATGTGGTACTAGGAATAAGCACTGAACCAAATTGCAACAAAAGTGACAGAAATTAGATCATTTAATTACTTATGAAATGATATGGCCTTATATTGGTTTTATTCTTTTTTTAAAAAGTGCTGGAATCCATCTCTTGGCAGTCTCATGATTTTTGGTGGTTTAATCACTGAATATTGATTTAATCCTCATTTCTTTTCCTTGTCTCACATGTTTCCCTCTGCTTTTACCCCCTTATTCATCTTTTCCATTGTTGTTGGTACCTCACCCTAGTAGCTATTCCTTATGCAATAACTTGGACAGTGATTGTTAACTGACTTTTCAATTATGAGGCCCATCATAAGAGGGTTCAATTATGTTCTCAGCTGACATCTGTATGGACAGATACTGAGCAGGGGTCAATGAGCAATAACTAGGAGGAAGAAATCTGGCAAGTTTTCCTCTCCTTAACTTGGGGTCATTGATGCCAATTGCTACGCCCTCTCTCTTCCAGAAATCAGCTATTTTCAAGTCAAGGATTGGACCAGAAGCATCCTGGATCTCAACGTGATTTAGTGCTGTTCCCCAGCCATCTGGTGCATTTACAACTAAACCAGTGAAGCTTTGTACTTTAATTCTGTACACCAGTTTTCAAGTGGAGAAGATACTCATGGTCCCTTCTTAGACTGGTAGAGAGTCTGTGTCAAATTCCTGCTACTCGCTTGTCAAGCAAGAGTCTTTACTTCCTGATAATCTAGTGTTGGTTGCAGTTATACTCCATTGCAGCTTAACTAGCTTTGATCACAGACCCACTGGATCATCTTTGAGACTTAACAAATATCCAGACCTTACAACTTCTGAAATCACCATTCTCCTGCTTATTCTTCAAAAAAGGCCAAAATGCCTATCCTCCTCTCATGTCAAATGCTATATTTTTAGTAAACAAAAATGTCTGCAAATCTACTCTTGCTCTGTGGTCATAACTTTGCCAATAAATGGGGTTTTGGAAGAGCTTCTGGTGAAATTATAGCAGCAGAGCAAGAGCTGCTAAGAAGAAATTCCGGGCAAATAATTCAGGATAAAGCCTCAAGAGGGAGCAAGCTGCCTATTCATAAAGTGTGGCAAAAATTGAAGGATGCATTAACCCCAATTATAGGGCAATACTGATAGAGACTGGAGAATGAGCTGCTTATTTTCTTCCCGTAACTCCTCGCAAAGGGGAATAAACAATAAATGTAACTTTTTGCAAAAGTCCTCAAATTGCAGTACAATGATAAGGATTCAGATACAATTCATAAAAACTTTAACCTCTGTCTAATAGATATTGGTTAAAATGTTGACATTTTCTTGCATATTCTATGTTTATTCCAGTATTATCCTTCAGTATTATCCTTTTCCATGAGGAAAAACAACCATAAGGCATTTGTTGTTAACATCCAATTCATAATTTAATGGATTCTCCAAGTAAAGAATTCAGAAAGCTAAGTCCTTATGTGGATGGCCTGCAGAGCCCAAACACTTAGATTTAATTCAGACCATACTACATGCACCATTTTTGTGAGGCTTTCTCAGGTCAATTTTCCCCTATGGGCACTAACTCAGCACTAGACACCCTCAGAGCACCTCAGGTGTGCTGCACCTGTGAAGTACACACATTTTCCAGCCCAGATGTACTACAAGTGCAAGCCCATCAAAACATCTGGGAGGAAATCAGAACACAGATGCACTCCTGGCTGCTGTCAGCAGGTCCTTCTGAACTGTTGCCAGGGAGTAACATCCTGAGGTCTTTTGACTGTCTTTGGGGGATAGCGGGGAGGCGGGGGGGGGTGCGTAGGACAGAGAAATTTAACAGTTAACAAAGATTTAAGAACTGCCTGATTCCCAGAGACTCTTCAGGAGCTCCAAGGTAGGCCTTTGCCACAGATTTTATCAGGTGTCAAATGGAAACTGACATGGGAGGTTGGGAACACTCACTCCATTACTCCATGCACAAACCCTGTTCTGAACCTAGGGGATGCCCAAGAAATCCTGGTGGGTTACAAATAAAGTGGGGGGTGGGGGGGGGGGGGGGGGGAATTGTGAGTCTTCACTCTGTGCTGCAGTGAAAAAAATCTATCCTCCAGTACCTTTCAATTAGTGGACCACTCAGCCACTTATTAGCAAGCCTCTTAGTGAATAATAACCATAAAGATACCATTCAAGGAATACTCAAGTTAATGCTGCTTTTATCACTCACTAAAACTGCTAAAATTAAACTGAACCAGTCAGCCATTTTTGTAGATTAATTTTGTGTAATTAAAGACACATAACAGCACCTCCCACAGAATTGTTACAACACAGAAGGAGGCCTTTCGGCCCTTCGTGTCCGCACCAGCTCTCCGAGTGAGCAATTCACTAGGCTGAATTTGACCAGCCCCTCGACATTGGGGGTCATGGTGAGGGGGGGCTGTAAAGTACTTGGGGAAGAGGCCCCCCACGCCCCACGATGCCAAGAAGGCCCTGCCGCATATTACCGGCGGCGGCGAGGCCTCAGTGCGGCCCCCCCCCCACCAGCAAGCGGCGGGACCTTCATTTCAACATCAAAATTCATTAAAACGAAATGCAGATTAACTGACCTGCTCACGGTGGCTGTCCCACGCTGATTTTACCACCGCCAGCCGCAAATCGCACGCCTTCGGAAGTCCGTACGGAATTCCAAGGCTAGACACTGGTAGGGAGGGGGCAGGACTGGAAATTTCAGGGCGGGAGGGGCGGGGAAGCTTTTATTGGCTGTGGAGGTGGTGGGAAGGGGTTGAAGGGCAAATGTTACGAGGTTGGGGGGAAAAGTTCACAAAGTCAATAAAGTTTATTCAGGAGTGGTGGCCCAAAAACAGACATTAGGGGGTGAGTTGAAAGAGCCTCCAGGTCTCAATAACATTTTGAAATGACGTGTAAATGAATTCCCCTTTAAATATTTAAATTTCATCCAAGGGCTCGAAGCCCTTTAAAAATGGCGGCAGCACCTGCGCAGTGGCACCGGACGACCATCATCGCGGGGCTCTGCGGCGGCCACACTAATAAAATTCAGCCCACTGAGTGCCATTCCCCGTCTTCTTCCCAGAACCCTGTACATTCTTCCTTCTCAGGTAAACATCCCAGTTAAGTTATAAATTAACTGTTGGAATTATAATTTTACTTTATATTTCAAATAAGTGAGTTCAGCGGCAAAAGAAATGCCTACTCTGGAAATGTGGATTCTTAGAGTTGCTCCCATATTGGTGTTTATAGCACTTATTGTTATAATAAAAGAAATGTAACCTGAACTTGAAATTGAGCACAACGGGAATAGCCTGCAGCTGGGTGAGTAACCAGGGTGCATGAGTCATGTGGGCAACAGATTAGACAGCCTGGGCTTGAAACTAGAAGTAAATACAAGCCAAATTCTTCTCCCTGGATAATGGCCATCAAGAGTATTCAAGACTTTCACAGCTATGAATTCTCATGAGCTTTTACTTCAATAAGCACACACTAATTGGGCTGGATTTTGTTGAGGTCCCGTCTTCGGGAACCGTGGCGGGGGTGTGGCAGAAGATTGAACCAGCAGCGGCCCACCACAGAGCCCGACGCCAAGAGTTACCATTTCAGGTCAGTGACCCTTCATCAGAAGGGCATCAATAATAATCCAGAGATCCAGGCTAGTCTGCTGGGGACATGGGTTTAAATCCCACTATAGCAGATGGTGAAATTTGAATTCAATTAATAAATGTGGAATTTTTAAAAAAAGCTCATCTAATGGACCATGAAACCATTGGTGTAAAAACCCATCTGGTTCACTAATGCCCTTTATGGAAGGAAATCTGCCGTCCTTATCTGGTCTGGCTTACACATGACTCCAGACCCACAGCAATGTGGTTGACTCTTAAATGCCTTCTGAAATGGCCTTGTGAGCCACTCAGTTCAAGGGCAATTAGAAATGGGCAATAAATGTTGGCCTAGCCAGTGATGGTCACATCCCATAAACGAATAAAAAAAGCATTGCATTCTAATGCAGTTAGTTTACCAACTTTACAAAATTACAAGTATACAAAATTATGAGGGCCATAGATAGGAAGAAACTTTTTCCCTTGGCGGAGGTGTCAATAACCAGGGGGCATAGATTTAAGGTAAGGGGCAGGACGTTTAGAGGCGATTTGAGGAAAAAACTTTTTCACCCAGAGGGTGGTTGGAATCTGGAACACACTGCCTGAAGGGATGATAGAGGCGGGAACCCTCACAACATTTAAGAAGTATCGAGAAGAGCACTAGAAATGCCATAGCATATATGGGCCGTGCTGGAAAATGGGATTAGAATAGATAGGTGCTTGATGGTTGGCACGGACACGATGGGCCGAAGGGCCTGTTTCTGGGCTGTATAACTCTAGTACTAACAATCTAAATGATGCATGTTACAGACACCATTCTTTATGACATATCCTTCCAAAAAGAAGTTAAAGTTAGTCCAATGGCTCAGTGCATATATGCATGATATGGGCTGAACTTTATGCAACTGGCAGGGGTCCAGACGCCAGGCAAGAAAGGCAAGGGGAACTGCACCTGGCGGTTTTGGGGATCCCCGGCAGCATTTAACAATGCACAGGCAAATAACTGCCCAGTGCCAGGGTCCCTGTGCCTTTAGGGATGGGGATCCTGCCTCTAAGAGCTGCTGGTCGATCAGAAGGGCCGGCAGCTGAGCAGTGCCACCGGGAGTGGTGGACACTACTGGAACTGCAGTATGCGCATGACCAGGAGCAGCCATGGAGCCTCAGACTGGGGTTAAGTTGGAACGGGCTCACCTGGGCTAGTCAGGCAGACCCTGGCCAGGGGTGGTGGGGTGGGGGCAGGATGTTGTGGGTGGGTTGTTGAGGGTGGAGGGAAGGGGGACGCAAGTGTTGGCACAGGGGCAGCCTTTGCTGCCGGGGCCCTCCATGGGCCATAGGTTGCCCAAGCAGGAGGGCATTCCTGCCCCACCATCCCACAGAGAGGCCGCCTGGGTTAACGGGGTGACCTCCCAATGAGGTGGAGGAGCCCCCCACCCCGCTGCTGGTAAAATGCCAGCGGTGGCAGGATGAGGCCCTTTAAGGGTCTCTATTGGCCTCTGGGCAGGAAGGCCATCCTCGGCCTTTCCCATCTCTGACTAAATTGAATGGCGTCAGGAAGGTGACAGACACTCTACCTGTTGCCTTCCCTTGCAGTTTTATGGGCCCTTCTCCGCCTCCCTGCCCATCCCTTGAGGGATGATAAAATTCAGCCCATAGTGCCTTATTCTGCAGCAAGTTAACTAATCACAAAGGGAGTAGCAGAGAGGGGTTCCACATTGGCTTTCAACTCCCCAAACTAAGGAAAGAGAAAATGAGTCAATCATCTCGGGTTCCCGCAAATGATTACAAAATCATATAGCACAGAAGAGGCCATTCAGCCCATCGTGCCTGCTCTTTGACAGAGTTATCAGTTTAGTCCCACTATTCTGCTCTATCACCACAGTGAAAATTTTTCCCTTCCTAAGTATATATCCAGTTTCCTTTCAAAAGTTACTATTAATCTGTTTCCACCACCCTTTCAGACAGAGCATTCTAGATCATAACAACTTGCTGCGTAAAGAAATTCTCCTCGTCTCCCCTCTGCTTCTTTTGCCAATTACCTTAATTCTGTGTCCTTGGGTTACTGACCCAACTGCCAGTGGAAACAGTTTCTTCTTATTTACTATGCTGATCACTAGCAGATGATCACCACTGGAAATGTTCTTGTGTGAATGTCAGGAGAAGATAGGAGCAGCCTGATTTCTGATGACTGCCACAGCCAAATAGCGCAATGCTCACTACTGAATGTGAGAATGGCCACCTAGTTGTAGTACTTGAAAGCTACTGATGGCTATGCAAAAATATGTACAAGTTCAAGTCACGGGGGGAGGTGAAATTGAACTTGAAATAGATGATAACAAAGCAGCAACTCATTTTACACCCAGTCTAATTTTTATGTTACAGCTGGGTGCAAAACAGGCCACTGTTTTGTTATTCCCCATTTTGCATCTATTTCAGCCCCGCTATCTTCAGGAACCAAAGTTGAGAGGGGGTGTAGGGGTTATGGGGGCAGCAGGAATAGAATAAAGAAAATCACAGTTGTGCACTGTGACCAGTTACTCCACATTACCAGCAGTAATAATATTCAAAGTGGACAATGTTTCAGACCATTTGATTTTTAGTCTCTCAGTCTGATCATTATTGTGTTGTCTATAAATAAAACGACTTATGTTGTGGCATACATACACAGTCTAATGTCACTTGTACCATGAGGTATGCATTCTCCCCTCCACTATACCCATTTAATACTGAGCTGGAGTTTTAAAGCCCTGTGTTTTTGGTGCAGGAATAATCTTGAATTGCACAATTGATCAAAACATTATGGCAGTTTTGTGGAGTTAGATGCCAGTAAAAGCGCAGAAACCAGAGAACTGCCTTTTTATATTAAAAACTCTTTATAATATGAGATGCATGGTAAAGAGCTTGAAACAATTTTGTATTCTCTACTTACCACTAACCCAAGCACCAAGGTTCGCACTCTCTCCCCAATTTCTGGTGAAATGTCATTGCCAAATTGTTGCAAGGTCGTTAGAAATCTCTTCAGCTTGCTGAGCTGTCGAGCACCGCAGGCTGGAGGCAGCTGCTGATTTACCAGTGAGGAAGAGGAAGAAGAAGTTCCATTGCTGAAGCCGTTTGGAGGAGATGATGCCCCATTCAATGCAGTGGGAGAGTGACTGCTTCCATTTGTTACTGTAACAAAGAGGAATAAAAATAAATGTTAGGTCTGTGTCTGTTGAGAATAGACTGTTCCACTCAATATTAACTACAAAGAAACCACGCTTTAAAAGCAATAACCTTGCAAACAATTACAGTGGAAATTTCTTCCACCATACGTTAAACAGGCTAGCAACAACTGTGTGCTGTGTAGCATGTCTTAGTTAAGTGTACAGCAAAAAGTTCCAGACCAAGAATTCTACTTCTTACATATGCTACACAGCACTGAGTAAGCACAGGCTGAATTCTACTTTGCTTTTGCTGGGGAGGACACATTCAGCATGGAAACATCTGAAAATAGCATTGTCAGTCTAAAGTAAAACAGGTGTACAGTTCCAATACTAGGCCAAGTATGAAGGTTATATTTATCTAAGCACCTGCCAGAAGAGCTCCAGTAAGACCATCAGGGTTAAAGCATTACAGGGATTAAAATAAATAAATAGATTTAACCCCAACACCACAACAGAAGTTAATTCAAAGGATTTTAGCTGTTCAGATTAACTTAGAGTATTCATTGCATAGGAAGCCCCAGAGGTGCCAGTTAATTTAATAGTACAGTATTCTCTATGCACCTGACATCTTGTGTACTCATATGATCTACTTTGTAATGCCACCAAATAGTTTCTCTCTTACCTGCTCTTCCTCCCCCTCCCCACCACGGTACAATACTTTCTGTAATTTTATGCAAAGCGAAAAGAGAATAGTAATGATAAAGACTAAAATAGATAAACAAGTCAAAACAGAATTTAAACTACAATATTTCCAATTACATGTTGTTGGTGTGAATGAGCTAGTTCGAGGTGCTCCTTGATTGGTTGGAGGAGGTGGCATTGTTGGAGGTGTCAACCTGGATTGTGTTTTTACATCTGCAGGAGAGTCTGGCATCGTGGAGCGCTTCTCAGTGCGATCTGTCTGAGGCAAAAGAGGATTGGTGTTATTCATTTTTCTTCTCCTGGGCATCAGTTGCTCAAGAAACTGTTAAATACTATCATTCCACTCCAAAAAGGAAATTCTAGTGGCCAAAAACTGTAATTTCATCTTTTAAGCATTCTCTGATCAAAACAATTGTAAGGAGGCATGTTGCAGATGGTGTCACCTCATTAGTAATGTGGAGAGATTGTCATTTTGTTCTTGGCTCAAGGACGTTAAGATGCTTCCTTAGTGCCAAGCATGATCCAAATTCCATTTCGACAGTCTCTTCTAATTCAGTACTCAAGTATTACCAAAAACAAAGATGAGGAGAAAAGGTAATGTAACAAAGCTTTTACTACCTTGTTTTTGCACCAACATTTAAAGAGCTAAGTTAAGATTTTAATCAGAACAAGCCCTGTAAATTTCTGTAACACATAACACAGTGTCTACTTCCTACCTTTTCTTTTCCTTCCCCAGTACAATGATATATTTCACCTTTTCTTCACAAATAATTCCCCCATATTTCACATCCTCTGTTACTTTCTTCCTTTGCAGCCTTTTTCCTTCTTGCCCTAATCTAGGCTTTCCTCACATCCAGAACTAAAGCAATCATTCTATTTTGCCCTAGCAAGAATGTTGCTGGATAGATAGAACCCAATTGTGGAAAGAATGGAGGCCAGCCAAGGTCTTGGATTTAAATGGATCCAAGTAAAGACTAAGGCTATGTTTAGGGCCTATGGTACTATGCATTTTATTTACAATGTTATTTTTTATCTGTAGTATCCATCATCACATACATATAACACATACCTAAATTATGGGATATTTGCAATCCTTGAACTGTGACTAAACATAGATAGTTTTTATGAAATATAATGCCTCTTTGTCTTGTAGGACAGCTCATAGCTAATTAAAATTAAATAGGAGTTTGCCTGTGCATTGTATAATTACTGTGAAATGTTATTTGATTTTTGTTTATTCCAGGAATTCATTGGTCACACACTTTACCACATTACTGGAAGCTAAGCAAAGTTTAAAAATAGGGCATAAATATTCGAATCAGTAATGCACTGGCCTGGACATTAGGCTACGTTTAATGCAATTTTAACTGAAAATGCTTTTTAAAAATCCACGTTAACTTTATGAAAGCACATAGGATCACAGTGTCAACATATATCCAGAGATTTACTTATTCCAAAATGTTTAAATTTGTTATCACTGCTTTTTCAGAAGATTAGAATCGTGAAACACAAAAAAGTCTCTCACTATTTGTGACTTCTTTATCCACTAGATTTTAATACAGTTACTTACAGTTAATACTTACAGGTTTTGCTATTTTCAAAAGACCATGACTAAATTCATATTTGCGGCCCAAGAAGCTTGCCAATATGATAATCATTTTCCAGCCTTCACTGCTCAGCAGTGCACCCTGCCTATTCACCTCAGTACCTCAAGTGATTAGAATCACATGGAAAAAATATTTTATAGTTCCTCTGCCCAAAACTAACAACCACATGTTACTGCAGAGAGAGCAGTGAATTCAGGCTCTCCTAAATAAAAGGAAAATATTCCTGACATGCTGGGGCAATGAGCTTGCCAGGGCTGGTTTGAGATAACAGTGGGAACTGCTAGCCCATCTGGTTTCCATTCTGCTAACACTCATGCTGTACTGTTAAAAAAGACTGTCCAGATAACCAGCTTCAAAACACATGGGAGAGAAGCCTGTGGAATTAATCTGTTACTTATACAAGAGGCTCATATCCCTCATGCTTAAATATCACAGCATTCTACAAGTACTGAAGCATAAACTGTAATTATAAATCTGAAATCATGTTACTTCTGTGTATCTCTACACTTTAGCACATACAATTAATCCTAATACAGAACTTCCTTAGGAAATCTTGAAAGCTATCCAAAATAGTCACCCAAGCATCTCCATCTGCAGCACAGCTCTGCTGAGGATTAAAACTGCCTCCCCAACCCGGCAGACACATGCTTCTACTGTACTGACAGTTTAGTGTCAGCCAGAAGGTTTCACGCACAGCCAACCTGCCCTGGATCATATGGAGCCAGAGCTGAGAGGTCCTCCAAATTATATGTAATGCCACCATCTGCAACTCATTCAGTGCTGTTTAGCGCAATCAATTCATGATGGAGATAATGTTGAAGTAATGGGCCAGTCTTAATCCATATCCAAAAAAAAAGCAAGCATCCAGTAAAGCTAGTGACTTGATGTAAACTCAGAAAATATGGTTTCAGTATTTGTAAATCAGTTCCATTTGTTCTGGGTAGCACAATCATTCTGAGCAATGATTTTTTTTTTAGCAAAGCTACAGAATGTGTACAAAAAAACCTTTTCTGCTCAAAATGCTAAAAATTTTTGCAAGAATACTTTATTCCAAATTGAAAAGTATAATCATGGGAATGTTAATTTAACTTTTCTCTCTTCCTCTAGAAACTGAAACACTTATTAGAAGTGAAAGCACAGTATTTTTTTAAAGAGTTTATCGGTTATGCATATTATTTTCAAATTAAAGGTTGTATGGCCAAGCATGAATGGAAACAAAAGTTCATGAGCAATAATGTGAAATCATTTCCATTTGAGATGATGGTACATACGACCTCGAGTCTGAATAGGTTAAAGACCAGTAAAAGACAGTGACAAAAAGATAAATCAAGCTTGCAAGTTTTTTTAATTGTTTAAATAGAAGCAGTCTAAAGATGACTGCCAAATTCCTTTATCTAATAGCCTTCAATATGTGAAAATCCTCAGTGTATGACGCTATATAAAGCAAATGGAATTACTTCACTAGACAGCCTATATTAATTATTCACTCTGTTTTAAACAAGGTGCTCTTTCATACAAGAGGCTGACTTAGTGGGGTCTGGTTTCCAGGGATTACAACAGTGTTCAAATCATGAAGTGATGTGTGCATTGTATCTCCAAAAGCAGATATTTACAGTTTTTGCATGATATGTTGAAACATTCAAGGAATCTTGCAAATGTTTGCTGAAATATTTCACATTACCCACACTCACTCCTACAGATTTCTCTGAATTTAACAGGCGAGTAGCCTGCTTTAGCAAAGCAACAGTACATCTTAATTACAAAGGCAGCATACTGTAATGAAGGTTAATGTTTAGAAATGTTATCACCAACCAAGGGGGATAATTGGAAATGTCCTCAATTGCAAATTAAACTTATGCTGAAATTTAAAGCCAATATGTCATGTTATGCCCAAATACCATGCACTGTGGTAGTTTGGGGTCTCTTCATTATGAATGCCTGGGAGTGCAGTGAAAAGCTTGCCGTGAGCCAAAAATCTTGGGATGATGGCTCTGTAACCAATGCTGAATATGTCTGACTTGTGACCCAACCCCTTAACTCATGCTGTTTGATAGTAATTATCTCTGTAATTAGAGGTTGGATAGGAGAATTGGTTTACGATTCTAATAAGCCACTGGTAAGTCTGATTACAATCCAACTTGTGTGTTTACATAAATAAGCAGATCCACCACTGCAGCAGATGCATGGGGTGCACGTCTCTTGTGGTGTGTAAAAAAAAAAAAATCTCGTCCTGTAGAACACAGGTGGAACATGCAAGACACGATCATCAAGATTCAAAGGCAGTCTTGGGAAGGAGAGCTCACTTGGTATGCAGGGGATGGTTTCTCGCCTTGAATACATTATGAACTTGCAGCACGCTAATATGCCATGCAATCATAAGCACCAGATGGAACAGTATGCAGTACATGTCCCATCAAACCTCTGCTTGTCAGGAAGATGTATTAGTGTCCCTGTACTGTTTTTTTTCCTGCAATCCCCCAGTTGTCCCCTTAGATTTTCACATTTCTTAGCATTCGGTTCCTCGATCCCTGAAGTACACATCCCCCGGGTTGCCTCATCTGTACCAGGTGGTTCCAAAAGTAGTTTTATTCCATTATATTAAATAAGGTGAGTGCTATGGGATTGCAGCAGGCTATCTGCACAGTGCCTGCGGGAGAGCTACCAATTGCTGTAGCACAAAAGCTTGCTCAGATATTGTTTTAAAGACAAGGTCAAAGGCCTTTTAATTTAATTCCAGCAAAACAAAAAGGTGGCAGCTTTCCTTTTCTAAGACTATTCTGCTAACTGAATTTTTGGAAACATGAAGCAAAGATCACCACCCTTTTATCGAATTCTGCGCCCTGTTTTAAAATTAATTCAGAGGGGGATAGCCATTACACTCCAGAAATATATTCCCTATTTGTTGCACTGCATTTTACATTAATCAAGCTGAATTTTACAGAATAGATGCGACATACAATACATTAACCTTTTGAATAGCAATTCCTAAGCAATCTTCACAGTGCATTTCTGTGCCTATCACGAATATCCACAGAAAGCTAATACTACAAAATAAAATGAAATGCATGAAACCACAAGGCAATATTTAGGCAAAAAGCAAAAATGTAAGCTTAGGATTTTTTGTAGTAAAGGTGAACAAAATCTAATCCTTAAATGGTAATGTGTAGGTTATAAAAAAAAAAGCTTCTAATTTATAAATTCATCAGAGCACTTTCTTTGATTCTTCAAAACTAAATGTTTCATGTTGAATACTCTCCCCATAGTACGATGCTGCTTGGCTAGAGAAGCCATATGTGACCCGTGTGACTCTGTGGTAGACGACTCTTCAGGATGCTGCTGCAACAAAGCTGCCACAGCATATGAAGTCTCTGGACCCATAATATGAAAATCATTTGGTTCATTAGATTAGTCAGCCTGCTATAAACAAATGGCTAATGTTTTAGTTTGTGTTTCGGGGTGACTGGTATTATTCAAACACTATATATTTTTTTAAAAGTAGACAAATCAATCCTTAAATCATTAGGGAGAACTTGAGACAACGTTTAAACTATCAGATTGAACCATAACTAATCTTACGTGAAAGCATTTTTACAGAAATAAGAGCAAGAAAAGAATCTGGACTTCTGTCATCTTTCAGAAATACTGAACAATCTGACATGCCCTCCAGAAAACAGATTGGACACCTTGCAGAACAAAGCATGGTCTGATGCTTACTGGCAATGGTCAAAGCACCATAAGTACTTCGATTTTCCTATAATTTCAATATATTTACAGATTTTAAGAAAGCTCCATTGAATTTAATTGAAACTCCAAGATACAATAAATTTCTCATTTTCAAGGTATTCCAAACTGCGCTATAGAAATTTGTGTTAAAATACAGTTTCTTCTACAAATATAATGAAGGTAAGTCTTTTATACTTATTAAAAAACGACTGGCGGCAGAATGGCTGTTTATTTCTACTGGGACTTGCTCAGTGCTGTCTGCAAGTGTTTTGAAAATATCACATGACATAGCCATGTGTTAAAAATTACAGCCAGTTAAGTTCTCTGCTAAGAAAAATATGTGGACAATTTATGAAATGCGCCCCAGGATGGAGATGTCCTAAGTAAAACCAGATTCTGAAAACAGAACCAATTTTTGAAATGTAAAGAAAAGAGCTGTAGCCACATCTGGATAGCAGAAGTTAAGAGGGTGGTCTGACCTAATGCCAGGCCATTTCTAACAGAACAGTATCATTTTGTACTACAATGACCATGATCACTGATGGTCTTTCACGGAAGTGACCCTGAGCAATGCCAGATGCATTAATGGTGCTGTATTTATAAGCCTGCATCTGTTCTTTGAAAGTACTGTACAGGGTTCACAAGATTTGCTTTGTGAAACTGTACACTATAGTAGTCCCTCATTCGAACACTCTACTATATACATACAATGGTCTGACAGAACACACAGTTTACTGCATACATATTTATGGGCAGATCATATCTAAAAATCACACTTTAGTATATCTCATACTGAAATACATATCTATATACATATTGTTTACACACACACACACACAATTAAAAATAAAAGTAATATTACTCCCAAAGACAGAGGTCCACACAAATACTTGTTTACACCAATAAAAATTTAAATTTGCTTTGCATTTAAAGTGTTGGCAGAAACACAAACATAACAGCAAGGCCAAATGAAAGTCTGCCCATGTAAATGCAGGAAGTGTGGAGTTTTAAAATTTTCAACAAAATGTTGGGTTATTCACTTTGCTGTAGATAACTCTAGTTATCTTTGTTGAAACATTTTTCTTGTGTTTTTATAGTTCACCATGTAACTTATATTCTGCACCGCCATTAATAATGCTAGCTAGAGATTTTGTTTTAACAATGAAATATGGAAAAAGAACATTCCAGGATATTTATGGCTATTTTCTGGTCAATTCACAGCATCAAGCATGCAGATTTAATGGTCAAAAGTTATGTAATTTTATAAAAAGGCAAAAATGTACACTGTTATAATCCAACCTTATTTTAAAAAAGGCTTCTGATATAGCCACATTAGAGTTGAAGTTCCGAGCTGAACACAGTAGAGAGTTACAAAATTGTCTTGTCCATCTGATCTTTAGCAAATACTCAAGAGTAGTTACAAGAGGTTTACAAATTAATAGTTGTGCAGCTAGAGTTTATGACACCAATTATTGTGTTTTTTTTAAAAAGCTGTCACATAAATCTTATTTTCAATGAAAAAGAAATGCAACTACAGCACTAGGGACAGATTGTGAAGACCATCCTAACAGACTATCGTACAGATGGGTGTCAAAAAAAAGCCAAGTGTCAGATATGCTCAAGTAGATTAAATCCTGCACATGCTTGTGGTTGCACACATCTGTTATTTGCAGATTATATACCACATTACAAGGTCTGACAGTACAGTACAGCACACTAGATTTCACATATATCACCAGGAAAACAATACAATGCATAAGAACCTACTCAGGTGTATGACTGCAGCCTGAAATCTATTAACAAATATGAGTTAGAAACAAACAGTATACGCTAAGCAATGGTACAGATATAACATGTAGCATTTATTAGCTCTGTAAAATGGACAAAAATGTCCAGTTGGTTGATGAAGACCACACAACAACTCCCCGAAGAAAAATCTTCTTCAACAACTGGCAATACCTACACACAGCAGTACAAGCAAGCAGATACAATTTCAAAACACCATCTGCGAAGTGTACTCTCCTTTAAACTGCAACCACTTCTGGACTTCTAACCAAATAATCTGCAAACAGACAGCTGTGCACTTTCAGTCACTCTTGATACATACTTTATCTTAAGATAATATAACACTATCAGCCACATGGCTTAACAGTTCATATACACTGTTTGACTAATAAAATGTGACACATTGCACACAAAACAAGACCCTATCATCAAGTCAATAAATGGTTATAATTTCACTTCTAGGCTGACAGCAACTAAAATAAAACATCCTGTCGATGTTAAATACGATTGGTGAACAGGTCATATGACTCACCTGGCATTACTGAACGAACTACACACCCTTACCCTCTTCTTTAAAAAAATAAAAATGCAAAATTGGAGTCAGCAGACCTACTGTCTCCTGCTCTGGAATGATCAGAAAAAAAAACAGACAGCCATAAGGCTTGCTACGGCACCCTACCTAGAGGCAGGAAACTGGGTGCGTGCTTTTGCCAGGCAGAGACAGATGGAGAGCTGACACTCCGAATTGCACTTGGAGCAGAAATGTGAATGATGACAGGAGCACATGTGGCCTTGAACCAAGCCCAGTCTCTTCAGGCAGAACAATGACATGGATGTATGCACAAATTATCTCTGCCTGAGACCCTCATCTGACTTCTTTTACTGTACCTTTCTTACTAGCTCCAACGCAGGGGAGGGCAAGGAAGACGCCAGACACAGGGATATATTGTTGTGAAGTCCTCAGATAAGCTGTGTCGTTCTTTACAAAAACAGAAATGTAAACCTTTCCTTCTTTGATTTGTTTGTCCCCACTCTTAGAAATCCTTCCACTACGTTGCTTGTAGCATTCCTTCTGCCTTCCTTACAGCATATGATTCACATGTGTCTGAATGCAGATCCCCCAGCAATCAGCCTCTGTCAATGCAAATGCATTTTTCCCTGTAGCCGCCTTAAACCGCTGATGAAATCCATGTGGGAACACAGGAAAAACTGACCTTTTTTTGAGAGCTATGAATATGCACAGTTCACATATGGATCAATCCATGGCTCTCTGACAACTGATGTCAGTTAACAAACACTCACAGCAGTGCTGCAGCCAATAAGCTGTTTCCTAATGTAATGCAGCTCTTTAAGAAAAAAAAATCCTGTGTTGTCAGGAGCACCTCAAAGGGTTATGAACAGCAATAATTGTCAGCTCTTCTGCAACATACACCAGTTATCAAAGGATTATACCACAGACATGCATTTTAGACCACAAGCAATTTCACTCTTTTTTTGTCTTTCTTCTTGAAACAGCTCTTCTAAGTGTCAGGACCATATCCTCACAACAGTAACTGCAGCTTCAAATTGATCCACATTAACATTAACCAATTCCTTTAGGGATTCTCACCTAGTGGTCTATCAGTGAAAGGAATGACAAGACAAGGATGCTTGTGCATCGGACTCCTCTAGTGTTTTCTGTAATCGTCAGCTGCACCAGGCCTTTACCTTTAGGTTATTTAATTACAGAAAAGGTGCCACACATGTGGCAGCATCCCCCAGTTTGGTTTAACCCAAGCGGCTGTGATTTGCAATCAATGCAATTCACTGCACTTTAACTACTCTTGATATTAGTAGTGGAAAAAAATCAACGTCTGCTGTCTGAAATGTGAGCGTAATTTGCTGACACCCACAAACTGGAGCAACAATCTTAGTGACAAGATCAACCCAGGTCCTCAGACTTAAACATTTTAATTTAAGATAATACCAAAAGATTACAAGGTGAATGTGTAGCATAAATAGTAGTGGATTCAGTTTCTGTAATTTTAGTGTTTTTTTAAAATGCTTTGAAATAAAATATTTCAACATCGAAATAATTTCAAATATTGATCATAGTTTTGACTATTATTTGAAACGTAACGCCACTGGTTAAGAAAAATATTGCATGTAATGATTCCATCAGCCAATTAAATAATATAAACAAAAAAGTCACATTTGAGCTAACCAGGAACTACTAAAAACACTGAAGGAAGAATTAGCTTTTAATTCAACTTTTAGGATGGGAATTATCTACAAAAGTATGAATTAAAATCTTTAGAAGGGAGAGCAGATGAACACACAACATTAAATAACAAAATTAAAAGACACAAATAAAGGCATTAACACTAAAATTGCTTACCTAGAGAGAGCAAGAAACACTAAAATGCATTTCACAAGATCACAGCTCAGTAACAATACACTAGCTGCATGGAGACTTTTCTACAGGTCAGCTCAACTTTCGCTATCTACTCTTAGGCCACTAATTGCCAATGTGCATCTGATACACTGTGAATTCATGACTTCACACAGTAGGTATTAAGTGAGTTAATTCTAAAGAACTGAAACCTCATTGACACAAATTGAAAGCAATACTCCCAACCAAATAGTTTTCTACCCCATCTGCTCCTGCTTCCCATTGGGCTTTCATAAAGGAATTAATAGTTTCATATATTCAAACCACCAAATAAAAGGACTCTTTTAAGTTAGGCTGCATTAACAAAGGAGGAAAGAGAATAATAATAAAAAGGCAAAATGAATTCAAATAAAGCATTTTACTCTGAGAGTTTCCTTTAACAAAGTTGAATGAAGCCTTTTCTGACTTTTGTGCAAGATTTGATAAACTGAATAACATAGCAGTCAATGATCAGCCAATGATCAAATGATGAATGGTTATTAAGATCCCCTCATCTCATGGTAGGTCTTTCTACAAAATGCCACACCAGCTTGGAGGGCGGACTCACCAATGTACAAATTTCCCCGCTTGCTTGTTTCCCTTTCATTCTCGGACCACTGGCCATCAATTGGGTTGACATATTGGAAAATAATCTTTTATGGCCAAATGGTAGTGAACAGAAATGAAGGCATTAGCATGCTTTGAAATTCAAATCTCCCATTTTTGTCTCTAAAGAGTCTGATTTTCCACACAGCTGGAAGCTATTAGTGTTTTCTTAAAGCCTCCTGCTGGCAAGGCTGACCCACCCATGTGAAATCTGTCAGGGAGGGACAACTCTTGCGCTTCTTCATAAACAGCCCAAGAGTGCTGTTCAGTTTCCTGTGCTTCACAGTACCACAGCTGAAGTGTTTCTCAACAAGCTTAATCACACCACCAACACCCACCTCCCCCCACCCCCACCAACTCCACTGCCTTATTAACTGACTGATGATGAGTTAGTTCTGTTGAAATACAAGGGTGATAGTAAATGCTTCAATGAACTTCCCCTTTTCTGCACTGGAGACAAAAAAAAACATAGGGCTGCAGTGTGTTGGTTGCCATCTGGACTACTTTTTCTGAAAGTTACCCCCCACCCCGACTGTAGGCAAAATTTCAAGGCCTTCCCTCATTCTGTTGATCTGTTAGTGGCAAACTAAATTCAGTTTTTATGGTTGTTTGCACTGGACTGAAAATTTTACTGATCACTTACATGCTTTTGGTTAAGATTTATAAAGTATAAGTGTCTTGCATCTTAGAAGACACATTTATTTCTACTGTCCTTACTTTCAGAATGCTTATTGATTCTAACAATTAAAGATTTACCATAAGTCCACTTCACAATAGGTGCAGAAATGTTTAGGAACAGAGCACCAAAAAGAATCAATCAACTGTTCAAATAGATCAAAAGTTTACAATCACACATTGATTGCCTAAAACCTTCAAATACAGTAGAAAAGAAATGATTGCTATGGTATTACAAGCAAAATAAATTTCAGCAAAGCATTTCACGAGAAATTGTGTGAAGAGGCCACTTATACAATCTAATAGCAGTAAGATAAAACCACTAGATGGAGCTGGTAATACAGCACAACACGCAAATAGTGTTGGCATCAGCTGTTCAGGGAGCTATAGATATTACTGCTTACAAAAAACTACTAGCAGGCTCATTATCTCCTCATATCTGTAAAACCGTTGCCTTTTGCAGGTAGCCACAGCTTTTACTTTATGGTTCCAAGCCTATTTAAGTTAAAGATGTTTTTATTCCTATCACACAATGTGCAGAGAAGTGAAAATATATACTAAAATATAAACAAGTCCAAATTCAGACAAACTGACAAAGCAAATACGGCCAAGTGTAATTTCTTTTCTTATTCTGTCCAATATTTTTTTCTTGTAAATAACTTAGGCTCTCTAGATTCAGCATCTCCAACATCCACACCAGTTGTTAAACAAATGTTTTATATGGCTTTCTTTTCATCCGTTATCATAAATGGTAGAGACGGTATAAATTCTAACCTCGGATACAAGGAGGAACAGAGGGAGCAAAGAGCCAATTCCTTTGTCCACGACAACAGGCATCTGTCAGTGCTGAAGGGGCTGGGCGAGAGCATTACTGGCAGGAACCCGAATTCCTGACCAAACCCTCTTCCACACAATGAATCCTGAATGAAAGGAACCCAGGCCAGGCAGAGATAGCATGCTGTCAGGAACCAGCCCTGACGTTTGTGAACGGACAGAACTGGCTTGCAGGATGTCAGAGAAACAAACTGCGGCCCAAGATACAGAATTTTCACACACTTGTTACTGGATGTTTTGCTCCTCAGGTTGTTAAACACGGAAGCAGGAATGTTGTGTGTAGGTCTGACCCGTGCTACGGCTCCACAGAAACTCAGCTTTGCTTCCGCTAGAACTAGCTGGAGCATCAACAAAAAAAAAATGTTTTTTCTCTGAACCACCCATACATTATAGCATTGTATAAACCACAAATGTACTTGTCTGCTTTGTATTTGTATCTTTTTTAAAAAAATATATTTTAATCTGAAAATGTTACCATTACTCTCCAAGGAAAAGACAAATCCCATCCTTCAACAACATCAATTCAGATATTTCTGATAGTAAAGATGACAAAGACACATAGCATTGTCTTAAAGCCATCTGGTTAAGAACACATCCTGCATTCAGAGATAATATTCTTTTGTTCAAAAATCAGATTCATGCAATAAGCTTTCTAAAATTTTCCCAGTCTTTACTAAGAAAGCTTGAATGCATTATTTTCAAATTGAACACACTGGGCTGGATTTTATAGAGGCCTTGACGTCAGGATCCATTGGGGGAGGGGGGGGGGGATAGGGGGCATGAAGATTGCCCCGGATGAGGTCAGCCACTGACTTCGACTATGACAGGGCCCGTACCCACCTTGCCTGTGGCGGCGAGGCCTCGTGGCAGCACCCCCGCCACTCAGTGACGGGACCCAGATTTGAATATTCAAATAAATTAACTCACCTGCATTAATGATGTTCCTGTCGCCTCCTGAAGTGCTGCCGCGATCTTCATCCTGGCGGCCGGCACTGCCGCGCCTTCAAATCCCCATCCGGGGAAATGAGACGCAACACCTGTGGGGAAGGGAGAGGAGGTAAGTTTCTCAGTGTGGGAGAGGGGAGCAGGGTCAAACTCTTTGGATTGGTTGGGGGGTTGGTGGGAAGGGGTTGAGGGTTGAAGATATTAAAGGTCAGAGGGAAAGGTCACGATCTGAATCAAAGATTTTTTGGGGGGGAAATGTGACTCGATTATTCCTTGAGGGTGTGGGTACGGAGAGTGCAGATGTAACATAATGTGTAAATTAAATTTTAACACTTCGGTCCCTTTAAAAATTAAAATTTCTTCTAAGAGCTTGAAGCCCTTTAAAAATGGTGCCGGCGCCTACACAGTGGTGCTGGACGCCATTGCCAGGGATGGCTTGCCCGCCCCCTCCACGTCATCGGTGGGTGGGGGGGGGGGGGTGCAGGTCCGCCCCAGTCATGTTAATGAGCCGCCGCATGTAAGATCACGGCAGCTCCGCGGAGTAAAACCGACGTGTGTGGGCTGCCATCTTATACAGCCACCGCTGTACGCAGCGGCCGCAACATAAATCCAGCCCATTGACTTTGACAACAATCATGGTCCTCAATTTAAAAAGAGCCTTACAATATGCCATGAGCCACAGCAAAACATTAATACCATGTCATAAAGTTGTGTACTGTAGATCTTAGCTTCTGTTAATATAGTCAAATTGGACATGGAAAACGGCTTGGAAGAAATACTTTATGAGGAAGTTAGGGGCATTATCAAACATCTCCACCCAGTATTAGATAGTTTAAACACTGACATTTTTCTTCTGTGCTGAGGCGGGGAAGATGAGGATAGAGCAGAGGAGTAAAGGAGCATCCATTTGTTCAGGGTATCAATGAAGAAACAGACAATAATATTAATTACGGTTTTGAAACAACTCTGTGAAGATAGATCAAGTTATAGGATTAAAGCTCTTAGTTACATTTTAATATGGAGTTTTGAAAAGCCTGCTCTTCAATGGTATGGCTTAATTTGCAGGGCTGCAGGGAAAAGGTGGGAAGTGGGACTAGCTGAGTTGCTTTTGCAGAGAGTTGACATGGACATGGCCTCCTTCTGTGCTGTACCCATCCTATTAATCTATGATTCTATGTGCTTTTTCTTTGCAAAACTCGACCAATACAAAAAATATCTAATATCTACATTTTAATGGCCTGAATGTCAACCAATATCTGTTCATGGCTAAGATGACTAAGTAGATACTCCTACTTCAAAACTTTTCATCAAACATACAATTATTCTCAGAGCGAGGTCCAATCAAACAATTTGTGTGGATATTGTATAAGCAAATAGTACCCAGTACAGGGTTAAAAATCTAAAGGAGTTTCCAATACTGTAGTTCCTCTGGGCGAGACAACAGCTTGTGCAAATTTATTAAAGGCCACTGAATAAAAATAGTACAAATGAGTAACCCCAAAGCAATGGAATGTATGGTATAGATTTTTCTATCTCCTCCCCCATCACAAATCAAAATAGGTTTGACAGATTATGCAGCAAAGCCTACTTATGGTCAAATTCTGATATGATCAAATCTTCCTACCCTTCAAAACATTTCCCTGTGGTATAGGCAATGTCACAGTTAAGATTGACTATAAAACAACGTGATTCAGTTTGCGTTTCGTACATTCAGATTCAGCCTTTCTACCTTACCCCATTCCAAATATCAAAATATGAAGCTTCAAACATTCCAACCAATTGACATAAGAAAAATTCTTCTAACTTGTTTTGCTCATAATTATATTAATGAAGGTACTGAAGATCTAAAATTTCAGGGTCTTGAGAGGCAAAGAGAGTGGATATAGTCCACCAGGAGTTAGAATCTGGGGACTTCGGAAAGAACTTGGTACCATCAGGTTTCTAAGGGCAACTTATGCTTCCTAGGTCAAGGAGGCGGGGAGGATCTGTTGGAACTCCTGGGCTACCTACACAAAGTATTTCAGCCATTTCGTCCTGTAAGGCCCAAAGAACCAGCTGAAAACTGCTATAAATTCCATTGAGACTTTTGCAAAGGTCTCAGAACTGTACTGCAGAGAAGTAATCGATCCCACCTGGGCTTGCTATAGGTATAGGCCACTCACCCTTATTATAGTCATCACCAAGTGGTAATGATTTGGGGCAGGGTCTGCATTAATGGATGACAATGGAAAGGTTTTTTTTTATATTTGTTCATGGGATATGGGCAGCGCTGGCAAAGCCAGCATTTATTGTCCATCCTTAGTTGCCTTTGAGAAGGCAGAGGTGAGCTGCCTTCTTGAATTGCTGTGATCATTGTGGTGTAGGTACACCCATATTGCTGTTGGGGAGGGAGTTCCAGGATTTTGACCTAGTGACAGTGAAGGAACGGCAATATATTTCCAAGTCAGGATGGTGTGTGGCTTGGAGGGGAATTTGCATGTGGTGGTGTTCATGTACATCTGCTGCCCTTATTCTCCTAGGTGATAGAGGTCGCAGGTTTGGAAGATGCTTCGAAAGAGATGTTGCGCGTTGCTGCAGTGCATCATGATGATGGTACACACTGCTGCCACTGTGCAACAGTGGTGGAGGGAGTGAATGTTTAAGGTAGCGGATGGGGTGCTTTGCCTTGGATAGTGTCGAGCTTCTTGAGTGTTGTTGGAGCTGCACTCATCCAGACAAGTGAGGAGTATTCTATTACACTCCTGACGTGCCTTGTAGATGGTGGACAGACTTTGGGGAGTCAGGAGGGGAGTTACTCACCATAGGATTCACAACCTTGGACTAGCTCCTGTTGCCACAATATTTATATGGCTGATCCAGTTAGATTTCTGGTCAATGGTAACCCCAGGATGTTGATTGTGGGGGATTCAATAATGGTAATGCCATTGAATGTCATGGGGAGATGGTTAGATTTTCTCTTATTGAAGATGGTCATTGCCTGGCACTTGCGTGGTGTGAATGTTACTTGTCACTTCTCAGCCCAAGTGTGAATGTTGTACAGGATTTGCTGTATGTGGGCATGGACTGCTTCATTATCTGAGGTTTTACAAATGGGACTGAACATTGTACAATCATCAGCGAACTTCCCCACTTCTGACCTTATGATGGAGGAAAGGTCATTGATGAAGCAGTTGTAGATGGTTGGGCCTAGGAGATTACCCTGAGGAACTCCTGCAGTGATGTCGTGGGGCTGAGATGATTGGCCTCCAACAACCACAACCATTGCCCTTTGTGCTAGGTACGACTCCTGCCAGTGAAGATTTCTCCCCCTGATTCCCATTGACATCTATTTTTACGCGAATTCCTTGATGCCACACTAATGTCAATGGAAGTCATTCTCACCTCACGGGCTGGATTTTGTTCTGTGGCGGGGGGGGGGGAGGGTGGGTGCTGGAGAATCAGAGCGGCAGCGGCCACCACGGAACCCAACGCCAGGATTGCTGGGCCCGATCATCCCAGCGGCGGAGAAGCTCCGAGGCAGCCCTTCCGCTGCTCTGTGATGGGACCCAAGTTAGCATATGTAAATCAGACCTTTGCAATGAATTAAAATCGAAACCTTCAGTTCCCGACCTTCAGTGCTATGTGCGGTACTCACACGCTTTCACTTTTCCGTCCAGGAAAAGCTGACGCCGCCGAGGTATGGAAGGAGTGAACTCAGCGTAACGGTGTACTGTTTGCAGGCCTGGCAGCCTTTTAAAAATGGCGCCAGCACCTGCTCCTTCAACAGGTGACACTGTAAACGGTGTTGTCAAGGCCACCCCCGCCACGTGATGGGGGGGGGGGGGGGGGAGTGGCCGCCATCAATATGTAAAGCGGCTGCCCACCGTGCAGCAGCGCCAGTCCCGTGGCGGATGGCCACCATGTTCCGCGTCCACCGCCACTCCCAGCGGGAGGACTACAAAGTCCACTCCCCCCATCTCTGGAATTCAGCTCTTTTGTCCATGTTTGGACTAAGGCTGTATAATGAGGTCTGGAGCAGAGTGGTCCTAGCAAACCGAAACTAAGCATCGGTGAGCAGGTTATTACTGAGTAAGTGCCACTTGACAGCACTGTCAATGACACCTTCCATCACTTTGCTGATGAAGCAGAGTAGACTGATCGTGTAGTAATTCGCCTGATTGGATTTGTTCGCATTTTGTGGACAGGACATACCTGGGCAATTTTCCACATTGTCGAACTGCCACCAGTTTGTGTTTTGGGTCTAAATATCAAATAAATACACATTGGTTTGATGTTTATTTAAAGCTTTGTTCATGGAGCTTCCAATTTCCAAAAAACTCTTCGACAGTAGGTCTGGGGAAGATAAGGATGCTGCTAGACTAAATTGTGTGCAATGTGAGTTGCAGACAAATCTGACCAGACAGTACACAGCAACTTCCACAAGATACTTTAGCATGATTCAAAAATGTGTTTCAGTAGAGGGAACCGATGATTGCTACCAGAAATAAGTAGATAACAGAACAGCACAGGAGGCTGTTTGGTGTGCTAGTTCCAACTTCCCATTTACCTGTCTATATCCTTTATCCTTTAATTTTTTTTGCAGATACTTACCCAATTTCCTTTTAAATGATGCTACAATCCCTGCCTCAATAAGCATTTTAGTTTAGAGGTACAGCACTAAAACAGGCCCTTCGGCCCACCGAGTCTGTGCCAACCATCAACCACCCATCTATACCAATCCTACACCAATTCCACATTCCTACCACATCCTCACCTGTCCCTATATTTCCCTACCACCTACCTTTACTAGGGACAATTGCTAATGGCCAATTTACCTATCAACCTGCAAGTCTTTTGGCATGTGGGAGAAAACCGGAGCACTCGGAGGAAACCCACGCAGACACAGGGAGAACTTGCAAACTCCACACAGGCAGTACCCAGAATTGAACCCAGGTCACTGGAGCTGTGCGGCTGCGGTGCTAACCACTGCGCCACTGTGCCGCCCATTTGTAATAAAGCATTCCAATCTAATAGTGTGAAAAAATGCTTCCATTTTCCTCATTGTTTTTGAGTAATAATCCTACATTTTTTGCTGGTTGCTCTACCAGCATCAACTTTATTTTCAGTATAACAAAAACTAGGGAAAGATTAGCAGCTTGACTGAATAGAAGGTGAATTTTTTAAACTGGCAAATAAAACTTTCAAAAGTTCATTGAATAGCAAAAATTTGGTTCCAGAAAATTTACCATTTAAGAGAAAACTGCAGTAGAAAAGTAACTGTTATTCACAGCAGCATCTGCTTTTATTTTGCTGCTCTTTGTTTTGTTCATTTTTAGGAAGTAAGAAGTTCATATCCAGGAATTTGAGATAAGAGCTCTTGGGAGACAATGCCCTGAGTCAGAAATAGCAGCTGAAGACACAAAGTCACTTTTTTGGCCATCTCCCCATAGCTCTATTCAAATGAAAGTTCCTTTCTCTATTTCACTGGCTTTCCTATTCTACTTGATGAATTCCAATTGTTTTGCTGTTTAGATCAGACTGCTTTCTGCCAAACCTTGGCTAATTTCCTCTGTCTTTTTCTGGCTGCAGATGACTTTGGCCTCTAGCCTGGATATCAATCTTTAGCTTGACAAAAAAAGGCTTAGATCACAATGAGGTAATAAACTATACTCTCCCTCCGATAATTAGGATGATCACCTGATTTTACAGATGGGAATAAATCTCATTTAACTTTCACTTCTGTTGGTAAACAAAGCCAGCATTATCTGGGATTTACATTTGATCAATACAAAATGCACAAATAACTTTATAGTGAAACAGAAATATTTCCAGACTGAACTCAAGATCATGCCTAATGCTCAAAAGCATGGGTCCATGAAGCATGCGTCTATGATGCAAGCACAGGTTTCCAACTTTGAATATTTTTGGTCTTCCAGTACTTTTCCATCTAAATTTTTAGCACAGATGAAACTTCATTGATAATGTACATAGATGTGCTCGTGTAAACACATGCACTCACACCCAGTTCCACCACAACAACTCACATTTACATAGCATTTCACTCAGCTTCCAACAAGAAAAAAAGCAGCTGACACAAAGACACAGCAAAAATACTGGGAGAAGGTAACCAAAATCCTAAAATAGTTTAACTTCTCAGATTATTATTTGACTACTGCGTACTACTAAATTGCATTCAAATCACTGTGGTTCACTGAAAGGCAATACATATTTTCATTTTTAAACATAATTGACTACAAAAGCACGATCTTCCTTCACCTTATGATAATTGGTTTCTTTGGTAGTAACAGAACACTAGCCATTCTTGCCACACCATTCACTCATTACAATTGTGAATAGAATCTAAAATATCAGTCCTAAGGACTCGTCCAGTTATGCACTCAAAGAAAGTGCATATGTATTTGCACAGGTGTGCAAACTAAAATCCAGAAGTTATATTTACAACAGAACAATTCAATAATAATGCTTACACCATCTAGAAGCTAGGAGACAAACAAACAATTAACAGCAGTTTAGCACTGGTGAAAATGAAAGGTGTAGACTACAAGATTATACACAAAGGAGAAAAAAGACGCCTTTCACAGCCACAGTACGTCCCAAAGCACTTTACAGCCAATGAGGTACTTTTTGAAGTGCAGTCACTGTTGTAATGTAGGAAACCTGACAGTCAGTTTGCATACAGCAAGCTCCCACAAACATCAATGTGATAATGACCAGATAATCTGTTTTTGCAATGTTGATTGAGGAATAAATATTGTCCAGGACACCGGAGATAATTCCCTGTTCTTCTTCCAAATAGTGCGGTGGGATGTTTTACATCCACCTGAGAGGGCAAATGTTTAATGTCTCACCTAAAAGATGAAAATTACCTGTATGAGGCATTTAGCAAAACAACCTCTGCATGAATGAATGAAAGAAAGCTTCAGCTTTAATAAAAACAGACATAGAACAGACTAGGTTACACTTACTATTATAATGCCTGGGCACCCATTGCTCCATTTCTGCTATATCACTGCCAGACAGCAGTGAAAATAAGGCAATGCTGACAGTTATGAAGAATTTTGAGAGGGTAAACAAAGAAAAATTGTTTTCATTGGTTAGTAAATCATGAGGGTAAACATTGAAAGATTGTTTCCACTGGATAGCAAATTGTTGAATGTCAGCTTGTGTCAGGTCATAGACCCTTGCCTCTAAATCAGAGGTTTGTGGATTCAAGCCCCCGTGATGCGGGTGTGTTGCATCATCAGAGGTGCTGTCCTGTCGATGAGACCTTAAAGCAAAGTCCTATCTGCCTACTCATGTGGATATAAAAGATCCCATATACTATATGAAGGAGAGCAGGAAACTGTCCTATTGTCCTGGCCAACATTTCTCTCTCAGCCAAAAACAAATTATCTTGTAATTCATTCATTTTCTGTTAGTGGGACCTTGCTGTGTACAAATTGGCATATGTGTCTGAGTATGTAATAACAGAGATTGTATTGGTTAAAGTGCTTTGGGATGTGCTGAGAACATGAAAGGTGCTATATAGACATTAGATTATCCTTCCTTGAACAAAAGGGCATTGACTGAACATTATCACAAGAAGAGCAAAGTAGAATGTTGGATGATTTTTTTTTCCCATTCAGTGGTCTACTACCACAAGCAACTATTGAGGCAGATACTATCACATCATGTTAATTGGTTTTGGAAAAATACCTGAACAAGGATACAAAACATAATGGAGACAGAGCAGCAAAAAAAGGATTAGAGTTCCAAAGTAGTAGCATCAGCACAGGAGCAATGGATTGAATGGGTTCTTTATGCGCTGCCAATTCTATGAGTCTAGTGCCCATGGACACAAAAAGTATCACCTCTCTGTGTATTGTGAAAGGTACAGCACCTCTCGTGGTAAACATCAAGAAACATCCAGGAGACAGTAAGTTACCAATTTAGAGTTACAAATTCTGAGTAATGTAATGTTCAATTGTTGCAGTGCTGGTGCCAGCATTCTGATATCCATTGCACAATGCAAATGTGGCGAATTCCAGAGCACAAGGAACCAAATTGCTGCAAGTAGGAACAACTTCACAATTTAAATGTAGCACAAATTATTTGTGGAATTGCCAAACTATAATAACTAACTAACTAATGACCCTGCTGTCAATAATTTTACCAAAAACTTGGTGTAAGCACAAAACAGGAAATGCTGACAATTTCCACTAAAATGATCAACTTGTGGAATTCCACCCCCTAGCTTTTTACTTTAATATACTGAAATAAAAAGGTTTTAAATACGGTAGGCCATAAAATGAACCAAATATTAGTTAGAAAATGCAGCAAATTGAAATGTTATCATTCTAACATACAACAGAAGCACCTTTTTTTTTTAAACTAGCTCTTCTGAAATGATGAAAACCATTGGCTGAATTTTCCCAGTCCCTTGGATCTGGGGAAGAGGCCAGGAAATAGTGGGCAGCTACGGCAGGGCAGTTCCCTTGGCACATTCTTGCCACCTGGGAATTTTCTCAGGGACAGGTTGGGAAGCAGGTTGGCTGCCTGCTCCACAGGGTTGGGCAGCCAATTAGCATTGTTAAGGTCCCAATAAGGGGCGGTTTTACAGCCTCTCAGCCATTTTGCCGACGGTGGTGCGGCCCCTCCCTCCGTGTCTGGGTGGGTGAGGGGCATGCTGCAAAAAGGGGGGGTGCATTCAGAATTATGGCTGAGACTGATCCAGCAGAGGGGTTTCCGCTCCACTCTGATTCACTTACAGGTCTATATCCTGGCTATTTAACTTGTTATGTGCAGGCCAGCAAGCTCACGTTCTCCAACCTGCATTAGCAACGCCCACCTCTATCGATGGGACTGCCGTGGCTCTAGAGCTGCCAACGGCATTGACAGCTGCCCCCTGTCCTTAATAGAATGGTGAACAAACAAAAGAACAAAGAAAATTACAGCACAGGAACAGGCCCTTCGGCCCTCCAAGCCTGCGCCGATCCAGATCCTCTATCTAAACCTGTCGCCTATTTTCTAAGGGTCTGTATCTCTTTACTTCCTGCCCATTCATGTATCTGTCTAGATACATCTTAAAAGACACTATCGTGCCCGCGTCTACCACCTCCGCTGGCAACGCGTTCCAGGCTCCCACCACCCTCTGCGTAAAGAACTTTCCACGCATAACCCCCCTAAACTTTTCCCCTCTCACTTTGAACTCGTGACCCCTAGTAATTGAATCCCCCACTCTGGGAAAAAGCTTCTTGCTATCCACCCTGTCTATACCTCTCATGATTTTGTACACCTCAATCAGGTCCCCCCTCAACCTCCGTCTTTCTAATGAAAATAATCCTAATCTACTCAACCTCTCTTCATAGCTAGCGCCATCCATACCAGGCAACATCCTGGTGAACCTCCTCTGCACCCTCTCCAAAGCATCTACATCCTTTTGGTAATGTGGCGACCAGAACTGCACGCAGTATTCCAAATGTGGCCGACCCAAAGTCTTATACAACTGTAACATGACCTGCCAACTCTTGTACTCAATACCCCGTCCGATGAAGGAAAGCATGCCGTATGCCTTCTTGACCACTCTATTGACCTGCGTTGCCACCTTCAGGGAACAATGGATCTGAACACCCAAATCTCTCTGTACATCAATTTTCCCCAGGACTTTTCCATTTATTGTATAGTTCACTCTTGAATTGGATCTTCCAAAATGCATCACCTCGCATTTGCCCGGATTGAACTCCATCTGCCATTTCTCTGCCCAACTCTCCAATCTATCTATATTCTGCTGTATTCTCTGACAGTCCCCTTCACTATCTGCTACTCCACCAATCTTAGTGTCGTCTGCAAACTTGCTAATCAGACCACCTATACTTTCCTCCAAATCATTTATGTATATCACAAACAACAGTGGTTCCAGCACGGATCCCTGTGGAACACCACTGGTCACACGTCTCCATTTTGAGAAACTCCCTTCCACTGCTACTCTCTGTCTCCTGTTGCCCAGCCAGTTCTTTATCCATCTAGCTAGTACACCCTGGACCCCATGCGACTTCACTTTCTCCATCAACCTACCATGGGGAACCTTATCAAACGCCTTACTGAAGTCCATGTATATGACATCTACAGCCCTTCCCTCATCAGTCAACTTTGTCACTTCCTCAAAGAATTCTATTAAGTTGGTAAGACATGACCTTCCCTGCACAAAACCATGTTGCCTATCACTGATAAGCCCATTTTCTTCCAAATGGGAATAGATCCTATCCCTCAGTATCTTCTCCAGCTCAGAGGCTGACAATTAGGAGATCACTTCCCAGATTCTGGCCTCACTACCAGGAAGTGCAGGTTCGGGACCTCCATTTGGTCCCGTGTCGGGGTCCTAAAGCCCGTGGGAAAATTCTGCCCCATATGTCTATCTGAGATCCAAGCCCCCAAGTTTTCCTTACTATAAAGAAGCAGCCTTTTTTTAATAAAATGGTTCTTGTGGCTCTAACGTTATGTAAAAAAAAGTCAACTGAGGACTTTTTATGACAGATGGTAATATAATCAGTTGCATACACAAGATATTTTTTGATTGATTCCAACCATATGCTGAAAGGTACTCATTTTGGAAAAGCTTTGCTTTGCTAGGACAAGGACTTTAAAACCATTTGCACTATTTTATATACAATTCAGTTCCGACACATATACATATTAGCTACACTGACACCAAATTGATTTTATTACAGGAATAAAATTGAAAAAAAATTGTACACGCATTGTTATTTCTTATTCCATTAATTTGAGGAATCTAGTCATTGACTGTGTCTGCAGCACACGGTGCTTAAACCATGAATACGTTTGCTTTGTGCAAAATTTTTCTCATCTGATTTCATCTGTGAGAGACTCTCCCTGGAGGATGGGAAGAGAGAACCAATTATATCCACAGGCTGACTTCTCAAAAAAAAAATGAAGGCATCTGTTTCATGCCAACAACCTCCACATGCAAGAAAATATAACTTTGAAGGCATCTGCATTCATGCTCGATAGTCACAGATCTTGGGCACCATTGTAATTGCCCAGCTGCAAACATGATTTTCTGATTTCATCTGCTGAGCGTCTGACTATGAAAGCAATGTAGCAAACCAAGTTTTAAAAAGCCTTCGGGCAACTCAATACCAATTAAACACTAAAATACTGTAATTCTTCTTTATACTGCTTTGGTCTGATGGATCCCACCAAACCCTCCTCCTCCTTTCAGAATATTCCTACAAGTATTTTAATTGTACCTGTACAGTTCATTGTTATGATGATTATTTTAAACTGCATTACTAATGCAATCAGTGGACTCAGCAGCAAACTACAAGACAATACTTGAGCAAGTGCTCTCCAGCTCAATGGAGTTGGCTATTTTAGAGAGCATTTACTTTTCAAAATTAATTTATCACATAGTGGGTTACATTATTAACATTTTCCAACCATCCTCGTCATCTTTCAATGCTAAACCTCTGCACATCTTTCTCTATTTCTAAAACGAAACATTTTTGTATTGCTTATTAAAATTTTGTGAATGTGAAAATGCTGAAATATCAATAAAATATTTTTTTTCGAAAAATTGGTAAATTGAGTGATATTACAGAAATTACAAGCTACTTAAAATGTGGAAAATTAAAACATTAAAACATTTTTATTTACCAAACTGAAGAGAAAAGGAGCACCTATAATGTTTGTTGGGGAAATGAGATTTCAGAATCAGCTGCTTTTACTCTCAGCTCTATTTGCGCTGTTATGAAATACAATAAAATTGTGTAAAACTACTGTAGGTGAATGTTGTAAGACACATGCTGCTCACATGCTTCCAATAAGTCATGAGTGGAATCCATTTTAAAAGCTGGAACATATGTGTAAACGCCACTTTAAAACCCTAACTAAATATATAATCCAGGTACCTACTTTCAACCTCAGTATTGGCACACAGTTAAATGCATCATTTCAAACAAATGACAGTAGCATATTGTGCCTTTAAAAAATGTGCTGCCACCACTTGCAGATTCTCTCCATAATTATCGATAATTGGTAAAAGGAAAATTCCATAGAGACACAAATCACTATCAAGATTCTCTAAGGATATATTTTTGGCCATTTTGAAAACTCAGGCTATTTAGACCAATAAAAAGCATTTTATTTATAGAGGGATGTACTGCAATATTCAAAATGGAACAGATGTGGCAGTTTAGCAGAATAGCTCTTCAAACTTTGCACAAATTGAAAACAGAAAACGGATTGCTCTTTCTTTTATCACATTCATTTTCAATCGACACTTTTTACCCTTGAAATAATTTGCACATGGCTTTCATCTCAGCAGCACCTGCTGATCAAACAGAAGCAAAACAACCTCATGAAAATCATACAAACCACAGTCTCGAACATTCTTAAAAGTCGTCCACATACCAACAATTACATGACAGATAATTCAGCCAGGCTAAAATTACACTTTGCTTTAAATTTCTATCTTCACTTTTATTACATAATAAAATAAAAGGAATGATTAAAGAAGCTTTAATTTGTTACAAGGCAACATATTTGCATCTTGTGTAATGTAATACCATTGTTTAAATAGTAGCCCCCTAGGAAGAATCCGCAAACATCAAATGGGTTGTCTAAGGACATAAAGGTCAGTTACAGCAATATTTGTGTACTGTAACCAGTGAGATCCTAAAATATCTCACCACATATCGAGCCAGTCACAAACACAGAATGTCAATATGCTCAGAAGTAAATAATGGTTTCTATTGTCTCAACATATTGACAAGTTGTAGTTCTTCCCTAAAATACAAATATTTACTCCATGCAAAAAACAAATCCCAATTAAGCTTGTTTTCCCATTCTACTTGCTGAATTGGAATAAATCCAGATATAAACATTTTTGCATGTGTTGTATGGTGTTAGTGCACCATTAACTATATTTAAATAAACCCACACTGGTCTCTTCAGCTTCACAAGCAGACAACATAACAGAGTGAATGCTATCAAATGTATGCCATCAAAAATAAAAGACAAAGGCTTTCTGCCTCTTCATTCAAGAGCTTTATTGGTTTTTCTGTGAGAAGCAAGACTATTTCCAGGCAATTTACACATAATGAAATAGCAAATCAAGTCATTACCCTGACCATATTCTTTAGTATTCTAATGGTTATAAAGCCACATCAATAAATAATCCTTTGTTCTCCATTATCATCTCCCAGTACTTAGTTCTACACTATAGAAAGCAGTCCGAGATGGAATGCTAAACCCAATTAAAGATAACGACTCTGGTAATCTCACCTTTAGAAGTCCTGCAGAAATGGTTTAGGCGATGTCAGATACTGTCAAGACCAGGAATGATACCTAACCTTGTCAAAAGGCAGCTTTTCTTCAGTGTTAATCTGTAAATGTAAATTCACTGCCAGCAAGAGGAGCAGCAGATAACAGGTTACATCTTCACTCCCAGCCTTATCGACTTATGCATCTCCTCCAAATACTGAAAGCACCTATTCATGGAGATTACCTTCTGGCAGAGTGCACACCAGCACAACGGGTTTGTATTCATTAAACACACTTCCTCGGCTTATCTAAAATAAAAGGCTCGTCATGATGGCACATTGTGTGTGAAGGGAAGGCAATGTGCATTAGAGTGATTACAATATCAGCTCAGCCCAGATGGATCCAGGAAAATAAACAGAGGGTGTGTGAGAAGTTAATTGGCAACTCAAAGGGAAAACACGGACTGAGGATTATAGAAAATGGACTCCCGGCCAACTGCAGCCGGGAAGGACACCTGTCACCTGGTGGAAAGCTGCTCAAATTGTGAGAGCACATTGGCTTAATGTGAGTG
Source organism: Heterodontus francisci (assembly GCF_036365525.1). Lineage (NCBI taxonomy): Eukaryota > Metazoa > Chordata > Chondrichthyes > Heterodontiformes > Heterodontidae > Heterodontus > Heterodontus francisci. The sequence goes on along the minus strand of NC_090375.1, from coordinate 70,479,279 downwards.
GAAAAGCAGAACTGTAATAAAAAAAGGAGCTGATGAAAAGCTTGGCACCACTATGAATATGGCAGATAAAAGGGGTCTGTCGCAAATCCTTAACTAATCCAATAACATGGAAGCCTCATTGATATGACTGTGGCCACGACAGACTAAAATAATATTCAACTGAAAAAAGTGACCTTGTGAGAACAGCTTTTCCCCAGACAAATTATTTTCTTGAATTTTAGGATTACAGCAGCAGCTTTTATTATAAGAAGCTTTTACATGTATTGCCAGAAACATTAACCTCAAAATGGAATGAGCATTAAAAATATTAATGTCGTTATTATATGCCCACATTGTTTTTTTGCTGAAAACATGCCCGTCACAAATAATTATTTTCTGGACGAGTTGAAGTAATCATTGACAGCAACTACTCATATTTCATTTCTTTGACCTAATTTATAATTAGTGTGGACTGACAGGTGCAAGCCCTCTTCATTTACAGATGGCTACTGAACTTGGGCAAAGTGACTTGTTCTGTTTGAACACCATGTAAATTACCCCGCTCAACACTTAGCACATACAATTACCCATAACAAATTGAACTGATGTTTCCTCAATTAAATGACCACCAAACTCAAACCTAACCAATATACTGTTAATAAGGCATATAAAACAAATTAAAGATAGGAATAATGTAGTGATATTAAAATAATCATTGGTGTGTTTTAGTCATTTAGAAAACAGAATATATACTCTTCCCTCATTTTACAGAACCACAAAAAGATGAAAATTACATAAAATTTACAATAACATGTCATTATTATTAAAGCTTAAGCAAAGTTCCATGTTAATTTCTGTGCATATGATTTATTTCTTGATTACAACTCACATACTTGCATCCTAGATCCACTTCACAAATTCCTTACAGATTACACACTATATAGCATGGAGGTTGTCAGAATTTGTTGAAGAGATATCTTTCTTAAAAAGAGGTACATGTCAAATAGTATATTCACAAATATAATCCAGGAGCAAATGTTATATCGTTGTGTTATGAGGAAGTATTCATGCCAACACTGTATTTTCACTAGGGGATGCTGTTCCTTCTTCTTCCGATAGTAAATTTTGGACCCAATGACATCATTGTACTCTGCACTGGCTCATAACATGCAGTATTTACATACATCAAAATTATGTTCAGTGTTATATGGCACAGATAGAGTTCCAGCAAACGAGACAGGTCAATGAATCCAAAATGTAATGCAGGAAGGAAAGGAAATGTTAGTTTCTCCCTGAAAGGGGAAAAAACTTCAATGCTTTAATATAGTTTTCCAACAAACAGTGCTTGGTGCATCAACTATTGACATTTAACATTTTATAAAGTTTTATTTAATTCATACATTTAGGATAAAGTACAGATAAGAATTCTCCTGCAATGATAGAAATTGCACACTGCACTTTCACAAGTGATTTCTTTCACTGATGAAAGACCAGTAAAGCACTACTGCTGATGTGTTAAGATTTGTGTCCCATATGCAATTGTTTTTTGAAGTTTAACAGTTAAGTGATTAAATTATTATAGAAATTGTCACATCCCAGGAGAATGAAATTAGTCACACCTTTGGAGGGCAGGCCAAAATCAAATTTTATTTTTTAAAGAATGTACATTCTTTAAATATGTTGTGAAAGTAAATATATTTCAAGTAATAACATTCAAAATCAAATCATTTTTGAACTTTTTTTTGGAAAACAAAACCCTATTATTTTTATATCGCTGTGACCTGCAGTTATTTTATTCTGTAGAGAACAGAAAAAAACTTCATTGATATTATTCTGGATGCAACAGGTGGGAAACAGGCAAAAAATGCACTTGGACACAAAAAGAATTCCAGTACTAAAAAATTATAAAAGAAAATTGTTAAGATGTTTTTATACAGGTGAATTGGAGTTATTTATGCAAGCCTTTGATTAGGCCAACAAAAAATTGCTGCTCAATAGAAACGGTTGAATATGTTGTGAATTTCAAAATAAGTATTCTCTACATATAAATTACATGTTGTTTCTATTAAAGTGTAAATAACAGGCACATCTGGTACACTTTAATAAAAATATGCTCATGAATTTATACAAACTAATGTTCAGATTTTGCCAAACCACAAACATCAATTGTTTATCCACATATATCACCTGCTAGTGATCATGAGAACTAGCCTCCCCAAACATGCAAGTTCGAAGTCACCTTTTATTTAACTGATAAGGCATCTTGATCACAGCACATGACAAGTTCCCACAGAACAAAGACCAAGCTTTTTAATTGAAATCCAAAGCTCAAAACAATATATTAACCTTCCATTTAACAACCGAAAGATCTCCATTAATGAACTGCATTGGGAAAATCATGAAAGTGAATCAAAAAGATGAAACTGTCAATTGTGACAGCTAATGTTTTCAAATGCAAAACTGCAGATGCTAACTTTCTTTCAGTTAAAGCTGCTCACAAGTGATGCAGTCACTAAGAATCTCAATGAATTGGGCTTTGCATTGAATGCTCTGCATTTAGAATGCATCTCTTGTATAAGGGGAAAACAGGATTTGACACGAAAGGGTGCTTAGAGCTGACTGCCCTGCAACTCAGTCTCCAGGTTGCCCCTTTTGCTTATTACTACATCACATAATTGTAGCCATTCCAAAACAAAGCCAAATGTAAAGCTTCCTAGGTAACAGGATTAATTGTGGAAAATAGACCAACAAAAGCCCATCGACAAGAAAGTTAAATATTAGTTAATAGATCAAATCACTGCAAAGATCAAACGAATTGAGGATATCTACATCATATTTCATCATTCTTCCAAGCAAGAGGACCTGCTGATTTTTGGAAAATTCAAATATGAATGAGACATTTGTTTTGACAGAAGGACGATGGTCAAGTGAAGACCCCCAATTGTTAAAGGTAATAAATGTAAAAGTGCACAATCCTGTTCAGTCTGATTACACGCTATAAAATGTTTATTTTCTTAAAATATCGCTTGCTATCATTTCTTAAGAGCAACCAATATATCTCATGTTTTATGTCTCTTCAAATAATTAGGCCAATGGCGTGAATGTACAAACATTGAACGCATACTTCAAATCAGATTTATACGAAAATGATTAAAACAAATGTCAAAGCTCAAAAGACCACAACGTTCCTGTTCTTGCGCTCGCTTAACTAATAACTTGCTGCTTAAATACAAGTGTTGAATTAATATTGGGGGAAATAGTAATAGCAAAGTCAATGCTGCAATTCACACTTACTTTGATAAGATCCGGAGATTCCAACCATTCGCCTATTTATTAAGTTATAGAAGTTCCAGACCTCGGCCACAAAAACAGAGAGGCAGAAATGCAAGTTTGTCCCTGCAGCCAGACAGATCCGTCCACACGTAAAACTCAGCGCCAAACTGAAGAAAATGCTGCAAAATTCTGAAATCCCCAACGAGGACTATAGCAAACTTCAGGGACAAGGAGAAAACAAACTGTTTTGCTTTTAAAAAAAAATACAAACGAGTTGCCTCCTTTAGATGCTTGCAGGCCACCGGGATCAGGATCGTCACGATGTCAGAAGACAAACTCCAGGCAGCCGCCCTCCATGGATGTGCACCGCCGGATAGATAGTCTCGATAGCAGCTCGCAGTTGAAATGAGGAGAGTCCTGTCTGTAAAGCAGCCTGGCTCTGGAGCTGGTTACTCACTGCCCAGGTGCAGAGTGGGTGGGGTTTAGCCAGGGGGAGTTGAAAGAGGTAGAGCAGACATCTGTGTCGTGAAGGGGTCAGGAGGTCAAGTATATGTTAACAATAAACTGGCAGAGTGTCTCTTGCTCTCTCTCCCACTCTCTGCGAGCCTTGTGTGTGTGAAGCTTGATCCCTGGTGCTGCTTTCCCAAGCCCGGCTGCCGGGAGCTCAGAGGGACAGGCTGATGCTGCTGCATTCGGGCTCAGCTCAAACACTTTCCTTCTCTGCCATCTGCTACAGCCCAGAGCTCCTGGCTTCTCTCCCTGTGTCTTATCGCGATCTGCTATGAAAACGGGACTTCCAGAATCCAGCTACTCTGAGATCTGCATCATAATCCCCCTTCTGCTGGCTTATTTCCAGTCTGTTAGCTTTATTTTCCCCTCTCTCCTAACATTCAGCTAGCTACACGATACGAAACACAGCTGCGTCCGTGCGACATTTTCCGTTGGATTTTTTTGCATGCAAAATACAATGTACGGTTTTAACACCTTAAAGTTCAATTGACCCTAATCTTATATATTTCCTCCTATATGTAGAATACGCACGTTATTTGCACAGTACCTCAACTTTATGGGGCAAATGAAGAATTCCACCAAGGTGCATTCGCTATAAAAGCTGCTACTTTCAGCTGGAAGGGTCGGAGAGTGCCTGGTTTTGCCGGTAGCGCCAGCTTTGAGTGTCTGCCCACAGGATGCACCGCTCGCCCCGCCTGCCGAGGCAAGCCGTTGCCCTCCCAGATCCAGGCGCTCAATCCCCACCTGCTGGGCTCTGCCACCTACTCCAAAGCACAGCAGTACGTTCCCCAAAACAGCAAGAAAATAACACCCGTTGCTGCCAACTCGGGTACATTTACACAATACCATTCAGAACACAAGGTGCAACACCCCAACTGAACTGCAGCCTGACATTGATTTTATCTGCCTTAAAGCTCTTCGTGTTATAGATACTTAAAAAATGTTATGACCCTCTGGTCCTGATGTACATCAGTAATATCTCTCAAATAAAATATCAATTTTAAATTGTATTGTGCTTTTATAGGTGATATTCAATAAAAAAAATGATGTAGAAATTCGTCTTTGGCATTCGTGGGAAACAGACGGTATTGAAGAGGACATTAATTTTACAGAACTGAATATCGAGCGGGGCATATGACGGGCGGTCAAAGCGATGAATTTCTATCCCATAATACTCAAGAAAGATTGTTTAATATTTATGAAGCAGCGTGAATTCTCATTACTTGTCTACGGTTGTAATAACAGTATTTCAAAAAAAGAGTGGCATATAAACAGACAGTTGGCGCCGTTCTATACTGCACGTATAACGAGTAAGGAATGTTCAAAGTGAATTATTTAACGTTGGCTTTTTGATTAATACACACCTGTCACTTTAGACAGTTTGCCATCACGTTGCAATAACTTGCTGCGGATAGAGGATTCATTTTATTACTCAACACCTCCTGGTATAAAACAATAGCTCTGTTAAAATTTACAACCTAGCATTCTGATGCAACATATTTGCTGGAAATGCCAAATAATCATTCATTAAAAATGTTCAAAATTGAGAATATTTAATGAATGGTTACAGAATAGTTTTGTTTTATAAATGGGAAATGCTGTATCGATCACTTTAACATGATATTCGAGTTACTCATTGAATATTTTATTTAAAATAAAAACATTTCAAAAAGCAAAAATCTGTTAAACATAAATGGGGACTATTATAGCCATGGAGGATTGGCTGCTACTTACAAGGAGAAGTTTTCCCTCTATGGCTTTAGGTGGAGTGAAATTGTAAATCTGTTTATAACAAACACATTTACGATTTTGCGGCACCTAGTGTATTGAGGACCATACTTAATGCAGCTTTTATCTTTGGCCAGCTGCTATATGGGAAATGCTTTAAACACATTTACCAATATGGAATTGAATCATAGACCAGGGAAGTCCCAGGTTCAATCCCAGTTATCATATTTCAACCAGGACAGTGGTAGAACTGGTGGTAGCACAATGACCGTGGTTCTAGGGAAGGGGAGCTATCAGTCTTGGAAAGTTTATATGTGGGGACTGTTATATTTTTGGTTCTTTTCTACTCTTATAGAGTATTTCAGTTCTCACATCTTAAAAGACACTCAAGGCCGAGCCCCAACGCTCAATATCTTCAAAAGTATCAACCGTAGCCTTGAAATCTAGGTAGATTAAGGGAGGAATGTAGGGCAAGTCATCAGGAGAACTTACTCTGTTTTTTAAAATAACATTGTGGGTTCTTTGTGCACCATCAGCAAATGAATCCCTAATATTTCATGCGTTTCCTTCAAGACCCTCCTCCGCTGTAACTGGGGTCTGATCCCATGAGTGTTGGTTGTCCTCTGCTATCTCACGGTAGTGGACATTTTTCATGTGTGAACATAAAGAGTAAGTATCTGCAGGCATTCTGATCATGAAGTAGTTTATAGACCTCCAAACAGTAATCACAGTATTGAAGAGAGTATAAATCAGAGAATTAGAGAAGCATGTAACAAGGATAATGCAACAATCATAGTGGGGGGGGGGGGGGGGAGGGGGAATTTAATCTTCATATGGACTGGGCAAACCAAATTAGCAAAAGTAGCTTGGAGAATTAATTCATGGAATGTATTCAGGACACTTTTCTAGAACAGTATGACAGGAACCAATTAGGGAACAGGTTATTTTAGATCTAGCATTGTGTAATGAGACAGAATTAAATAGTGATTTTTTTTTTAAATCTTTCATGGGATGTGGGCATTACCGGCAAGGCCAGCATTTGATGCCCATCCCTAATTTTTTTTATTTTATTTCCAAAATATACTTTATTCATAAAAATCTGTAAAAAATACATTACCAGTTTTAAACAGCACCAAGTCAAAAAATACAAACAGTGCAAAGGAGGTCCGTTTGCTTCATTACAATCATGAGTTGCCTCACAACCCTTCCATTTCACATTTGTCATGCCAATTACATTTTTACATTTTATAGCAAATGAAAATTTTTCCGATACATTTCGAGGGGTTTCCCATGGATCCAGCCCCTCGGTTCAGCTTGGTGGGGGGACCTGACACTGTGGTCTTTCCCCATTGAGCCTTTGCTGCGGCTGCCCCAAGCTTTAGTGCGTCCCTCAGCACGTAGTCCTGGACCCTGGAATGTGCCAGTCTGCAACATTCGGTGGTGACAACTCTTTGCGCTGGAAGACCAGCAAGTTTTGGGTAGACCAAAGGGTGTCTTTCACCGAATTGATAGTCCTCCAGCAGCAGTTGATGTTTGTCTCGGTGTGCGTCCCTGGGAACAGCCCGTAGAGCACAGACTCCTGTGTTACAGAGCTGCTTGGGATGAATCTCAACAAAAACCACTGCATCTCTTTCCACACCTGCTTTGCAAAGACATATTCCAGGAGGAGATGGGCAACCATCTCTTCCCCACCACAGCCACCGCGGGGGCATTGCGCGGAGGGGGCGAGACTTCGGGCGTGCAGGAAGGATCTGACGGGGAGGGCTCTTCTCACCACCAGCCAAGCTACATCTTGGTGCTTGTTTGAAAGTTCTGGTGATGAGGCATTCCGCCAAATGACTTCGGCGGTCTGCTCGGGGAACCATCCGACAGGATCCACCGTCTCCTTTGCCCGTAGGGCCTTGAGGACATTCCGTGCAGACCACTGCCTGATGGATCCCCTTGACAACTGAATGGCTTGCTAGACCATTTCAAAGGGCAGTTAAGGGTCAACCACATTGCTGTGGGCCTGGAGTCACATTTAGGTCAGACCAGGTAAGGATGGCACATTTCCTTCCCTAATGGACATTAGTGAACCAGATGGGTTTTTTATGACAATTGATGATAGTTTCATAGCACTATTACTGAGACTAGCTTTCAATTCCAGATTTTGTAATTAATTGAACTTACTAATTAATTGAATTTAAGTTCCAGCAGCTGCCGTGCTGTGATTTGAACCCATTCCCCAGGGCATTGGTCTGGGCCTCTGGATTACTAGGTCAGTGGCATTACCACTATGCCACCATCACTCCCTTAAAAAGTGATCATAATATGATAGAATTTCATATTAAGTTTTATAGTGGAGTGGTTAAGTCAAAAACTAGGGTCTTAAATGTAAACAAAGCCAATAACAGAAGTATGAGGGGCTGAGGTAGATTAGGAATTTAGTTTAAAAGATATGGGGCTGAATTTACCAGCCCTCTGACGTCAGGGGTCTTGGCGGGGGTGCCCAGTAAAGTCGTCTGGGAGAGCCCGCTTCGACCCCCGACACCGAGAAGGCCTTGCTGCACTTTACCGGAAAGGCCTCGGTGTGGCCCCCCCACCCCCGCCACGTGGCAGTGGAGCCTTCATTTAAGTAGTCAAATTAATTCTAATAAATGTAAATGAGCTTATCTGGACCGGATAGCTGTCCCACGCCAATATGCCGGCCAGTGGCCAGCAATCCCGTGTCTTCCGATCCCCGTTTGGGGATCTGAGGCGAGACACTGGTGGAGAGGGAGGAGCTTAATTTTCAGTTCAGGGGGAATGGAGAAAACTTATTCCATTGGCTGAGGGGATGGTGGGAAGGGGTTCAAGGGCAAAGGTGCCTAAGTTTGGGGGGGAAAGTTCGGGTTGGGAAAAAAGTTTTTTTTGGTGGGAATGGCCCCAAACTAAAGTGTGTTGTCATTGCGGCGGTGGGGGTGGGGGTGGGGGTGGGGGAGGGGTTGGTGGTACAAGGGCTTTCATCCTTTATGGAATATTTGGAACTCCATGTAAAATTAATGTCTCTTTAAAAATGTAAATTCACCTAAAGGGCTTGAAGCCCTTTAAAAATGATGGCCGCGCCTGCGCAGTGGCGCCGGACACCATTGCCGGGAACGGAGTGGTCATCCCTTCTACGTCATTGGGGGTGGTGATTCCGCCCCCTCCATTTAAATGAGCCCCTGCACAAAATATCGCAGGAGCTCAGCGGCGGCTGCTCCACACAGGCGGACCGCCAACTTCAGAGCACGCTGTCGCGACTTGCAGTGCACCCGTAAAATTCAGCCCATGATGCTAAATATGTAATGGTAAACACTTCAAGAAATACTTAATAATTCTCAATGAATACACATTCCCCCAAGGAATAAAATCTGCACTGGAAAAGTAGTACAGCCATAGTGAACTAACAATGTTCACGATAGCATCAGATTAAAGGAAAAAGCTTACAATGTTGCTATAAAGGGTAGTAAACATGAGGGAGTGGTTAAAATCAGCAAAGGAGACTAAGAAATTGATAAAGCAGGAAAAAATGGAGTATAAGAGTAAATTAGCAAAAAATAAAATGGGGATGATGGAAGTACGTAAGAGTATAAATTTGTAAAAAGGAAGAGATTGGTGAAAGTAAATGGGGGTCCCTTAGAGGTGGAAAATGGCCCGCCCACCCAAGGCCAATCAAGGCCCTTAAGTGGTCACTTAAGGGCCCTTGCCTGACTCCATGGGTATTTTACCCGTGGCAAGCGGGCGTGCTGGGGACGTGAAAGGCCACCCAGCGATAGCTGCCAGCCTTTCCAAGCGCCTGGGGGGGGGGGGGGGTGCCATGGCAGTCGGACACAGGGTGCCTGATTGAGGGCTGCCCCCACCTCCCAACCACCCCTGGGACCCAGGAAGCCCCCCACTCCCCCCAAACAAACACCCTAGCCTCACCAGGGCATGACCTATCCCCCTGGTGAGGCATGCCCAACTTATCCTCATTCATGGCTCCATGTGGACGACTGGGCTGCAGTCCCAGCAGTGGCCAAAGCTCCCAGTGGCGCTGCTGGGACTAAGAGCTGCCAGCCTGCTCACTGAGGCGGGACTTCCTCCCTCAAGTGGGTGGAAGTTCCACCTCGGGACAATTAAAGCCTGAGGACCCGTAAAATGTGGGACGGATCCCCGGGCTAGGCGGAAGCGGGTTTGCCACCGACTATTATGACAGTGGCAAATTCCCATCCGTCTAAGGCAAAATCCAGCCCAGTGGATGCATTGGTTTTGATCTTCCAGAATTCCATGGATTCTGGAACAGCCCATTAATTGGAAGGTAGCAAATGTAAGTCAACTGTTTAAGAAAGGATTGAGAGAGAAAATAAGGAACCAAAGGACAGTTGACCCTCATGGGTCATTGGGAAAATGCTGGAATCTATTATTAAGGACATGGCCACAAGACACTTGGAAAATCACAATATGGTTAGGCAGAGTCAACAAGGTTTTATGAAAGGGAAATCATGTTTGACAAATCTTTTAGTGTTTTTCAAGGTGTAACTAGCAGGATAAGGGAGAACCAGTGGATGAGGTATATTTGGATTTTCAGAAAGCATTCGATGAAGTGCTATAACAAGATGTTGTTACACAAAATTAGGGCTCATGGGATTGAGGTTAATATATCAGCATGGGTTGAAGATTGGTTAATGGACAGAAAACAGAGTCGGAATAAACAGGTCATTTTTGGAATGGTAGGGTGTAACTAGTGGGTGCTGCAAGGATCAGTGCTCCGGCCTCCGCTATTTATGCTGCATATTAATGACCTAGATGAGGGAACCAAGTGTAATATATTCAAGTTTGCTGATGTTACAAAGCTAGGTGGGGAAGTAAGCTGTGATGAGGACAAAATAGGGTGGACATTGGCGGAGGCCAGGAATACCAGACACGGATTCCACCCCTCAGGCCGCCAATCCCTGCACATGCACGCATGCAAAAATGGCTACGAGCTTAAGACCTGCTGATATAATTAATTAAAATGAGCACGAAGTCAGATGGACTGCAATCCAGACTGTCCAGACAAATGGTGACACTAGGATGCAAAGAGGCTACAAAGGGATATGGACTAGTTAAGTGATTGACCAAGAGCTTGGAAAATGGAGTATGATGTGGGGAAGTGTGAAATTATCCACATTAGTAGGAAGACTGGAAAGCAGAGTGTATTTTAGAAGGTGAGAAACTAGTAAATATTGATATTCAGAGGGACTTGGACCTCCTCGCATATGAATCAAAAAAGTTAAGATGCATATACAGCAAACAATTAGGAAGGCAAATGGTATTTTAGCCTCAATTGCAAAGGGTTTAGTATAAGAGTAAGGAAGTCTTGCTGCAATTATATGGGATTTTGGTGTGACCACATCTAGGATACTGTGTATAGTTTTGGTCTCCTCACCTGAGGAAAGATATACTTGCATTTAGGGGCTGCAACAAATATTCACTTGATTGAGTCCTGAGATGAGAGAGCTGTCCTATGAGGAGAGATTGAATAGAATCGCCTAAATTCTCTGGAGTTTAGAAGAATGAGAGGTGATCTCATTGAAACGTATGAAATTCTTAGAGGGCTTGACAGTAGATCTGCGAGGCTGTTTTCCCTGGCTGGAAATTCTCGAACCTGTGGTCATAGTCTCAGCATAAGGAATTGGACATTTAAGACTGAGTTGAGGAGGAACTACTTCACTCCGCTATTTATTGTGAATGTTTGTAATTCTCTACTCCAGAGGGCTGTGGATGCTCAGGCCTTGAGCATATTTAAAATGGATATTGATGTATTTTTGGGCACTAAGGGAATCAAGGAATATGAGGATAGGACGGGAAAGTGGAGTTAATTTATGATATGTTATATTTTTCTTTTACACCACTTTCCTGTCTTGCCCATTTTTGACTGGTAAGCCAAAACTTAAAGCTCAGGAATGGGTGTCTGTGAAAGGGATGCTTTGTTGATTACAGGACTGCTATGTGTTGGGGGAAGAGTGAAGGGAATCTGAGTGGGTGTAGCATGTGGCTGCCAGATGGGTGCACTGGTGCAACCTAGCTGAATCTTGCTATTATGAGGGCTTCCCAGACATCCAATGGCCACATCACGTTCCTCCTGCTCCGATGATGCACTGTGCTCAGCTCCTCCTGAAAGTCCACTCCTCGCTGCTGTGCTATGTTGTGTAAAGCGCAGTGCATCACAATCCTTCTGGAGACCCTGGCTAGTGTGTATTGAAGGATGCCTCCAGATCTGTAGAGACACCTGAAGCACATCTTCACTATGTTGATTGCTTGCTGAATGAAACACCTCATTGCCATATGGCTTTGATTGTCACGTTCTTGCACATCATTACTTGGGTTCCTCATGGGTGTCATCAGCCATATTTTAAATGGGGAGCCTTTGCCTCCAAGCAGCCAGCCCGTAAGTCTGTGTCGAGGTGTGAAGGTGAAGAGCTAAGGGAGGGTGGACAAGTGCAGGGTGAATACACTGTTGTAGCTCCACAGGAATCTTGCATAATCTTGAATCTTGTGACACCTGGATAAACATTTGTTTGTTATTGCAGACCAACTGTACATTGATGGAATGGAAGCCCTTACAGGTCACAAACATTTCGAATGATCTTGGGGTGCTTGATCACCACATGTGTGCAGTTATTGATGCCTTCCATCTGTGGGCAGCCAGTGAGAGCCACAAACCCAAGTACCCACTCAGTCTGACTGGCATCATCGGTAGTTAATAATTGTCTGCCCTGGAAAGCATGGCATCAGTCACCTGTGTGTTGCTGTTATAATCAGATGAGGAAGGGTCGCAAGGCTTCCCTCTTGTCCATCTCCTTCTTTGACCGCAACAGGGTTTACTCCTTTTAAACAGTCGATGTTCTTACCACTTCAGTGAGTGCTTTACCTTTTTCCTTTGCTGTGATCATAAAAGAACCAATCGGACAGGTTTTTTTCAGTTTCAACAAGAAAGAGATGCATTTATTGTACTTAACCAGAAACCAGATCTAAATAAAATAATAAATCTACGTTACGCTTAACACACACACACACACACACACACACGAATCACACAGACACACATAGATTACAGAATGATGAGGAATAGTTTGGGTTGGATTAGAATCCAAAACAAGTAAAAATATTATACAGTCTGTGGGGTCTGGTAAGTCAGTTGTCTTCCAGCTGTAGTCATGGTTCCGAAGTCTCAGGATGGTATAAGTACTTTGCAGCTGGCGCACCTGTTTCAGATTTTTCTTCAAAACAGTGATGTAGGTGGCTTTCTTTCCTGGTGTCTCTGTCTGTAGCAATGGTAGACTTGGATGTTCCGCAGTCACAGACAGGTTTCAAAACTTGCAGTATATCTGGAGAAAGACAGAGAGAGAGAGACACACACACACACAGACCCACTGGGGGGTCCTGTCTGGTTAGCACATGAAGCTTGTCTGCTGTCTGTAACAAAACTCCAAGTTTTACACAGCTTAGGGAAGGCTGTCACATGGTTCTCTCAATACCCTTTGTTTTTCATGAGGTCCAAAGTCTAAATCCCAAATCTCTCTCATGTTGTAGTGTTAGTGTTTACTCCCTGGAGGTACATCTCCATTCATGAATGCTTTAAGATGGCTTTGAATGTCCCACTAACAAGAGTGATATTTGAAAATCTACTCAGTTATCCAAAGCATTGACCTGGATGGGATTCCTCTTAGACATGTGTCTCCAATTTGATGTCATGGAATGTGAGGTATTTCAATACAAATTAGGGTGGCCATCTTGGCTGCCAGGTTTTTAAAAGTTAACTGTAGGATCCCAGCTTTCCTTTTTAAAAGTTTAATGTAGTGTCCTAGGCTCAACCATCTTCAGCTCTTGCTTTTCAAAATTATTTGAAGTAAGGCTAGGGAATGGAAGGTCCAGTAGTAAAAAAATATTTCATCAATTCAGACAACTAAACAGTACTGATGTGTCCTGGAAAATTAAGTGCACAGCACATGCTCAAACTGCACAATCTAAATTCGGCTCAGTGTCACAGCTTTAGGTAAAAATATTAATTCCAAGTCCAAGTCTTTAGGAGAGACAGAGACCGTCAATTAAAAACTTGAATGAAAAATTTAAAGATTCAAAAGAAATTCAATGGATAAATTAAATCATATTTTGTGAAGTATATAATTTGTTTTAATTATGTTTACTTAGAAAAAATGGTCGTGAAAAAACATTTCAGACAGCATTTTCAGTAATTTATGGAATCCCAGTGGCCAGATTGCATAATCTCAGAGTGGCATGCTGTAACTATTACGAGCAACTATTACATATCTCATATTTTAAATACCTATCACAGCACCAACTACAGAAGTAACAAGTCCTGCAGGTACTTATAATGAGTTTTCAATGAAAGGTGTGACTCGTATCAAATTTAGTATACAGTAGATACGCAGTTCTTCTCTTTCTTGTAATTTTTTTTATTATGGGAGTTAATCAGTAATATTTTTCTGTCAACATTACAGTTAGACAATCTTATAACTCAGCTTAAAAAGGAGATCCAACCATTTATATACCCTTTCACTAGTTGGAATTTGTTTGTTCAAATTTCATAACTGATTCAGAAATAATTGGCTGTCATAAATTTAACTAAATCAAACCTACATTTCAAAAAACAGTTTGAACCATCTTTGCATCTTTTATATCAAATTCAACTGGGGCATGGCTTGTTGTATGTTACAGTTCGTTTTAAACTTCTCATGTATTGTGAGTAGACTTAAAGGAACAGATACCAGGTTAAATCTATGGCAAACAAAAATACCCTGGATCTGAAATTTCATAGGGATACTATTAGTCTCTTGTCAATTGTGCATCACTAGTTTTTGTTAGTGCACTCAGGGACACACAGATTTACTCAATTCAGGCACAACTGAGCAGTCAATCCTAAAAATAGTGCTGCTTAATCACCCATTATCTCCCTAAATAATAAGCACTTCAGATAATACTCCAGTTGTGGAGTGTGCAAATTGGCACACTGAATGAGGCAATAAGGCATCAAAAGGCCTTCTTTACTGATGAGATTTACTGTGGATTGTATGAGAAAATAATGAGACGACATCTATTTGTAATAAGGGCAATCCACTACCAAGCAGAGAGTTGAGCAGGCATGGGGGCAATCACCCAAGAATCTAAATTGCAATCTAAATTGGTCTTCACAACTCTCTTGGAGAGATGTGTGGAAAATGAGTTTGATTTGAAGAAAAGAGCCAAGATAAATAATGAGGACCACTATCAATTAGGTCACATTGACATCTATGGATATGACAATCAATTATTTTACATTGCCATATTTGGATTTAAATCATTTTATCTTATATTAATAGGTATGTCTATTGAAGGAAATTGCATGTCTGTGGATAGTTCCACAGAAATTTAGCCAATGTATTGCAGTAAGTGAAGCACAACAAGAGAGGGAATGAGGATATTTCAGAACTTTTACAACAGGATAGAAAAGGTAGATTTGCTTAGAAACAGTGGGGAAAGATTGCTGACTTGTTATCGAAATGTGCAAATGGAACTGACTACACAAAAGGACTCAATCGGACTTGCCATTTTCAGCAGTAAGGTATTTACATTTCATTCTATTAGACCCGACGGTTTATACATTGTTACGACCGTGCCGGGAGCAACACACTGTCAATTCAGTCCCGTCATTCCACAGGTCGCAGTCTCTTATTAAGCTGTCATACTCAATCAGAAAACAGCCTAATTAAACACTTTAGTAACCCCAGAATGAAACAGACCAAACCAGTATCTTTAGACAACAAATTAACTATTTATTAAAAAAACTAAATTTTAAACACTATTAAGATAAACCTATGTCTAAAGACCTTATAACTTCTTATTTTAACCTAACTCCTGCATTCACAAACATACACTCAAAAAAACGAACAGTTTTACAGTTTTAAAAGTGGAGTTTTTTTTTTAAAGTAGCTGTCTCTTGAGAATAACTAAAATAAGTAAGTTTTTGTAGGTTATGTTCCTGATGGATGAGGACTCCTAATGTGAAAAATAATCAAAAGTCACTCGAAGTCTTCATGTAGATTTGATAAAAATAGCCTTTCAGTAGATAGGCATTCAACTCTTTGGCTGCAGCAAGCATTAAACAGTTCTCTGAATGATGAGCACAGCAATACAAATGGTTTCTTGAAAAAGAAGGCTTTTTCTTCTTTACTCAGGAAATTAACTTGGATTATAGCTCCTTGTAGAATTCTTTTTGTCGAGAGGAAATAGACAGCTTTCTTTCTGGAAAGTGTCTCAGAACTAACTAGTTTCAGCTGGTTTCTGCCAGTTGCACACATAGTCAAGTGGAAACATTACCATGTGACTTCTCTCTCTTCTGCTTTTTCCCAGGATAACAAAAATGCAGCTGCTGCACACTATGTCTCAGGAATTCCAGAACCTTCTCTCCCTTAAAGGTGAACTGTTTTTTTAACAGATTCTTAACGGCACACACACTGTTTTGAAACCGAGGAGAAAAATAATTACAGGTTTGTGACAACATTGACATGCAGCCTTTGCTTCTCTTGGCTAAACTGTCTTTCAAACAATGCTTACTGTGCTTTGCAGATGAAGGTTACATTCAGCTGGATGGGCATTGACTTGCAAAGGTTAAACTTTTACTCACTACAAGAAGACCATTATGGATGTCAATAGACCAATACAATAACAATTTGTGGAGATAACAACACTTGCTACCTGTGGATAATAATCACACATATTATGCCGTATCATTCTATGATTCAATGATATTCACTGTTGCACTGATTTTCAATGTTGCACTGATTTTCAATGTCAAAGATATGATTATACAATGCCAGGAAATGTAGAATGTACAGTAATTGTAACAACAATGGGATACGAATTGCTCTAGTTGCTACTTGTAATGAAGTCCCAAACACATTCATATTGAATGTTTCTATTCATTATGACTAAAGTTCATGTACTCATCCTGTGTTTTTTTTATCAGAAAGCCCACAAGCCTGGGAAGGGGAACTCAGTGCTTTGTGCGAACACAACCTGAAACAGGTGCCAGCATAGACATACTTGCTTCACGCAGTACTGGTGAGTCTGATGAGTTCATGCAGGGTGAGTCACTGATTATCAGTCAGGAAAGGACAGAGGTGCAGCCTCTTTGAGATCCAGATAAATGTCACATTGATGGCACTCATACTGCATTGCATAATGGAGAATACGGCAAGCCCGTCTTCTATGGTCCTGGACCTCCTGTCTTGTAGTGCTCTGCTTTTCCTGCTGCTCCTCCTCAGAAGTATCTGGTAATGTTAGATCCGATGCTATATCCATACTGCAGGTTCATAAAAAGACTCTTGATTTAGACAATATCACCTTCTCTGCATCACTGGAACTCTGCCTACTCCCACCAATACCTTAATGCCAGTTATAAATAGGAGAAATTAATGCAATGTAAGAATTAAGTAAATTGTAAGCAAATTTGCACATTCCATGTTAATTGCTGCTTAACAAGCAGTTAGCAAGCGAAAAAAAATGCATTAACGCAGTCTGAGTGTTAACGTACGTTAGAAATATTGATTCCCAGGAGAAGTTTTAGGAGTGTAGACAAATGTTAACGCCAATTCAATTAACTCAAAATCACAAAATTACCATCCCTTAATGCACCAAGTAAATTGAGTCCCTTAGACTATTACAATCCAAACGATAATATGGCCGGTCAGAAGGAGTTAAAGGCTTTAGCTCCATAATACAAAATGTTGTTACTTAAATCTGTGATGTTATTTGAAGTCATCTTATCTTTTATACTGAAGACTAAGTCAGATTTCAATGCCATCTCTACTGAAATTGAGGAAAGGACTTGTCGAAATAATCAATGGCAGAGTGTACTAGTTGGGACAGGATGAGCAGTAGGTGAGGACCTATGGAGAAGAAGACCTATAGGAGAGAACAAAGATGATGAGGATAGCATCAATGGAAGGAAAGAGCCAGCAACAAGAAAAGGATCAGCAGTGAAGAAGTGAAATAAAAGGTGATGAGGAGAAGACTAGTGATGGAGCGCACTAAGGGGAGGAAAGCCCAAGCAGTGGAAGAGAATAGAGTAGTAGGACTAATGGAGGAAGGGCCAGACAGTAAGGAGGGGACCTTCAGAGAATAAAACTGGCAGTAAGCAGCAGGCCTAGAATGGAGAACCAGTGAAGATCATTACCAGTGACGGAGAGCACGAATGGAAGAGAGAACTGGCAATGGAGAGCACATCTCAGAATGGCCTGATAATGGAGCGAGATGTGAATAGTGAAAACAAGATTTTCATAATGGGAAATTGGCTAGAATGGGATGTTAGGTGTTAATTTAGACAAACACCTCTGGGGGAAGTATCTCCAACTAAGGTTACCTGTGCTCAAGATATCAGAAATGGAGAGGAAGTTAAAGACAATCGACACCTCAGGAGTAGGGAGAAATTTCTGGAGCAAGGGCTCTATGACTTTTTCAGTGCTCTCCTGGCCAGCCATCCATTTTCTGCTCTTCATAAATTTGAGCTTATCCAAAACTCTGCTGCCCATATCCTAACTGGCATTCACTCATCATTCCTGTGCTCACTTACCTACATTGACTCCAAGACCACCAAAACCTCAACATTAAAATCCTCATAGTGAATCCCTCCATGGCCTCACCTCTCCCTATCACTGAAACCTCCTCCAGTCCTACAGCTCTTTTGAGAACTCTGTGTTTTTCCATCTCTAGCTTCTTGTACAACCCCCACTTCATTTGCCCCACCAGTGACAGCCTTGCCTTCAGTCATCTAGTCACTGAGTCGTGGAATTCCCTCTTGAAGCATTTCTGCCTCTCTCCTCTCCTTTAAGACCCTTAATATCTACCTCTTTAACCAAGTTATTAATCACTTGTCCTTATATCTCCTTCTCTGGTTTGGTGACAATTCTTGTCTGATTAAAATCATACGAAGCATCTTGGGACATTTTACTCCAGAAAAGGCACTATATAAATATTGTTGCTGACAGATAGGGAGCTAGCAGTGGTAAAGGAATGGTGACCATCCACAGGTAAATGGAAAATTCAGAGGGTGAGGCTAAAGCAGGCAGGCAGCCCAAAATCTGTTTATTCAGTCAGGCATAGTACCGGTGAAGGCACAACAGATGCGGCAGTTCACCAAGATTATCTACATAAGGCACAAGGACTAATTTCTTGCGGTCCTCTGGCCTCTGTCTTCGGGTGCGGGGATTGCTTCCTGCATTCATTTAGTACCTGGAAAACAGCCTAAATTAATTACTAGGCCGTGGATTTAATGACATTATCAGAAACTTGGCCGCAAACTGGGCTGGAGTGGAAAATAAATGCATCAGTCCATATTTTGCAGATAGCGGTGAATGTGTGGCACTTGCCATTGATTTCACTAACACTTGCCAACAGACTTTCTGTGGGCTGTTGCACTGCAACTAGAAACAATGTGGTGCCCTCTACAGAGGATCTGGAACCTGTGTCAACAGGGCAAACAATGGGGTGTTCAGTCTGAAGACTCCTTACAGAGACACATAAGGACAGACATTGGTCTCTGGCAGTATTGGATTGACTGCCCATTATATGTAACACCTGGTATTTAATTTCATTGACTGCAATCTGATAAAAATAAATTTTCAGTTCCAGTGATGTTGTTTAGCAGTAATTAAGATTTAGTTAGTTACAGGGATCTGCCAAAGGGCAGGTCCTCTGCTCATTTCTCCATGCCTTGTGGCCTTACACTTTCCTCTTCAGTTGTCTAACATCATCATTCTCTTTCTCCCTCTTGGTCTACATCCCTCTAATAATCCTTCAATCACCTCCTTCAGCAAGTTCTCATGCCTTAGAATATGTCCAATCCAACCTTGTTGCCTTTTCTTGATGACATTCACTAACTATCTGTCCTCCTCCACCATCCTGAGAACTTCTTCATTGCTCTTGTGTTCTCTCCAAGTTACCTGCTCCATCCTTCTCCAGAACCACATTTGACAACTTTCCAGTCTTTGGATGTACGCTTTTCTCAAGGTCCACATATCAGTCCGTACAACAAAACACTCCAAATCACAGTCTTGATCATTCTTTTTTAAGATCTCTACTCATTCCTATACTGAGCAATTCTTTATGTTTGGAGAATGCACTCTTTGCCATTGCTATTCTAGCTCTGATTTCTTGATGGCAACAACCGTCTTCTGACAGGTACTTAAATTTTGATATCTTTACCTCTGCTTTCCCACCATTATTTCTTCCAATCTTCATAACTTTCATCTTTTTTACATTAATTTTCATTCCATAACCTTTCATCACTTCATTCATTCTGTACATTAGTATCTGTAGATCATCTGCTGTGCTAGCCACTAGGGCCTGGTCATCTGCAAATATCACTACCACACCAACTGACCTCCTACTTTGGCACCTTTCTGAACTTCACCTGGTTCTTCTTCTGCATAAATGTTAAAGAGCAATGGTAATAGTAGGCAGCCTTGTCTCACCCCAAACACAAGATTCAGTTTCACCAGGTACTGTCCTGATTGTAGCAGTCTATCCCATGTACAATCATTCTTTTATCTCTCCATCAGGTCTGATCACCTTCAACACTTTCAACAGCTGTTGCCAGTTCATCCAGTTGAAATCTTTTTCATAATCCTCAAAACAGGTGTACACTTATTTCTGGTATTCTATGCTTCTTTCGCTTAATGCTCTCATCATTGATATAGCCTCTCTAGGTCTACAACCCTTCCTAAACCGACTTGATCACAGCCGATGCAATGGCTCGCTTTGGGTTCCAATCTATTTGCTAGGATCTTTAACATTACCTTGGATGCATGTGTAATCAAGGTTATGGTGTGGTACTCTTCATGTTTCGTGATATTTGCCTTCTTCTCAAATGGAACCATTGTGCTCCTCAAAAAGTCTTCCGGCTATTCTCCCTTTGTGTACATCTCCTTACACTAGTTAATCAATTCTCTTGTTGCCTTCATTCAGTTAAAAATTCATTTACACTTGAATGGACAAGCTCTAACTTTTTCTGCTGTGTTTAATTGGTGTCTAGTGGGTAAGTACAACAACTTAATGCCCTTTATCTAATTGAATGCCAATTCTCTTGGTGAGGAACTGATGTATTGCAGCTTGTGGTGGGCAACTTGGACAGCAAGTTCCTGAGGTAACAGATATGGTGGATGGGGCGAATGCAGTGGAAGTGGTGTGCATGTATTTTCAAGAAGTCTTTGAATAGGTACCACATAGGAGACTATTGTAGAAAAATATAGAGTATCAAATTGGGTTAAAAACAGGTCAGAAGGGAGAAAACATGGGAGTAAGGTTTATGAACAGTTTCTTAGAGTGGTTGAAAGTAGCAGTGTCCCACAGGGTTCTATTTTGGGATTGCTTCCATTCACAGTGTACATTAATGATTAGGACATAGAGCTAGATCAAGTTGTGTCCAAATTAGGAGACATAGCAAATAAGTCTGAGGACCAAAGGAAGTGAAAAGAGACTAGATGATGGTTTGGGTAAAAAAGTAACTGATGGATTTCACTGTTGGAGCAATAGAGCATACAGTGCAATTTCATTAGCTTGGGGATAGAGTCATAGAGAGATACAGCACCGAAACAGGCCCTTTGGCCCACCAAGTCCATGCTGACCATCAACCACCCATTTATACTAATCTTACATTAAACCCATTTTCCCTCTCACGTCCCCACCTTCCCTCAATTCTCCTACCACCTACCTACACTAGGGGTCATTTTTTTTACAATGGCCAATTTACCTATCAACCCACAAGTCTTTGGCATGTGGGAGGAAACCGGAGCACCAGAAGGAAACCCACGCGGTCACAGGGAGAACTTGCAAACTCCACACAGGCAGTACCCAGAACCGAATCCAGGTCGCTGGAGCTGTGAGGCTATGTTGCTAGCCACTGTGCCGCCCACTAAATGAGAATAGAAAGAATAACATGAAAAATTGGGGCTATTTTCATTAGAAAAGAGGAGATTAAGAAGTGTTTTGATTGAGGTGTTTAGAGTTATGAGACAGAATAAATAGAAACAGGCTGTTTCTGTGATTAAGGGATCTAAACTGAGGGGCCCTAAATATAAGATTAAATATACCAGATACAGAACAGACAGCAGAAGAAACTTTTGTAGACAGAGGGTTACGAGGCTTTGGATTGCACTTAATGAAGTTGAAGCAACACTTAAGAATATGCTGTATAGGTTAGTGGTTGAAGGAAGGTGGAATAAAAGGATATGACAACAGTGTGGGTAAATATGAGTAGGACAGTCTGCTGACATGGATGATAAACAATAATATGGTGGACTGGTTGTCCTAATAGGACCAGCGGTGAAGAGAACACCAACAGAGAGGACTGAGAGTGAAGACATTTTGGGAACAATGTCAAATAATGTACAAAATAATGAATCCATGAAAGAAAATTAACCAGATGGAACCTAAACAGAAATAAGCTTTATTTTCTCAACAAATCTACTGGCCTCATTGTAATGCTTAGCTTTGCAACCAAAATTGTCCAAGTTATGTAATTTTGCTTGTATATGTACCATGTCCTCTACATTGCATTCATTGATCTCACCAAAGCCTTTGACCTCGTCAGCAGACGTGGTCTCTTCAGACTACTAGAAAAGATTGGATGTCCACCAAAGCTACTAAGTATCATCACCTCATTCCATGACAATATGAAAGGCACAATTCAACATAACGGCACCTCATCAGACCCCTTTCCTATCCTGAGTGGCGTGAAACAGGGCTGTGTTCTCGCACCCACACTTTTTGGGATTTTTTTTCTCCCTGCTGCTCTCACATGCGTTCAAGTCTTGAGAAGAAGGAATTTTCCTCCACACAAGATCGGGGGGCAGGTTGTTCAACCTTGCCCGTCTAAGAGCGAAGTCCAAAGTACGGAAAGTCCTCATCAGGGAACTCCTCTTTGCTGACGATGCTGCTTTAACATTTCACACTGAAGAGTGCCTGCAGAGTCTCATCGACAGGTTTGCGGCTGCCTGCAATGAATTTGGCCTAACCATCAGCCTCAAGAAAACGAACATCATGGGGAAGGACGTCAGAAATGCTCCATCCATCAACATTGGCGACCATGCTCTGGAAGTAGTTCAAGAGTTCACCTACCTAGGCTCAACTATCACCAGTAACCTGTCTCTAGATGCAGAAATCAACAAGCGCATGGGAAAGGCTTCCATTGCTATGTCCAGACTGGCCAAGAGAGTGTGGGAAAATGGCACACTGACACGGAACACAAAAGTCCGAGTGTTTCAAGCCTGTGTCCTCAGTACCTTGCTCTATGGCAGCGAAGCCTGGACAACGTATGTCAGCCAAGAGCAACGTCTCAATTCATTCCATCTTCGCTGCCTCCGGAGAATACTTGGCATCAGGTGGCAGGACTGTATCTCCAACACAGAAGTCCTCGAAGTGGCCAACATTCCCAGCTTATACACACTACTGAGTCAGCGGTGCTTGAGATGGCTTGGCCATGTGAGCCGCATGGAAGATGGCAGGATCCCCAAAGACACATTGTACAGCGAGCTCGCCACTGGTATCCGACCCACCGGCCGTCCATGTCTCCGCTTCAAAGACGTCTGCAAATGCGACATGATGTCCTGTGACATTAATCACAAGTCGTGGGAGTCAGTTGCCAGCGTTCGCCAGAGCTGGCGGGCAGTCATAAAGGCGGGGCTAAAGTGTGGCGAGTCGAAGAGACTTAGCAGTTGGCAGGAAAAAAGACAAAAGCGCAAGGGGAGAGCCAACTGTGTAACAGCCCCGACAAACAAATTTCTCTGCAGCACCTGTGGAAGAGCCTGTCACTCTAGAATTGGCCTTTATAGCCACTCCAGGCGCTGCTCCACACACCACTGACCACCTCAAGGCGCTTACCCATTGTCTCTCGAGATAAGGAGGCCAAAGAAGAAGAAGAATTACTGAAGGGGTTCTTTTGATTTTGCTCAAAAGTTGGAGCACACTAATGTTTAATAGATTCATCAGTTCCTTTCAAGCACTTAGAGTAAAACCTATTTGTTATATCAGGAGCAACGTATTTTACAGGATTTATTATAACTTCATTTGCATGCACTATTTCATGTGTAAAATCTTATGTATTTGGAGAATGAAATGGTGGGAGAATACTAAAATAGTGTCATTTGTTAAAATGTGTGCAAGTGTGTTTTTGTGACATACTTGATCAAAAATCACTGAAAACTTATTTGATTAACGGTAGGGATCACAGCCACATACTGTGGGTAAACTAGGAATCACAGCTTGTGGGGGTGGGGGATGGGGGAAAATAAATGCATGCAAGGAATATGCAGTACCTTTAATAAAGTCTGCAAATCACAGGAGTTCAGCGGAGTTAAGTACAATGCAGTTTTTGTTCTTGATTTGGTATGCAGTTAAATGTATAACAATTGAAAATTTTCCTTCCCAATGTTAAATATATAAAGGATTATTAATTGTGTTCAAATATTTGAAATTCACAATTATTACAAATTTATTATATCTCCTATGCTATGACTCACTGTAAATTGAATAGCCTGGTTGTTTATGAGGAAAGGGGTAGTGTAATACATTTACCAAAATACTTTTTCATGTAGCAGTTTATTATAAAATAATACATATATTTTTATCTTTGTCATCAGGTGAATAGAAAAATAAATCCTTTTGAAGCTATGCAATTGATGCTTGTTATATGGGAGGCCTTCTTCATCAGGCTTCAAAATTGAGAATTTCCTCTTTTTCTTTTCAGTGTTGTTTAAAAGAGACGCTTTCTGGGACTATTTATGACACAATGCCTTTGGAGATGGTGCAAATATTTGCCTCAGGCAAATATTTAGTCAAATTAGGAGGCATTACATTTTTCTGCAGCTTCCCATTCCAGCATGCCCAAAATCTTTCTACAGCTAAGGCAGTCTTACACCTTGTGACCTATTTGCCTGAACTTAAGAATGCAGTGCATCCGCTGTTCTCATAATACAACAGGCTCTAGTTTAGTATTAAAGGAAGTGAAAAAAAATTGGCTGTCGATTCGCCCGTGTTGTGTTATCGCTGACTTCAAATTTCACCTCAATAGTTTTTTGAACATCATGATTGGAGGTTTTGATTCCTACTTCCCTCTTGTTCGTGCATATATTCCCTACCTGATAGTTTTTTATTTATTTTATTTATTTATTTTTTATTCTATTTAGAGATACAGCACTGAAACAGGCCCTTCGGCCCACCGACTCTGTGCCGACCAACAACCACCCATTTATAGAAACCCTACAATAATCCCACATTCCCTACCTACACTAGGGGCAATTTATAATGGCCAATTTACCTATCACCTGCAAGTTTTTGGCTGTGGGAGGATAACCGGAGCACCCGGCGAAAATCCACGTGGTCACAGGGAGAACGTGCAAACTCCGCACAGCCAGTACCCAGAATCGAACCCCAGTCCCTGGAGCTGTGAGGCTGCGGTGCTAACCACTGCACCACTGTGCCGCCCCTACGCCACTGTGCCGCCACTGTGCCGTTTTGAATTAGTTAATCTTTTAAGAATGTGAAATTGGTGCCTATCAACTACAATAACAACTTGCATTTATTTATCACCTTCAATGTAATAAAGTGTCCCAAGACACTTCACAGGAGCAATTTAAAGCAAAATTTGACACTGAGTCACATAAGGAGATATTAGGGCTGATGATCCAAAGCTTGGTCACAGAGGTCAGTTTTAAGGAGTGCCTTAAAGGAGAAAAGAGAGGTTGAGAAGCAGAAAGCTTTAGGGAGGAAGTTCAAGGGCTCAGGGCCTTGGCAGCTAAAAGTGCAGCCACCAATAGAGAATCAATTATATTTGGGGATGTTCAAGAGTCCAGAATTAAGAAGAGCGCAGATATCTCAAAGAGTTGTAGGAGGAGATTGTAGAGTTAGAGATTACAGCGATAGTGAAGGGAGAGACTATGGGCAAGATTTTACCAAGCCCAAGACATCGGGCTCCATGGCGGGGGTGGGTGGGGGGGTGGGGGTGGTGGCAGAAGATGGTTGCGTCAGAGGCCCGCCACGGAGCTCAACGCTGGGAGGGCCTGGCCTGATCCTCCCGGCAGCTGCAAGGCTCCGTGGTGGCTCCCCACCCCGGCCCTGGGAGGCAGGACCTCAATTTCAATATTTAAATTAATGAGATGAATAAATTTAAATGAACTTACCTTGGATCTTCTGGGCCCACCGCGATCCTCAGTGCAGCAGCCGGCACTCCCGAGTCTTCAATTCCCCGTCTGGGGAAAGCCGGTGTGACACTGGTGGGTCGGGGGGAGAAGTTAAGATTTTCAGTGCGATGGGTGGGGGGGAGGGAGAAATGGGGTCAAATAAATGTAATGAGTGTAGGGGATGGTAGGAAGGGGTGATCTTTAAACTTTGTGCAGTCTGGGGGTGGGTGGGGGGGAGGGGCGAAGGTCAGATTTAAAAACTAAGTGTTTTGTGGGGGGAAGAGCAAATGGTTAATGTAATTGTTTTTGGGGGGTGGGAAAGGGGCTTTAGAATTTTATTTGATAAATGTTTTGGGGGTGTATCTTTAAAAATTTAATATGCCAGCAAGACTGGCTGCCCTTTAAAAATGGCGCCAGTGCCTGTGCACAGGCAGCTGATATCATTGCTGGTGTCAGTCAGCCTGCCCCTTCCACGTGATTGGTGGGGGGACTGGCCGTCCTGGTCATTGAAATGAGCCGCCGTGCAGGAGAGCGCGGTGGCTCTGAGGGGGCCGCCATTTTTTTTAACCCCGCCACCAAGAGCAACAGCAGGTTTCCAAAATACAGCCCTATGTAGGGATTTGAAAACAAGGATGAGAATTTTAAAATCGAGGTGTTTCTTAACGGGGAGCCAATGTAGGTCAAAGAACATGGGTATGAACGGGATTTGATACGAATTGGGACACGGGCAGTAGAGGTTTGGCTGAGCTCAAGTTTATGGAGGGTAGAACATGGAGCCAGGAGTGCAATAGCCATGGATGAGGGTTTTAGCAGCAGATGAGCTGAGGCACGGGCAGAGTTGGACAATGTTATGGATGTGGAAATAGACAGTCTTAGTGATGGCA
This sequence comes from Heterodontus francisci, assembly GCF_036365525.1. NCBI lineage: Eukaryota > Metazoa > Chordata > Chondrichthyes > Heterodontiformes > Heterodontidae > Heterodontus > Heterodontus francisci. Next base: position 70,452,710 of record NC_090375.1, on the reverse strand, counting down.
CTGATATGTGGAAATTGGATGAAATTGCTGTTCAGCAGTCTGACAATTTAGAGATAGTGCAGGCGTGAGACAGGTGCTGATGAGGTAGAACTAAATGTTGTCCAGTATGTGTTTTCGAATGATGTTGCCAAATGTAGCATCTAGATAAGAAATAGGAGGGAGCCAAGGACTGATTCTTGAGGGACACCGGAGGTAATGATGTCGGAGTGGGAAACGAAACAGGTGATTCTCTGGCTACGATTAGATAAGTATGAATGGAACCAAGCACGTGCAGTCCCACCAAGCTACACTACAGTAGAGAGGTGTTGGAGGAGGATGGTGTAGTCAATCACATCAAAGGCTGCAGACAGGCTGAGATGGATAAGGAGGGATAGTTTACCTTTGTCACAGTCACGTCAGATGCCATTTATGAACTTGATACCAGGTTTAATTGTGACACAGAGATTTATTTGCTCATAGGTAGCTATAAAACCCAATTTGTGACCAACCAAATACACTAGGCAACAAGTTTTTCTATCCATCAGCAGATTTCCTGTGTATTTCTCATGGTGAGTCAAAGGTTAACTTGTTTGCAAGATGGAGTGTTGAGATACATAAGCAGGAGATGAATACTTAGTGAAAGTATTTGGGAAAATGTTTCTAAGAATTCTGTTCTAAGGCAATGTAGCAATTGTTTTTTGATTAGCTTCTGAAAAATAAATAGACTGATTTCCTTTCCCATGGCAGCTATGATTACAGCATTTACCTTTTCTTTGTTTATATTGAAAGTTTGTGAATATTGCTTATGTAGAAATTTATATATTCAGTTGTGGTAAATAAATCTTTACAATGAACAAGTGTTGTTTTCAAATGATATGTATAAATGAAACAAAACATAGATGCTGTAATTGCTCACCCATTTCTGTCACAATTTTTGGCCTTGTGCACAAGCTATTCACTTCAGTTCAGTATCACCAGTTGCTATTGTGAGCTAACATTGTATTCCCTATGACCCAGAGTTTGCCCAGTATCTAGATACACAATAGCATGACCAAGGAATTATAACAGAGAATGATTACACCGTATACTGGTTACTGAAACATAGCATGTGCCACCAGGTAAATTTGTACTCTTCTTTATGAAAGGTGGACTGAGAAGTACACTATTGAAACAAAGCTCTGTTGTAGACTACTGGCTGGTTTATGAACAGAGTACAATTTTGTACAGTAGGAACAATACATTTTCTTATGCTCCTCACTCATGAAAATTAATAAAAACACAAATTATAAGCTCTCTAAATATGGGTTCATGTTCCATAACTAAGATTCCAAAGTTAAACTGGTTCAGACTTTTAAACTGCAGCTGGTGCTGTGAAAACACAGGCCATTTTTAGTCTTGAGAGAGAGAGAAAACACAGACCATTCTGAGTCTGAGACAGAGTCCTTAGGGAATTCAGCTAAAGTCTGTGACAATTGATTCTTTCGATAGGGCAGCAGAAGGTTCCCACATGTTTCACTTCTAAGTCCTCCTGCTATGCAAATGGAATGGAATAACACCTGGTCTTTCAGGTGTCAGAATGAGCCATTTTCTTACAATAGCCTAAAATGTTAGAGATTGTACATAATGATCCTCCCTTTGAATAACTAATTAGCACTTTAAATTACCATTATAACCAGCCTGGTCTCAGGCTGCAAGCTTATTGTTGGGGCAAAATATGCTAGAGAAATATTAGAAAAATTCAGTAAAGGCAACTTGGGCAAAGTCCAATTTGCCACAATTGCTCTTTCAATCGTCCACTGTCTCTGAAGTAAAAAAAACTTGAAAATACCCCAACAAGTCTCCAAGAATCCTTAACATAAGTGTGGAGATACGAGGGCTTAATTTTTCAGACATTCTGGCCACAGATCTTAGGTCATGCTATAGACCAAAGGAATGGTATCCTATTTAAAATTATATTTTACTTTTAAATGCTCGTATGCTTTACAATCATCTTGCTAGAGGTAACTTTATAATTATTCATTATAATTATTAAGCCGGCTGATGCAGCTTACATGACAGATACAAGAATGAATCTATCATGTGGGTGATTGTCCCACCAGCTGCACAGAGAATGAATGTGGCCAGATGCAAATCGGCAAGAGCAGGGAATTGCACTCTGGTTAACTCATTTAGATCAAAAATACTCATCATAGTGAAGCAGCAAGATTGCTATTTAAATAAAAAGATACAGAGAATAGTAGCTTTGTAATCATATTCATCTATCGGTTTTATATTATCATTACAATATATGTTGTGAAGATAATGTTTTCATGCCAGTGAGTTTGGTGTGGTTTGACACACACATACTTACAATATGTTATTATGAAAGTACTTCCATTTTTTAACATTTTTGTGAGGACTTGTGTTTTAAAATTGTGAGAATGGATTCCTTTCGAGGACTGAAATAATTCCATAGATGTTGGACTTTGGTTTTGTTTTTAAAAGGTCACTGGAAGGACTTTGGGACTTTGTTTAAAAACACTTACTGGAAATCACATGTCCTCAGCTAAGTAAACAGCAGGTGCCTTCTGACTATGGGAGTTGTTTACAGAGAAGTGACATGTCAAGATTTATGGTGGTCAAGAGTTGGTTTCAGTTTAGATATTATTTTGAGTCAGTTGGGTTTTCAGCCTGCTGAGAAGCACACAGCTCATACTTTATCCACCTCTCTGAGAAACCCTGAGAATCCAGTGTGTGATAGCTGAAACCCCTGATGCCACATTTCCCCTGGAAAGCCTGTCAGACTGATTCTTGACATTGCCTGAAGAGAACTGCTCTAAAAAGATCCCAGTGACAGCTGTCTATGTGCATTTGGGATGCCAGAAATGGGACAACTGATATTATTCCATATCTTGTACTTTTCCTTCAAGAATTAACAAGTATTTGGCCAAATGTTTTTGATTTTTTTTTTGTAAAATGATCTCTGCAGAGAAAACCTCTTTATTTTTTCTTTAATCAGTGTGGGTGTGTGTGTGTTTATGTGTGTGAGTGTTGGGCTAAGTTAGAGGGGAACTTTTATATTTCAATCTGTGTGTGAATGCTTTGCATCTTTATTGAATACATCTTGTTTTATAATAAATTGATAATTTTGTTGTTTATTAAAGATACCTGGTTGGTGGATTTCATTCTGAAATAAAAATAGAGTAGATAATTGGCCATACTGGTAACTGCATAAACATTTAAATATATGTTGTGACCTGTGGAGAAGTGGAACTAGAGAAAGACAGTGCACTTCTCCCACCACAGTTGTAACACTGGAAACAGACCATTTGGTCCAACCAGTCTGTGGTAGTTTTTGCCCTACAAGAGAACAAATAGTTCTAATTACATTTAACTACCCTGGTTTATTTGATAATGCTCCTGTGAAACTCAGATATTTTACTGCATACTGTGTAAATGCAAATTGCTGTTCCCTTTAGATAGAAAATGAGGATCCAGAGAAATAGATTGTATCCAAAAGGCACAGCATACATGCTATCTGTGAGGATAAGGATAAAGACTGTTGAAAGGACAGCCAGAATTTTGACAATGGCACCTTGGATCAGGAGGCTGTCCAAAGGTGGGGTTGAGTGAGGGGGGAGGGTGCATGGGGGGAGGAGGAGAAGCATAATATGGTAGTAGTAGAGGATTCAATAATTAGGGGAACAGATAGCATCCTTTGTAAGCAGGATTGAGAGCCCACATGGTATGTTGCCTACCTGGTGCCAGGCTGAGTGACATCTCTGTTGTACATTGTTGCTACAAGGAGATAGCTTTGATTCCTCTAGCTTGTAGAGATCACTGAATCTTTGTAAGGTTTTCAAACAATAATTCATTTATTACATTTCAGGAACTATTTACACTTTCTCATAAGCAGGTCTAATCCACTGCTGACAGGATGTTGTTTCTCCTTCTTGGGTCTCTACCATATGTGATCTCCTGACATCATCACAGTGGAAGGTGTTACTCACACTGTCCCAAACATTATCCCTTTCAGGCCCAAATACTATATCTCTCCCCAAGTCTCTGGCATCATTGATTCAATCCGTCAGGAGGCTTCATGACTCTCCCTGATCGTGTTCTTGTCAGACTCGGAAGATCAGTAGTCTTTCTTTGAACTTTTGTTTCTTGACTTGGATGGCCTTCATTGAGGTTTGTAGTATCCGGTGCTTTCTGATTTTTAGGATCAACATCTGGTTCATCCAAATATATGACTGATTAATGTCTTTGATGAATACAGATAAGATTTCTCCTGTTTCTTCATATAGTACCTTCTGAAGTATGTACTAAATAGGATCTCTGTTAATTTCCATCTCTCTGGATGATTACTCCTCTCTACCTTGGTCTCGTACTCATACTCATACCTTTTCTCCTTCCATCAACTTGGGTAGGTTTCTGGTATGATATTTCCTATTACAATTATAAGCTTGTTGCTTTTGCTAAGACTTTTTTCTGTCTTGAACTCTCTGATAATCCTAGACTTCTAGCTCTGGAAGTAACTTTTTATGTAGGATAAGAAGTTGTGTTTTAAATTTTCTCACCATCAACAGTTCTGACAGTGTTAGTACACATAGCAATGGTGCAGATTTATAGCTCAGGAATGTTGTTTGAAAATCTTCATTCTTCTTTGACAGTGCTTTGATAGTTTTGACTCTTCTCTCAGCTTCACCATTAGAGTGTAGATATCTAGGGGAACTTGTAAGATGTACAAATCCACATTTTTCCGCAAAGTTCGTGAAGCAATCATTTGCAAATTGAGGACCATTATCTGATACAATCTTGTCAGGAATGCACCATGTGTTGCAAAGATCGCCTGTAAGACTCAAATGACTGCCTCTGTTGTTGTTGTGTACAAGCATATGACCTCAATCCATCTTGAGAAGTAATCGATAACAATCAGGTAGGATTTCCCATTTAACATAAATAGATCCATCCCCATGGGTTTGTGGTCTGTCTCTATGAAAATCTTTAAGCTGATGATATAATCTGATAACTTTTTGCAAGCCCACGTGACTGTGAGAGCTTCTTTCTCTATGTCAACATACCTCGTCCTAGTTTCAGACAATGCTCGAGATGCATAATTTCATCAATCTGGCTGTTCTTGAAAAAGGACTGACCCAACCCTGTAGATGAGGCATCTGCTGCAATTGTGGTCAATCATAAAGGGTTATAATGTGCTAAGGTATCTGGCAAAATGAGCATTTCCTTGATCCTTTGAAATGCCTGCTCCTGATATGCATTCCAACACCATGCTTGAGCTTTCTTTAAGAGTAGTCTCAAGGGTTCAGTAACTTGTGCTAGATTGGGTAGCAATTTTGCCGGATGATTGACCATTCCAAGGAATCGTTGAAGACCTTGGACAGAGTAGGATTTGGGAATTCACTAATGGCTCTTGCCTTTTGCGGGTCTGCCATTATGCCCTTACTACTAATGATGTGTCCTAAAAAACAATAGATGTTTTCAAGAATTCACACTTTTCATGAAGTGACAGGCCTTCTTCTTGTAGGCGATTCAGAACTGCTCTAATCCTCAGGTCATGTTCTTCAACAGATTCACCATGGACTAAGATGTCATCCATATGGCATATTACTCCTTTAAGGCCTTCTAGAATGTTCTGCATAGCTCTTTGGAAAATTTCAGGTGTAGATGTTATACTGAATGGTAAACGACAATTAAAACAAAACCTTCTGAATGGATTGAACTTTTTAGAACTGACTCCCAGATTCTTGCTGCTTAATTTCTTCCACCTTCTTGGTAAGCTGAACAAGCTGTTCTACCTAAAAGAGAAAATGCTTGATTCTGTAAGACATACATTGCTTCCAATATCTGCTTTTCCCTGTACTGGAGTATCGCCTGTAGAAGGTGGAAGAAATTAAGCAGCAAGAATCTGGGAGTCAGTTCTAAAAAGACTTTCCAAAATTATTTACTGGTCTAGGAAGACTTAAGACTGAATATAGCATTACATTGAGAAAAGATGCTAAACCTGTGTGTCTTTTTATGCCCAGAAAAATTACATCTAGGACACATTGTTAGTAGTAAGTGCAAAATGGCAGGCCCGCAAAAGGCAAGAGCCATTAGTGAATTCCCAAATCCTACTCTGTCCAAGATCTTCAACGATTCCTTGGAATGGTCAATCATCCGGCAAAATTGCTACCCAATCTAGCACAAGTTACTGAACCCTTGAGACTACTCTTAAAGAAAGCTCAAGCATGGTGTTGGAATACATATCAGGAGCAGGCATTTCAAAGATTCAAGGAAATGCTCATTTTGCCAGATACCTTAGCACATTATAACCCTTTACTACTGACGGCAATTGCAGCAGATGCCTCATCTACAGGGTTGGGGACAGTCCTTTTTAAAATGTTTTAAAAACTTCATCAAATTTGTTGGATGTTTCATTAATGCCTTGTTTAGCAGTAACATCGTCTGCTATTGCTCCTGTGGAGTACAGCGATGTATTTACAATGTGGTCTCCTCTACATTGGGGAGACCAAGCGCAGACTGGGTGACCGCTTTGCGGAACACCTCTGCTCAGTCCGCAAGCAGGACCCTGAGCTTCCGGTTGCTTGACATTTCAACACTCCCCCCTGCTCTCATGCTCACATCTCTGTCCTGGGATTGCTGCAGTGTTCCAGTGAACATCAATGCAAGTTCGAGGAACAGCATCTCATCTACTGATTGGGCACATTACAGCCTGCCGGACTGAACATTGAGTTCAATAATTTCAGAGCATGACAGCCCCCCATTTTACTTTCATATTTAGTTATTTTTTTTCTTCCTTTTTTTTACATTATTTTTTACATTTTTTACAATTTTTTTTTTTTGCATTTAGTTCATTTCATCTTAGTTTGTTCAGTTTGCTTACCCACTGTTTTTTTTTTCAGGTTTGCACTTGCTGCTGTTCAATATTCAGTGTATTAACAGCTAATCAGTACTAATGCTTTGTCTTTCAACACACCATTAACATATTGTTTGCCTTTGCTCCGTGACCTTTTGGTCAGCTATGTGGCCTGGTCCAATCTAGACCTCCTTTGTTATCTCTTGCCCCACTCCCACCTCACTTGCTTATAACCTGTGACTTTTCGAATATTTGTCAGTTCCGATGAAGGGTCACTGACCCGAAACGTTAACTCTGCTTCTCTTTCCACAGATGCTGCCAGACCTGCTGAGTGGTTCCAGCATTTCTTGTTTTTATTTAATGTAGTTACTTGTTCTGTTTCTGACTTGCAGTTTAATTGAGAAGCAATTTGGAATCTCAGAAATCTTTACCTCTACAGACACCAATTTTGAATTTGATTTGCTCCTCCCATGTGTTGAAAGCTCTCTAGTAGCTTAAATTGAGACTCCATAGCCTTCCTAAGCTTTTAGGTATTTTACTTTATTTTTAAAATTTTCTTTCCTGTAATGGAAGTCTTCCTACACTTTTCAGGAGTTTCCCCACGCTTTTCAGCCATGCGGTCCTCTCGTGAAATGGATGCCGACTTCGGATTCACCTTTTCTCAGGATTTGCCTTTGGCGATGCTACATGCCTGGTGTTCCTTAAAATCAATTTTGTGCCCTTTCTAAGGGTTTCTGACCAGATCCACGACCGTTGCTTGGTTCTCCGACTTGAAGCCTGTGATCGCTGGACCAGGATTTCCTGCACAGACCTTCCTTCGTCCACGGAGTCACTCTGGAGTGCTTCCCAGTGTCTTCACGGGTTCTGTAGTCTTCTGGCGTTACTTTTGCAGGTAAGTAGTTTTCTTCAAATTTTTCCGTTGTCACCATATTGTATATTGTTGCAACTAGGAGATGGGTTTAACTCCTCTAACTTGTAGAGATCACTGAGTATTTGTAAGGTTTTAAAACAATAACTCTTATATTATATTTCAGGAACTATTTACACTTTCTCTTAAGCAGGTCTAACCCACTGCTGACAGGATGCTGTTTCTCCTTCTTGGGTCTCTGCTGCACGTGATCTCCTGACATTATTATAGTGGGAGGTGTTACTCACTGTTACGACCAAGTGAGATACGGGTCTAGGGGTTCCCTCTCAGCCTTTGCCTGGCCTAACTGTAACAGGGTTTAATTTTTAAAAACATCTTGTTTTAGCTGCCCCTCAGTGAATCTTTGATTACCGCTTTCCAATTGTAAGACAAAGAAATCAATTGGACAGGTTTTCTTAGATTTAAAGAAGAAAGGTGAAGTTTATTAATCTTAAACACTAAATCGGGTAATGGCTACGAATACACGACACGACTATGCTGCATGCATATGTGATAAACACACACGCAGATAGGGACAGAAATGTAGAAGGAGTAAAGGGGAAAACTTTGAGGCAATATCTGGTAATTATTTACGGTCCTTTGAGTTCAATGTGGAGTCTTTGTTTGCCGGTAAGTCTTGCTGTTCATTGGGGCCCAGTGCACGCTTTAACTTGTTTCGATGTAGGAGTCTTCTCTCTCTTGAGGTTTAAGCGACTACAGTGGGTCTGGAGGTTTGTGAGAAAGTGAGAGAGAGCCAGCCAGGAGAGAGGCTCGCTTGTTCCAGGTTCAGTTACAATCTACAGTCTGACTTCAAACTGTCCTGTGTCTAGTTCAAAAAGCTTGGATCAGCCAGTTAGTCATGTGACCAGCTGGCTTAACCACTCCTGCGTTTGTGGATTCCAAAGCTCTCGGTGGGGGGGTATAGTGCTGTCTCTTACCCCAACAAGATGTGGATTACCATTGCCCAGACCAATCTCTGTTAATTGAATCAGTGAGCAATTCTTTTGTCTCTCCAAGCGCTGTCTCTTAGTATGCAAATGTTCTTCCAGCCATGTATCTGGTGATCTCTTTTTAAACAAGTAATTTCTTCACTCCAGCAACAGTTTAAAATTAATGTTCATGTGACAAAATTAAAGTGCCTCATTCTTGGCAGGTGGGGTTCTTCATGACACTTTCACACCCAGCGGAATGAAATGTGATTTTTTTTTAAAAGTGTATTTTATTAAAAGGGACCAGAGAGAAGATAAGTACAGAAGAACACACAGGCATCCCTCTCATTCATTCAGAAATCCTAACAGTTGTTACAGCCTGTCCTTTCTTGGTAGCAGTGCTGCTTTAAACTGCCCTTTTTGGCATCCCAATAAACTTATGGTTTTTGGGGAAGTTTTTCAGTTTGCATATTTCCATGACTGCCTAGGGTGTCTTTGTTCCTGTTGAGGTCTGCAGGGGGAGGGTTAGATTTAATTAGACCTAAATGGGAGTTCTGCTCATGGGCATCGGTAGTGGGCGGTTCTACTCTGAACTCTCTTCAGTGCTTTGATGAGTCTTGCAAGGGCTTTTCACCTCAGGGGATGGTTGGTTCCCATTTCTCCTGACTGTGGGTGGAGATTCCTTGCTATTCTTCCCTTTGTCCTCTGGGACACTCCTGCTTTCAGGTATTTGTCCAGATTCTGCTGCACTCCCTGTTGCACTTCGACCAGATGAGGCATCACCCTCACAGTTTCTCTGCCCTCTTGAGGACTTTCTTTGTCTCTGCAGGTTCCTGTAAATGCTGTTAGCCACTCTGGGGTGGGGTGCTTCTAATGTCTGAATTTACATAGGCAGATGTGGGGTCTACCTTTTCAAACATTCTGGGCTTGGATTACTGGACATTAGGGTTTTTATTCGGGATTCCTCCCGGACTTCCTTTAACCTGCCCTCTTGGTCCCTTTTTCCCCTTCCTTTCTAAACTTCTGCCAGCCTTTTGCCTGCCTGTCCCCCTTTGTTCTCGGCAGGGGTCCCTTACAGTTCCCCAGCTCTCTGCTGGAGGGTCCTCCAAATACCGATACAGGACTTAGGGGTGCAGAGTTCACTGTAGGTTGGGGTTTCCCCTCAACCTGGCTCATGTGGTTTTTTGTATACCGACATGTACAGCCACTGCAATCTCATGGGCCATTCTTACTATTTCTCTCCGGTACCTCTGTGGCACCACTAACTGGTGAACCACTCCTTGCTGTCAGGTCTGTGAGGGGAACTCCACTTCCTCATCAGTATCTCATTCTTTAGATAGTTGCAGTCAGGGACTCCCTCTGCTTCAATTACAGACTGGGCAGTCTGTGCTAACTCTCTCAATACTGGGTCAGCTCTCTGAGCCTCAGCCTCAGAGTCCATTTAACTCATTCCCTGGGTCTTCTAACTTCCCAAAAAAGTCTCAGACAGACAGACCACACGGTCATCTGCCTGCAGTGCCAATTCAGTCTCCTCGAGGGAGCTAGTTTGATCATGGCCTGATTCACTACACATTCAGGGAAACTGCAGGGGGACATCCTCCTGTGAAGGTCTGTCTCTCTGACCTCCTGCAGTCCCTCTTTCACTACTGGGGGATCTACCACCTTTGTCCCTGCCAGACTATGACCTAGCAGCAGGTCAACCCTGTCCACAGGCATACTAGGGACAATCCCGATGGTCACCGGTCCTGAAACTAGGTCGCACTCGAAGTGCACCCAATGTAAAGGTCCAGGCATACACTGCCCTCCAATACCATTCACCACCATTCTGGGGTTCACTGCACATCTGGGGGAAAGGTCAGGCCTTTTCCCAGTAAAAGGGATCAAGTTGTCCCTGTGTCTCTGAGGATTACTATGGGCTTGCTAACCCCAATTGAGGGGTATGGGGTTACTCTCCCTTCAGACACAAAACCCTGATAACCCTCAGGAATCCTATTAAATTTTCCTGCACTTGCAGCTGTCAGCTTCCTGGGTTTCACTCTTACTGCAGTTAAAGCCACAGCTTGTTCAGCTGTGCTTTCCATCAGGTCCCTTCTTTTTCACTAAGCGGGTGTGCCCTGATTAACCCTACAGGTTTTCCCTTTAGTTTCCAGCAGTCACCTCTTAGATGACCTGCTTTGTTACAATGGAAGCACACAGGTCTCCGGGTCTCACTCCTACTTACAGCACCTTCCTTTTTGGCTGTAGGAGGGCCGCCTGTATCTCCTGCTTTTCATTCCCTCCCAGGACTGCTTGGGCTTCTATCACTTTCCCACCCTTTATCCTTTTCAGATTTGAGGGGGTGATTAGGAAAGGTTTTCCCCTGGGAAACCAACTTATAAATGAGAGCAAACTCATCAGCCAGCACTGCAGCTTGCCTGGCTCTATCAGCCTTCTCTTCCTCAACATGTGTCTTTATGGAGAGTGGGAGAGAGTTTTTAAATTTCTCTGACAAAATTACCTCTCTGAGATTTTCAGAACAAAGAACAAAGAACAAAGAAAATTACAGCACAGGAACAGGCCCTTCGGCCCTCCAAGCCTGCGCCGATCCAGATCCTCTATCGAAGCATGTTGCCTATTTTCTAAGGGTCTGTATCTCTTTGCTTCCTGCTCATTCATGTATCTGTCTAGGTACACCTTAAAAGATGCTACCGTGCCCGCGTCTACCACCTCCGCTGGCAACGCGTTCCAGGCACCCACCACCCTCTGCGTAAAGAACTTTCCACGCATATCCCCCCTAAACTTTTCCCCTCTCACTTTGAACTCGTGACCCCTAGTAATTGAATCCCCCACTCTGGGAAAAAGCTTCTTGCTATCCACCCTGTCTATACCTCTCATGATTTTGTACACCTCAATCAGGTCCCCCCTCAACCTCCGTCTTTCTAATGAAAATAATCCTAATCTACTCAACCTCTCTTCATAGCTAGTGCCCTCCATACCAGGCAACATCCTGGTGAACCTCCTCTGCACCCTCTCCAAAGCATCTACATCCTTTTGGTAATGTGGCGACCAGAACTGCACGCAGTATTCCAAATGTGGCCGAACCAAAGTCTTATACAACTGTAACATGACCTGCCAACTCTTGTACTCAATACCCCGTCCGATGAAGGAAAGCATGCCGTATGCCTTCTTGACCACTCTATTGACCTGCGTTGCCACCTTCAGGGAACAATGGACCTGAACACCCAAATCTCTCTGGACATCAGTTTTCCCCAGGACTTTTCCATTTACTGTATAGTTCACTCTTGAATTGGATCTTCCAAAATGCATCACCTCGCATTTGCCCTGATTGAACTCCATCTGCCATTTGTCTGTCTTCATTACACTCACACTATCCCAAACGTTAACCCTTTCAGATCCTTATACTACAATCTCGAACAGGCTTGAAAGGATATGGAGAGGGAAGGGGATGATCCAGTCATTATGGTCCATTTTGGGACCAACAAAAAAAGTAAGAGTAGGCAGGAGGTCCTGTTTAGAGAGTACCAAGAGCTAGGAGTTAAATTAAAGAAAAGGTTTGCAAGGGTTATAATTTCTGGATTATAATCTGAGCCACATGCAGTATGGTGTAGGGATAAGCAGATCAGGGAGGTGAACTTGGGACAGAAGGAGTGGTGTGGCAAAGAGGACTTCCATTTCATGGATTGCTGGCATCAGTACTGGGACAGGAAGGAGCTGTACCATTGGGATAGGCTCCACCTGAACTGGGCTGGTCCAGGGTCCTAGAGGAAAGAATAAATAGGGCAGTCACGAGGACTTAACTAAATGGATGGGGTTTGCGGGGGTGGGCCCAGGTGAAAAGGTAGCATAGTTTGAAAACAAACAAAAGGGAAGAGAGTAGAGTAACAGTCAGAAACTGTGCTTTAGGCACACAGGCAAAGGGAAAACTAAATGATGTAAAATGATTAAACCAGGAGAGAGAAATAAGAAATGTGTGAGCAAACTATTAGAGAAAACAGGTTAGGGTGTATGGGTCAAATAAGGTTCTTTATACCAATGCACGGAGCACGAGGAACAAATTGGAGGGTATGACATGGTAGCCATTACTGAGGACTGGGAACTAAACATACCAGGTAATAAGGTCTATAGAAAAGATCGGTAAAATGGGAGGGTGGGTGGAGTAGCCTTCGTGATTAAGGATGAAATCACTTCAATGGTAAGAGAGGTAAGCAGGCAGTGGCAAGTTTATGGGTAGAATTAAGAAAAGATTGAAGACTGTAGTAGTAGCAACTGTAGAATGTATAAATGCAGAGATTGGCCAAGCATGCAGCACAATGGTTTAATGGGGTTTTTAACTTTCATATAGATTGGAATAAACAGACTAACACATAACAGAAAGTTAGTGAAGTTCTTGAGTCTGTTATGGATATTTTTCTGCAACAACTTGTCCTACAACCAACAATGGTGGAGGCCATATTAGATTTAATAATGAGAAATGAGCTAGATTTAGTTAACAGCCTAACAGTGCATGAACATTTAACTAATATGATCAAGTTCCACATTTGAAAGGGAGAAATATGAAACAGATGTGAAAATTCTAGATTTAGGTAAGGCTGACTTTAATGCAATGAGACAGACACTGTCTACGGTAAACTGCACTAAACTGTTATAAAAACAAAAAGTGCTGGAAAATACTCAGCAGGTCTGGCAGCATCTGTGGAGAGAGAAGCAAAGTTAACGTTTCAGGTCAGTGACCTTTCATCAGAACTGGCAAAGGTTAGAAATGTAATAGGTTTTAAGCAAATGAAATGGGGTGGGGCAAAAGAAAACAAAAGGGAAGGTGTTGATAGGACATAGGATCACAGAGAATAACTCACAAGGAGGTCATGGGGCAAAGGCAAAGAGTGTGTAAATAGTGTAGGGAAAAACAAAGCGTTAGTGCAAAGAGGGTGTTAAATGACAGCTAAACTGTTGATGGGCAAAATAACCGAGGATCATTGGGAGATGTTCAGAAAAGAACTTAATGTGGTCCAGAACCAGTTTGTACCCTTTAGGGGCAAGAGCTCTACTTGCCAAACGACAAATAGCCATAGACAACTAAAGAGGTAAGGGACAATATAAAACTAAAAGAAAAATCATACAAAAATATAAAAAGGCAAAAACTAGCACAGATCCTGGCAACTGGGAGACATATAAAAACAACAAAAGGTGACAAAACAGATAGTAATGGCTAGAAAAAGGGAAAATGAGAAGAAACCTGCAAGGAATATCAAAATCAACACACATTTTTTACAGTTATATTAGGAAAAAGAGGTTGTCAGGAGTGCTGAAGTGGTCTCCTCCTTATCCAATTAGCCAAAGACACTTAGCTGTTGAAGATCTCGATCTTCACCTTTATTCCAATCTTTGGAGCGCTTCTGACCTTACAAGATTCCTTAACACTTCTTCTAGTGCTGCAGGGACATCTCACTGCAATACTGCCAGAGCTTCCTTACACACACTGGCAGCCTCTCCCTTGACAGCAGGATTCCTGTATATGTCATAAGCCCTGACATTGGAAAATGGGTTGAGGCAGGGCAGATATAAAGAGTTGGATGGAAGTTCCAAATTGCTGGAATTCTGTCCCCGGGAATTCTGTTCCCTCCTATAGCTTATTGCTGCAAGCCCAGATTCTGCAGTAGCAATGATGCCAAAACTGTTAGCGTTCACCATCATTACTCCTGTAAACTTGACAGTAACTTTTGGAGTTAAACGTGGTAAACCCGAAGTTGCTGTTGGTGATTGTACGCTTCCCAATAGGGTGCACTGTTGAAGTCCCGGCAGACTGCAATCAAGTAGAAGTCACTGAATTGTTGAGAATTTGTCCATTTACACTATTAGTCACGCTGTAAAAACCTATGATAAAGTTACACCTTGTTGAATGAAGTGTAATTGGCTTTTTAACGGCGTACTAAGTTCATAATTACTGCTGAATGACCTCTCTTGACCTGAAAAACTAAATTTATATTTGAGGAATGTCAAATTTCTCCATGATGATAAAATAAAAATCACATTCTTTAAATAATATTTTTTAAAAATACTTTGTTTATGATACTTCAGCTTCTACCTAACTCCATGTGTCTGGCCCAATCATTTATTTTGCTTTGTCAGTGAGAATACTTTAATGTGTTTGGCTGCTTACTCAACTGGATGACAGCTCTGCTGCAGGGTGCCTGGAGATCCCCTTGACTTGGTGCCAGATTCAAACTGATGTCAGAAAAGGAAAAATCCATGCCACAGAGATTGCTAGATTTTTGCAGGCAGCTTATTCGATGCCAGCAGAAAGTGCCATCGCTTTGTCGCTGATTCAAAATCCAGACCTATATCAATTCCAAAGCATTGTATAATTTTTTCTTTCATTAAAAAAATTGTCAATTTTAGACTTAAAATTGTTTATACCTAGATATTATTAAATGCTTGTAATTTTCCCTGTTTCAATTTGTAATTTGTTTGTTTGTAGTTTTGTTTTTTTGAAATAAAGGGCAGCCCCTTCCGGGGCACCTCTGCCGTGGATCTGGTGGATGAGTGGTGGAAGGACTGTAAATTAGGTCGAAATCTGGATATGCTGGAACTTAGCCATATGATGAAATCTCCGCCCAATCCTGAAAAGAGCGGAGTCTCCATCTACTTGTTGCAAGACCAGTGGCATAAAAGGGCTAGATGTAAGGAAGGGGACTAAATTTCAGTGTTCCCACATACCAGGCTGTTCAATTGGATCAATGGCTGGTATGCCTGGCAAGAGCAGGGTGCCAAACTGCTAACTGGTGTAAGTGGCTCCCATCTGGTGGTTTAAGCCAGGAGATTGATTTGGATTCATGCAAGAAGTTCCTAGGGAAGTTTAAAAAAATGTGGTCCTCTTTTGCAGGAGACCTAAATTTCACTTGCTGAGGGAGATATTAACACTACCCATCTCCAAATTGGTCACAGTAGTCTACATTTTGCAGCCTCCAGAAGCAGGCAGATGTCTAAGATGTGTTTCTAGTAGTGTTGGCATCTGCCAGAGGCATACAAAATTGGGAACTGCTTCTCATCTTGCTGATCTTGGATGATATGTCAGGGTCAGTCCCTTGGTGAAGGTGCCAGTGGGCCCATTCCTGGCATATTCTTGGGATCACTGGCCCACAGATTTTTAACTCCAAAAGCTAGCAATACTAGGTAGAGACAACATATTAACTTTTCTTTTCAAGACAGAATGTCTTCTGCAGCTTTAGGTCCTGTGACCAAAAAATTATGCATTTTTGAGTATTCTAAAACACAGTTAAATAACCATATGCGATTTCAAAGCATTTTCTAACTCAATATATTTTTGAAATCAAATAAAAACTGAAGAAGGCTGTAAAATATTTCTGGTGCAGCCAAGCTGTAAAGGGTTAAATAATGACTTGTCAACCTTTCTGGAACAGTGATCAGTTTGTCTATTGAAGCTGCACTTTCTGGTCATGAAATAATGTAAAAATATATCTTTCAGCTGGAATATCACTTCCACTTTTGCATGGCAAATGAACACATTACTAATACAGAAAGCAAAACTTTTCACTTAAGCACACACATTCCAGAACATCATAAGGGGAAAGAATTCCTTCCTTAATGAGTAGTTACTCTCCGGTGGGGTGGAGTAACTTAACAATGAAAACTAGCTATCTATCTGCCTTGTTGCCACTGCAATGTTTGCTTTCAGTTAATTTTTTTAGCTTCCAGCAGACAAGTCAAATGAAACCCATTACTGTTGGTTAGTGGAAATTTTTTTGCGATCTAGGTGTCTAATGAAATAAGTAATATAGCATTGCCACCTACATTTGTGATGTACTTTGCATTTGATTCACGTCTGAATAAGAGCCCTCAATTTTCCAGTTATGAAGCTCTGCTAACAAAGTGATTACTGATAACATTCTGAAAAAAATCACCATGTCATATAGTTGATTTGTGTGTGTCTGCTTTTTAGATTTTGCTGTAATAATGACTACTACCATATGGTATCTCACAAATCGCTCTTCTGAGAGATTGACGCAGGCAGACATTTAATAAATAATATGATAATAGCTACAGTAACAAAGCACTGCGCCTATTACAGAGACATTAAATCAGATCTGCTGTTAGTAGTTAGCTGCCTTTAGTCAACTTGATGAATATTACAAAAGCCACATTGATTAATCTCTATTATTTAATTGAAATTGCACCACTGCACCCATTGGTGATCACCTTTATTTTAACAGGTTTGGTGAATAAATCTTAATGCAGGCAATTACATTATTAAGCAAAGGTCTTGTACTTGGGGTAAATCTTGTGAATCGGGTAACTGGATTTGATAGCAATTATTTTCTGACTGACATGCAATATTAGTGCCACTATAAGTGTCAAAGGAACTTATTAAGCTATCTCCTATTATTTGTTCATCATCTCTCCACCTAGAGGTGTTTTCCACTGTCACTTATTTCACTACCACCCTTTGAGGACTCTGGTAATCTCTATTTGGGCCATAGAAATGTATAACAAAGATCAATTATCAAGATTCTTAATATTCTTAATATTCTTTATACCTCCTGTGGTGTTCCTGGCATTTCTCATGGTAATTCAGCACAATAATAATTCAGCATTGTCGCAAATTAATATGTATATATCGTTAAAAAAGCAACTCAAAAGTATTATTGTGAGTTCAGCATCTTTTTCAGCAATAAATAAATGAAGCATTACATTCCTCTATAGTTAAAGATTGCAATCTCAAATGATGATTTGAAAAAAGGAAGTATAAAGCAGTGACAAGTAGCATTGTTTGACTCCTTTGACAACTTCTGTCATTCAGCTGAAACAGGAAGTATTGTGGTTAACCACGCACAGAAGTAGTTACAACATATTGGCACTATGTATTCTTAAGGTTTTCATTTTTCAATTGTTTCTGTCCCTTCCCAGGTTGTCCCAAACAACATGTTTCATAAGTCTCTAATAATACAGATCTAAAGGAGGCTGCTAGGAGATGGACAAGAACAATCTGCTGTAACTAGCCTACCTATTTGATACTTACATTCTAGAAAAGTCCTAAAACTGACTTGGACGAATAAGTTCCATTAGTCTTGGTTCTGTAATTGTAAACTAATGGAATTGTTCATTCGGAATAATATTGAGGAGTATGAATATGATTACAATCTAGTTATTGGCAGCTGACAAAGTTCCAGAAGGAGAGAATCCTGCCTTACCAAGCTTTGACATTTTTTCAAAGAAGTTACATCTCAAGTAGATGTTAATAGGTGCAGGGACAGGTTTTAAAAAGACTTTTAATAAATTGCCACGTCAAAGGATGATGTACAAGCTTAGGACAGTAAGTATTCTAAGTAAAACGTGGACGTGGATCGTTAATTTTTTTTATTAATTCATGGGATATGGGCATTGCTAGCAAGGCCAGCATTTATTGCCTATCCCTATTTTCCTTTGGGAAAGTGGTGGTGACCTGCCTTCTTGAAACGTTTCAGTCCTTGTGGTGTAGGTATACCCATAGGGCTGTTAGGGAGGGACAACAACAGAGGACTACTTGCATGCCAAACTACATAAGCAGCATGCGATAGACAGAGCTAAGCGATCCCATAACCAACGGATCAGATCTAAGCTCTGCAGTCCTGCCACATCCAGCCGTGAATGGTGGTGGACAATTAAACAACTAACTGGAGGAGGGGGCTCCACAAATATCCCCACCCTCAATGATGGGGGAGCCCAGCACATCAGTTCGAAAGATAAGGCAGAAGCATTTGCAACAATCTTCAGCCAGAGGTGTCGAGTTGATGATCCATCTCAGCCTCCTTCTGAAGTCCCCAGCATCACAGATGCCAGACTTCAGCCAATTTGATTCACTCCACGTGATATCAAGAAACGACTGAAGGCACTGGATACTGCAAAGGCTACGGGCCCTGACAATATTCCGACAATAGTACTGAAGACCTGTGCTCCATAACTTGCCGTGCCCCTAGCCAAGCTGCTCCAGTACAGCGACAACACTGGCATCTACCCTGCAATGTGGAAAATTGCCCAGGCATGTCCTGTACACAAAAAGCAGGACAAGTCCAACCTGGCCAATTACCGCCCCATCAGTCTACTCTCAATCATCAATAAAGTGATGGAAGGTGTCATCAACAGTGCCATCAAGCGGCATTTCCTTAGCAATAACCTGCTCAGTGATACCCAGTTTGGGTTCCGACAGGGCCACTCAGCACCTGACCTCATTACAGCCTTGGTTCAAACATGGACAAAAGAGCTGAACTCAAGAGGTGAAGTAAGAGTGACTGCCCTTGACATCAAGGCAGCATTTGACCGAGTATGGCATCAAAGAGCCCTAACAAAACTGGAGTCAATGGGAATCAGGGGAAAACTCTCCGCTGGACAATGGTTGTGGTTGTTGGAGGTCAATCTCCTGAGCTCCAGGACATTACTGCAGGAGTTCCACAGGGTAGTGTCCTAGGCCCAACTATCTTCAGCTGTTTCATCAATGACCTTCCTTCAATCATAAGGTCCGAAGTGGGGATAATCACTGATGATTGCACAATATTCAGCACCATTCCTGACTCCTCAGATACTGAAGTAGTCCATGTAGAAATGCAGCATGACCTGGACAATATCCAGGCTTGAGCTAATAAGTGGCAAGTAACATTCGCGCCACACAAGTGCCAGGCAATGACCAACAAGAGAGAATCTAACCATCTCCAATTGTCATTCAATGGCATTACCATCGCTGAATCCCCCACTATCAACATCCTAGGGCCTACCATTGACCAGAAACTGAACTGTAGTAGCCAGATAAATACCGTGGCTACAAGAGCAAGTCAGAGGCTAGGAATCCTGCGGCGAGTAACTCACCTCCTGACTCCCCAAAGCCTGTCCACCATCTACAAGACACAAGTCAGGAGTGTGATGGAATACTCTCCACTTGCCTGGATGTGTGCAGCTCCAACAACACTCAAGAAGCTCGACACCATCCAGGACAAAGCAGTCCGCTTGATTGGCACTCCATCCACAAATATTCACTCCCTCCACCACCGACGCACAATGATAGCAGTGTGTACCATCTACAAGATGCACTGCAGCAATGCACCAAGGCTCTTTGGACAGCACCTTCCAAACCCGCGACCTCTACCAACTAGAAGGACAAAGGCAGCAAACGCATGGGAACACCACCACCTGCAAGTTCCCCTCCAAGTCAGACACAATCCTGACTTGGAACTATATGACCGTTCCATCACTGTCGTTGGGTCAAAACCCTGGAACTCCCTTCCTAACAGCACTGTGGGTGTACCTACCTCACATGGACTGCAGCAGTTCAAGAAGGCAGCTCACCACCACCTTCTCAAGTGCAATTCGGGATGGGCAATAAATTGTGGCCTAGCCATCGTCACCCACGTCCCATGAATGAATAAAGAAATAAAAAAAAATTCCAGGATTTTGACCCTGTGACAGTGAAGGAACAGCGATACAGTTCCAAGTCAGGGTGGTGTATGACTTGATGGTGGTAGTCCCATCTGTCTGCTGCCCTTATTCCTAGAGGTCATATAGTTTGTGGCTTTGGAAGATTTCAAGTTGCTGCAGTGCATCTTGTAGATGGTACACACTTCTGCCACTGTGCGCCGGAGGTGGAGGGAGTGAATGTTTTACGGTGGTGAATGGGTGCCAATCAAGCGAGCTTCTTGAGAATTGTTGGAGCTGCTCTCATCCAAACAAGTGGAGAGTATTCCATCACACTCCTGACTTGTGCCTTTTAGATGTTGGACAGGCTTTGGGGAGTCAGGAGATGAATTACTCACCGCAGGATTCCTAGCCTCTGACCTGCTCTTGCAGCCACAGAATTAATGTGGCTGGTCCAGTTAAGTTTCTATTCAGTGGTAACCCCCAGGATGCTGATGGTGAAGTTTCAGCAATGGTAATGCTGTTGAATGTCAAGGAGAGATGGTTAGATTCTGTCTTATTGGTGATAGTCATTGCCTGGCACCTGTGTGGCATGAATGTTACTTATTATTTATCAGCCCAAGCCTGAATGTTGTCCAGTTCTTGCGGCATGGACTGCTTCATTTTCTGAGGAGTTATGTTTGGGACTGAACACCGTGCAGCAATCACTGAAAATTTCCACTTCTGACCTTATGATGGAAGGAAGATCATTGATGAAGCAGCGGAAAATGGTTGAGCTAAGGACACCGCTCTTAGGAACTCCTGCAGTGGTGTCCAGTGACTTAGATTATTGGCCTTCCAACAACCACAACCATCTTCCTTTGTGCTAGGTATGACTCCAGCCAGTGGAGACCTTTCCCCCTGTGTTCCATTAACTTCAGTTTTACTCGGGCTCCTTGATGCAACACTTGGTCAAATGTTGCCTTGATATCAAGGACAGTCACTGTCACCTCACCTCTGGAATTCAGGTCTTTTGTCCATGGAACAAGGCTGTAATGAGGTCTGGAGCCAAGTGTTCCTGGTGGAACCCAAATTGAACATCGATGAGCAGGTTATTTTTGAGTATGTTCCACTTTCTAGCACTGTCAATGACACTGCCCATCACTTCTCTACTGACTGAGCGTAAACTGATGGACAGTAATTGGTCAGATTGGATTTATCCTGGTTTTATTGGACAGGACGTACCTGGGCAATTTTCCACTTTGTCGGGTAGATACCAGTGTTGTAGCTGTACTGGAACAGCTTGGCTAGGGGTGGGGCTAATTCTGGAGCACAAGTCTTCAGCACTGCAACTGAGATATTGTTGGGGCCCATAGTCTCTGCTGTGTCCAGTGTGCTCAGCCATTTCTTGATATGTGGAGTGAATCAAATTGGCTGAAGACCTGCATCTATGATGGTCGGGACCTGAGGAGAACGCTAAGATGGATCATCCACTTGGCACTTCTGGCTGCAGATGGTTGCAAATGCTTCAGTCTTGTCTTTTGCACTGATGTGCTGGACTCCACCATTATTGAGGATGGGTGTGTTCATGGTGACTTCTTCTCCCGCTAGTTGTTTAATTGTTGATCACCTTCCAAAGCTGGGTGTGGCAGGATTGCAGAGATTTGATCTGATCTATAGCATGCTGCTTCCCCTGCTTGGCATGCATGTAGTCCTGTGCTGTAGCTTCACCAGGTTGGCAACTCATTTTCAGGTATGTCTAGCGCTGCTCGTGGCATGCTCTCCTACAATCCTCATTCAAACAGGGTTGGTCCTTTGGCATGATGGTAATGGTAGCCTGAGGGATATCCCAGGCCATGAGGTTACAGATTGTGGTGCAGTACAATTCTGCTGCTGCTGATGGCCTACAATACCTCAGGGATGCCCAGTTTTTAGCTGCTGGATCTGTTTTAATCTATCTCATTTAGCACAGTGGTAGTGCCACACAACACGATCAATGGTGCCCTCATTGTAAAGATGGGACATCATCTCCACAAAGAGGTGCAGTGGTCATTCCTACCAATACTGTCATGGACAGATACATCTGTGACAGGTAGATTGGTGAGGACGAGATCAAGTAGGTTTTTCTCTCATGTCGGTTCTCTCTCCACCTGCTGCAGGCCCAGACTAGCAGACAGGTCCTTCAGGACATCACCAGCTCTGTCAGTAATGGTGCTACTGAGTCACTTTTGGTGGTAGACACTGAAGTTCCCCACCCAGAGTATATTCTGTGCCCTTGCTATCCTCAGTGCCTCTTCCAGGTGGTATTCAACATGGAGGAGCATTGATTCATCAGTTGAGGGAGGGCGATAGGTAGTAATCAGCAGGAGGTTTCCTTGCCCATGTTTGACCTGATGCCATGAGACTTCATGGGGTCTGGAGTCAGTTTTGAGGTCTCCCAGGGCCACTCCCTCCCAACTGAACATTGCTCTGCTACCATGTCTGGTTGGTCTGTCCTGCAGATATTCCCAGGCATGGTGATGGAGGAAGCTGGGACATTGACTCTAAGGTATGATTCTGTGGGATTTGACTATGTCAGGCTTATCTAGTTTGTGGGACAGCTCTTCCAATTTTGGCACAAGACCGCAGATGTTAGTGAGGAGAACCGTGTTGGGTCAACTGGGCTGGTTGTGTCTTTGTGTGCCTTTGAAAGAGAGGAAACAACAGGCACTGATTATGGGAGTGATGTCAGACTGGGGATACAAACTGAATAGAATGCAGGATGGATGGCCCCTAATGTTGTTGATCTACATAAATTACCTGGATTCAGAAAAACAATGCGCATGATTTTTAACCTTTCCCACCAGGCAAAAACTAGGAGAGTAGGTAATGAATCTTGACTTACCTACTGACATCCTGCTTGGAATCTTCATCTTCCATTGTAAGCCATTCTTCTGAGCAGGTGGCAAAGGAACCCAACAGAAGCCAGTAGGGTCCTTCTTTCAATACGCAAATTGGGATCTGATGACTTCATCAAGCCCCTACTGAAATATTGGCTGGAATTTAACATAGAGGTGGTGGCCCCTGCCCACTAGCTGGAAAGCCAGGGGCGAACCCACCTGCACCAGGCTAGTACTACAGGCCTCCAAACAGTCAGGGAGAGATAGAGGAGCCGATATGTAGGCAAGTCTCAGAGAGCTGTAAAAATAATAGGGTAATAATAGTAGGGGATTTCAACTTCCCCAATATCAACTGGGATAGTCTTAGTGCAAAAGACTTAAATGGGGTGAAATTCTTAAAGTGCATACAGGAGAGCTTCTTGAGCCAGTACGTAGACAGTCCTACAAGAGAAGGGGCAGTACTGGACCTAATCCTAGGGAATGAAGCCGGACAAGTGGTAAAAGTGCCAGTGGGGGAGCATTTTGGGGATAGTGACCACAATTCTGTAAGATTTAAGGTAGTTATGGAAAAGGACAAAGAGGGACGGAAATAAAAGTACTGAATTGGGGGAAGGCAGATTTCAATATGTTAAAACAGGATCTGGCCAAAGTGGACTGGGAGCAGTTTCTTGTAGGAAAGTCTACATCAGACCAATGGGAGTCACTCAAAAAGGAAATAGTGAGAGTTCAGGGCCAATATGTTCCGTAAAGGTGAAGGGTAGGACCTACAAGTCCAGGGAACCCTGGATGTCAAGGGATATAGAGGATTGGATAAGGAAAATAAAGCAGGAACATAAAGGGGCAGCACAGTGGTGCAGTGGATAGCACCACAGCTCCAGCGACCCGTGTTCTGTTCTAGGTCCTGCCTGTGCAGAGTTTGCAAGTTCTCCCTGTGACTGCGTGGGTTTCCGCCTGGTGCTCTGGTTTCCTCCCACAGCCAAAGACTTGCAGGTTGATAGGTAAATTAGCCATTGTAAATTGCCCCTAGTGTAGGTAGGTGGTAGGAGAATGGTGGGGATGTGGTAGGGAATATGGGAGTAATGTAGGATTAGTATAAATGGTGGTTGTTGGTCAGCACAGACACAGTGCCCTGAAGGGCCTGTTTCAGTGCTGTATGTCTCTAATCTACTCTCTAATTATGGCAGATTCAAAGTGCTGAAAACAGCAGAGGCCCAAGAGGAGTATAGAAAGTGTAGGGGGGTAATTAAAAAAACTAATTAGGAGACTGAAGAGGAGACATGAAAAAACACTGGCGGGCAAGATAATGGAAACTTCCAAGGTATTTTATAAGTATATTAAGGGCAAGGAAAGAGTAGGGCCCATTAGGTGATCCTCGTGGCAATCAGTGTGTGGAGCCAGAGGACATAGGTGAGGTTTTGAATGATTACTTTTCATCTGTGTTCACTATGGAGAAGGACAATGTAGGTGTAGAGATCAGGGAGATTGTGATATACTTGAACAAATTGGCATTGAAAAGGAGGAAGTATTAGCTGTTTTAGCGGGCTTAGAAGTGGATAAATCCCTAGGCCCAGATGAGATGTATCCCAGGCTGTTATGTGAGGCAAGGGAGGAGATAGCAGGGGCACTGACATTAATTTTCAAATCCTCTCTGGCCACAAGAGATGTACCAGAGGACTGGAGGACAGCGAATGTGGTTCTATTATTCAAGAAGGGTAGCAGGGATAAACCAGGTAATTACAGGCCAGTGAGTCTAACAATAGTGGTGGAGATACTATTGGAAAAAATTCTGAGGGACCGGATTAATCTCCACTTGGAGAGGCAGCGATAAATCAGGGATAGTCAGCATGGCTTTGTCAGGGGGAGATCGTGTCTCACAAACTTGATTGAATTTTTTGAAGAGGTGACTAGATGTGTAGATGAGGGTAAGGCAGTTGATGTAGTCTACATGGACTTCAGTAAGGCTTTTGATAAGGTCCCGCATGGGAGATTGGTTAAGAAGGTAAGAGCCCATGGGATCCAGGGTAATTTGGCAAATTGGATCCAAAATTGGCTTAGTGGCAGGAGGCAGAGGGTGATGGTTGAGGGTTGTTCTTGCGAGTGGAAACTTGTGACCAGTGGTGTACTGCAGGGATCAATGCTAGGACCCTTGCTGTTTGTAGTGTACATTAATGCTTTCGACATGAATAAAGGAGGTATGATCAGTAAGTTCACAGATGACACAAAAATTGGCGGTGTCGTAAATAGTGAGGAGGAAAGCCTTAGATTACAGGAAGATATAGATGGGCTGGTAAGATGGGCGGAGCAGTGGCAAATGGAATTTAATCCTGAGAAGTGTGAGGTGACGCATTTTGGGAGGACTAACAAGGCAAGGGAATATACAATCGATGGTAGGACCCTAGGAAGTACAGAAGGTCAGAGGGACCTTGGTGTACTTGTCCATAGATCACTGAAGGCAGCAGCGCAGGTAGATAAAGTGGTTAGAAAGGCATATGGGATACTTGTCTTTATTAGCCAAGGCATAGAATATAGAGCAGGGAGGTTATGTTGGAGTTGTATAAAACACTAGTTAGGCCACAGCTGGAGTACTGTGTACAGTTCTGGTCACCGCACTATAGGAAGGATGTGACTGCACTGGAGAGGGTGCAGAGGAGATTCACCAGGATGTTGCCTGGGCTGGAACATTTCAGCTATGAAGAGAGACTGGATGGGCTAGGGTTGTTTTCCTTAGAGCGGAGAAGGCTGAGGGGGGACCTGATTGAGGTATACAAAATTATGAAGGGCATTGATAGGATAGATAGGAATAAACTTTTTCCTTTAGCGGAGGGATCAATAACCATGGGGCATAGATTTAAGGCAAGGGGTAGGAGGTTTAGAGGGGATTTGAGGAAAGATTTTTTCAAACAGAGGGTGGTTGGAATCTGGAACACACTACCTGAAGGGGTGGTAGAGGCAGGAACCCTCACAACATTTAAAAAGTATTTAGATGAGCACTTTAAATGCCATAGCATTTGCCATAGCACTTGGCTATGGGCCAAGTGCGGGAAAATGGGATTAGAATAGATAGATGCTTGATGGCCAGCACAGACACGATGGGCCGAAGGGCCTATTTCTGTGCTCTATAACTCTATGACTCTATGACTCCACCAGGCCTGGAGGCCATGCTGCTATATTGCATGGCTTGGGCCTTTAATTGGTTGCATTTGGGGTTTATGCTCGTTTGAGGCAGGATGTCCCGCCTCCAAGAGTTGCCAGGCAATTTGAGGGCTGGCAGCGCTTCAGTCCCAGCAATGCCACTGGGAGCAGTGCCACTGCTGAGATTGCACCTATCGAGAGGAGGAACATAGATATTGGTCTCCAAAAAGTGGGGGGGTCAGGTCTCGCCAGGGACAATCAGCTAGGTCCTGGCGAGGTGACAGAGGGTGTTCGGAGTGTTAGGGCAGTGTTGGTTGTTTCAGCAGGGGTGGCCTGTGCTGCTGGGGGGTGCCTTCCTTGTGGCATAGGGTGCAGATCAGGAGGGACCCCTCTGCAGCCTGCAAGGAGGCCAGCAGGTATTACTAGGCAGTCTCCTCAGATGCCGAATTGCCTATCTGCCACTGGTACGATAGCAGCAGTGGAGGTAAAAGGCCTTTAAGTGTCCATAAATTGGCTCCGTAAGGACCTCAAATGGCTTAAGGGCAGATGGGCTGTCTGCCACCTCCCCAGCACCTGGGAAAATAGCAGCAGGGGGCAGGTAGGTGTTGGACATGACAACCCCCCTCACCTCCCATTTGATTTTATGCCCCCCCCACCCCCCGCCTCCTAGCCTGCCAAATCCTCACTCAATGTTTACACTTGTGCATTTGTTAGCAGGGTTCACTGGACAGGACTGGGAACACGGGCTGATTTTTCACCTTTCTGGTCTGGGGACACGGAGGCTAATTGCATAGCCATTGCAGATGAAATTAGCTATATCAATTATTAGATTAATAGAACAATTATTAATCTTTACATAGGATTACATCGGATATATGGCACAGAAACAGGCCATTCAGCCCAACCAGTCCATCTGGCTTTTATGCTCCACTCGAGCCTCCTCCCATCCTCTAAATCAATCTTCGTAACCCTCTATTCCCTTCTCCATCACGTGTTTATCTAGCTTCCCCTTAAACGCATCTATACTACTCGCTTCAACCATTTCCTGTGGTAGTGAGTTCCACTGTCTCACCATCTTTGGGTAAAGAAGTTTCTTCTGAATTCCCTATTGGATTCTTGATGACTATCTTATATTGACCGCCTCTGGTTATACTCTTACCCACAAGCGGAAACATTCTCTCTGTATCCACTCTATCAAAACCTTTCATAATTTTAAAGACCTCTATTAAGTCACCCCTCAGCCTTCTTTTTTCAAGAGAAGTTTCCCATTGTTGTTCTACATCTTTGTTTGCCAATATTGTTGCCCATTTAATTTTTCCAGGTTCTATTCTCAGCCTCTCAAAATCAGCTTTTCTCCAACTATTAACCTGGTTTTCATCATAATTATGTCCACTATAATGATCTTAAAACACACTAAATTATAGAGTCATAGAGTTATATAGCACAGAAACAGGCTCTTCGGCCCATCGTGTCTGTGCCGGCCATCAAGCACCTATCTATTCTAATCGCATTTTCCAGCACTTGGCCGTCGCCTTGTATGCTATGGCATTTCAAGTGCTCATCTATATACTTCTTAAATATTGTAAGGGTTCCTGCCTCTACCACCCCTTCAGGCAGTGTGTTCCAGATTCCAACCACCCTCTGGATGAAAAATATTTTCCTCAAATCCCCTCTAAACCTCCTGCCCCTTACCTTAAATCTATGCCCCATGGTTATTGACCCCTCCGCTAAGGGAAAAAAGTTTCTTCCTATCTATCCTATCAATGCCCCTCATAATTTTATATACCTCAATTAGATCCCCTGTCAGCCTTCTCTGCTCTAAGGAAAACAACACTAGCCTATCCAGTCTCTCTTCATAACTGAAATGCTCCAGCCCAGGCAACATTCTGGTGAATCTCCTGTGTACCCTCTCCAGTGCAGTCACATCCTTCCTGTAGTGTGGTGCCCAGAACTGTATGCAGTACTCCAGCTGTGGCCTAACTAGCGTTTTATACAGCTCCATCATAACCTCCCTGCTCTTATATTCTATGCCTCGGCTAATAAAAGCAAGTATCCCACATGCCTTCCAAATCACCTTATCTACCTGTGCTGCTGCCTTCAGTGATCTATGGACAAGTACACCAAGGTCCCTCTGACCTTCTGTACTTCCTAGGGTCCTACCATCCATTGTATATTCCCTTACCTTGTTAGTCCTCCCAAAATGGTCACTATTGCCTAGATGCTTCCCTCCTTTTACTTCTCTTATCTGCTCTGGTTCATTCTCCATTACCAGATCCAAGAGCAAACCTTTCCTTATTGGACTTTTTAGATATTGGGTTAGAAAGGAGTCCTATACACATTATAGGAACTCCATTCATTGAGTCATAGAGGAGGCCATTCACATGCAAGTTTATTTCCTTCAAGTGCCCATCCGATTTCCTTTAAAAAATCATTGATTGTCTCCACTTCCACCACCCTCGTAGGCAGTGAGTTCTGATCATTACTAGTCGCTGTGTAAAAAAGTTCTTCCTCACGTTCCCACTGCATCTCCTGCCCAAAGCCTTCAATCTGTGTCCCCTAGTCCTTGTACCATCAGTTAATGGGAACAGCTTTTCCTTGTCTAATTTATCTAAGCCTGTCATAATCTATATCAAATCTCCCCTCAATCTCCTTTGCTCCAGGAAGAACAACCCCAGCTTTTCCAACCTTACTTTATAACTAAAATCCCCCATTCCTGGAACCATTCTGGTAACTCTCCTCTGCACCCTCTCAAGGACCCTCACATCCTTCATGTAGTGTGGTGAGCAGAACTGGATGCAATACTCTAGTTGGGGTCTTAACTAGAGCTTTTTAAAGGTTCAGGATAACTTTCCTGATTTTGTTCTCTGCATCTATTCATGAAGCCCAAGATCCCGTATGCTTTGCTAACCACTCTCTCAATATGTCCTGTCACCTGCAAAGAACACTTTGGTAGGAAAAACAGAAATGCAGAGTATTTCTTAAATGGTGAGAGATTAGAAAGTGTTGATGTGCAAAGGTACCTGGTTGTTCTTGTTCATAATTCACTGAAAGCTAACATGTAGGTGCAGCAAGCAATTGGAAGACAAATGGTTTGTTGGCCTTTATTGCAAGAGGATTTAAGTACAGGAGTAAAGATGTCTTGCTGCAATTGTATAGAGCCTTGATGAGACCGCACCTGGAATATTGTGTATAGTTTTGGTCTCCTTACCTAAGGAAGAACATACTTTCCATATAGTGAGTACAACGAAGACTCACCAGATTGATCCCTGGGATGGTAGGATTGTCCTATGAGGAGAGATTGAGGAGACTGGGTTTAAATTCTCTAGAGTTTCAAAGAATGAGAGGTGATCTTATTGAAACATATAAAATTCTTACAGGGCTCGACAGGGTAGGTGTGGGATGGATGTTTCCCCTGGCTGTTGAGTCTAGAACAATCGGACACAGTCTCAGAATAAGAGGTAAGCCATTTAGGATTGAGATGGGGAGAAATTTCTTCACACAGAGGGTGGTGAATCTTTGGAGTTCTCTACCCCAGAGACTGTGGAGGCTCAGTTACTGAATATATTCAAGTCAGAGATTGATAGATTTCTAGATATTAAAGATACCAAGCGATATGGGACTAGTGCGGGAAAATAGCGTTGAGGTAGAAGATCGATGGCAGAGCAGGCTTGAGGGGCCGAATAGTCTACTCCTGCTCCTATTTCCTATGTTCCTAAGATTGATGCACATGCACCCCCAGGTCCCTCTGGTCCTGCACTCTTTCGAACTGTGCCATTTAGTCTATATTGCCTCACCATATTCCTTCTGCCAAAATGCATCACCTCACATTTGGCTGTACTAAATTCCATCTGCCACTTGTCTGCCCATTCTGCTAGCCTATCTATGTCCTGTTGAAATTTTACTCTGTATTACAAGATCCAAGTCATTTATATATAGCAAAAAAAGCAGTGGTCCTATCACTGACTCTTGGGGAACACCACTGTTTATCATCCTCCAGTCTGGAAAACAACCATTTACCATGACATGCTGTTTTCTGTCCTTTAGCCATTTTTATCCAATTGGACACTGCCCCTCCTATTCCATGAGCCTCAATTTTGTAAACCAGCTTTTTATGTGGTACTTTATCAAACGCTTTCTTAATATCCATATAGACAACATCCACTGCATTCCCTTCATCAACGTTCTCTGTTACTTAATCAAAAAATTCAGTTAGATTAGTCAAACACTATCTGGCTTTTAAAAATTCATGCTGGCTATCCTTAATTAACTCAAACCTCTCTAAATGCATGTTGATTTTTTTCCCCCGATTATTGTTTTTAAAACCTTACCAGCCACCGATCTTAAACTAACTGGTCTGTAGTTGCTAGGACTGTCCTTACACCCTTTCTTGCATAAGGGAGTCATATTGGCCACACTCCCATCCTCTGGCGTCTCCACCATATCTAGCCTCCATTGGTCAATGTCAGCCAGAGAGAGCTGTCTTCTCAGTTGGCCTTTAAACCTTTTACAAGGTGCAGCTTGATCTCGATTAGCAGAGCATAGTTCACCATAAAGCACTGCTTTTGGCATTCTGGAATTCTCCATGTGTAAGACATGTCCTGCCCAGTGCAATTGGCATTGTAACAGAATGCATTCAAAGCTGGGCATATTGGCTCTGTTGAGGACTTAATTGGTTGTGATGTAGTCCTGCCACTGATGTTCATGATGGATCAAAGACAGCATTGATGGAAGTGTTCCATTTATCAGTAGAACGCCAGTACAGTATTAGCAACAACTTATATTTGTATAGCACCTTTGACATAAAACATCCCAAGGTGTTTCACAGAAAAATTAGACAACAAAATATGGCACTCAGCTAGATATTAGGTCAGATAACCAAAAGTTTGGTCAAAGAGGGAGGTTATAAGGAGTGGCTTAAAGGAGGAAAGTGAGGTAGAGAAGCGTAGGGAGGGAATTCCAGATCTTAGGGCCTTGGCAGCTGAAGGCATAGTCACTAATGGTGCAGCGATTAAAATTGGGGATGTTCATGAGTCCGGAATTAGATGAGTGCAAATATCTTGGAGGGTTGTGTGGATGACAGAAGGAGGGAGGGGTGAGGCCATGGATGGATTTGAAACCAAGGATGCGAAATTTAAAATCAAGATGTTGCTTTATCGGGATCTGATGTAGGTTAGTGAGAACAGGGGTGATAGGTGAACAGGACTTAGTACAAGTTAAGATATGGGCAGCAGAGTTTGGATGACCTCTAGTTTACAGAGGGTAGAATGTGGGAGACCAGCCAGGAGTGTGTTGGAATAGTCAAGTCTAGAGGTAACAAAGGCATGATTGATGGTTTTAGCAGCAGATGAGCAGAGACAGGGGCAAGGTTGGGCAATGTTATGGAGGTGGAAATAGGTGGTCTTGGTGATGGTGCGAATATGAGTTTGGAAGCTCATTTCAGGGTCAAATATGACATCTAGATTGCAAACAGACTGGTTTACTCTCATACTGTTGCCAAGGAGAGCGATGAGTCAGTCGCAAGGGAACGGAGTTTGGAATCGAAAACGATGGTTTCAGTCTTTCCCAATATTTAATTGAAGGAATTTTCTGCTCATCCAGTACTGGAAGTTGGGTAAGCAATCCGATAATTAGCAACAGTGGAGCAGTGGAGAGAGGTGGTGCTGAGGTAGGACTGGGTGTTGTCAGCGTACATGTGAAACTAACGCTGTGCTTTCGGATGAGGAGGAGGCCAAGGATAGATCCTTGGGGGACACTAGAGGTAACTGTGGGAATGGAAAGAGAAGCCATTGCAAGTGATACTCTGGGTGGCATTGGATAGATAAGAATGGAACCAGGTGAGATCAGTCCCACCCAGCTGAACGACAGTGGGAAGGTGTTGAAAGAGGATGATGTGGTCAATCATGTCAAAGGCTGCAAACAGGTCGAGAAGGATGAGGAGGGATAGTTTATCTTTGTCACAGTCACATAGGTTGCTATTCGTGACTTTGATAAGAGACATTTCAGTACTGTGGCAGGGCAGAAACATGATTGGAGGGATTCAAACATGGAGTTCCGTGAAAGATGGGCAAGGATTTGGGAGGTGACAAATGTTCGAGGACTTTGGAGAGGAAAAGGAGGTTGGTGATGGGCCAGTAGTTTGCAAGGATGATGGGAAAGATCCATTTAATTCATTCCCTGGGTCTTCGATAGACAGACCTCATGGCCATCTGCCGGCAGTGCCAATTCAGTCTCCTCTGGAGGAGC
This sequence comes from Heterodontus francisci, assembly GCF_036365525.1. NCBI lineage: Eukaryota > Metazoa > Chordata > Chondrichthyes > Heterodontiformes > Heterodontidae > Heterodontus > Heterodontus francisci. The sequence continues at coordinate 70,420,409 of NC_090375.1, read as the reverse complement.
TGTTTTGATCATGGCCTGGTTCATTATATATTCAGGGAAACTGCAGGGGACCGTCTCCTGCCACCGCCCTGTTTCTCTGACCTCCTGTGGTTTCTCTTTCACTACTGGGGAAGCTACCACCTTCATCCCTGCCAGATCATTACCTAGGAACAGGTCAACCCCGTCCACAGGCAATCCAGTGTACCTGGTGTAAAGGTACAGGCATACACTGCTCTCCAATACCATTCACCACGATTCTGGAGTTTACTGCACTCTCTGGGGGAAAGGTCAGGCCTTTTCCCAGTAAAAGGGATCAAGTGGTCCCTGTGTCTCTGAGGATTACTATGGGCTTGCTAACCCCAATTGAGGGGTATGGGGTTACTCTCCCTTCAGACACAAAACCCTGATAACCCTCAAGAATCCTATTAAATCTTCCTGCACTTGCAGCTGTAAGCTTCCTGGGTTTCACTCTTACTGCAGTTAAAGCCACAGCTTGTTCAGCTGTGACTTTATGCAGAGGGTGGTGAGTGCCTGGAACTTTCTGCCAGGGGAGGTGGTGGAAGCAGGTACGATAGCGATGTTTAAGAGGCATCTTGACAAATACATGAATAGGATGGGGATAGAGGGATACGGTCCCTGGAAGTGCAGAAGGTTTTAGTTTAGGCAGGCATCAAGATCGGCGCAGGCTTGGAGGGCCGAATGGCCTGTTCCTGTGCTGTACTGTTCTTTGTTCTTTGTGTTTTCCATCAGGGTCCTTTCTCCTTCACTGAGTGGGTGTGCCCTGATTAACTCTATAGGCTTTCCCCGTAGTTTCCAGCAGTCACCTCTTAGATGACCTGTTTTATTACAGTGGAAGCACACAGGTCCCCGCGTCTTACTCCTACTTTCAGCACCTTCCTTTTTGGCTGGGGGAGGCCCCCTGTGTCTCCTGCTTTTCCTTCCCTCCCAGGACTGCTTGGGATTCTATCACCTTCCCAACCTCTGTCTTTTTCGGATTTGAGGGGGTGATGAGGAAAGGTTTTCCCCTGGGAAACGGACTTATAAATGAGAACAAACTCATCAGCCAACACTGCGGCTTGCCGAGTTCTATGAACCTTCTGTTCCTCAACATGTGTCTTTATGGAAAGTGGGAGAGAGTTTTTAAATTCCTTGAGCAAAATTACCTCTCTGAGATTTTCATAGATGAGCTGTACTTTAAGAGCCCTCAGCCACTGGTCAAAAGGCAGCTTACTTCTCTCAAACTCCAGGTAAGTTTAATCAGCTTGCTTCTTGTCAGTTCATAATCTAATGAACTTTCATCTGGCAACATGGAATAAACCTCATGGGCTTTTCTGGTTAGTTTACTTTGTAGCAAGAGAGTCCAAGCCTCAGCTGGCCATTTTAACTGCCTTGCCAATTTTTCAAAAGACACAAAAAACGTTTCCACGTCTCCCTCATTGAATTTTGGGATCAGTTGGGAAAGTTTTAACAATCCTGTACCCAGCCCTGAATTACGCTCCTCCATATTGGCAATGCTTTCACTGGGGTTACTCTGTCACCCCTTAGTTCACTAAAGCTGCTTCAGCTCTCTTTCTTCTCATTCCTTCCAGAAGGTTCTTTCTCTTTCTCTCTCCTCCCTCTCTTTGTCTTCATGTTCTTTCTGGAAGGCTCTCTCTTTTTCTCTTCCCTCAAATTCAAATTTCCTCTCTTCCAATTGTATCTTTGCTAACAATACCCTGCCTGGATCTACTTCTAAGCCTGTTTCTGCTTCTTCAGATTCAAGGTGGTTGGCCACTAGCCTTTGGAGCTCTGACTTCCTAGCCTTGCCACGTACAGTGATCCCACACTGCTCAGCCATAATCTTCAACTTCTCCATAGACAGTGTTTTTAACTTATCCAAAGTTACTTCACCTTGGCTTGGGGAGTTACTCGCTTCAGTCACAGACATGTTAGTATTCGAGCACCCACAACTCACAAGAAAACCTGTATTGAAATCTTTTCTCATTTTTGATTGGGAACAATTTGGCTTCTCACTCCAATTTCTCATTTGTCTGTGGGTCAAATCCAGGATGGTAGCCCCCAAATTTCTGTTACGACCAGGAGAGAGGGGTCCAGGGGTTCCCTCTCAGCCTTTGCCTGGTTTTACCGTAACAGGGTTTAATTTTAAAAACACAGTGTTTTAGTGAATCCATGTTCACTGCTTTCCAATTGCAAGGCAAAGAAATCAATTCAGGCAGATTTTCTTAGATTTTAAACAAGAAAGGTCGAAGTTTATTAATCATAAACTCTAATCCACTTAACGACTACGAATATGCGACGCAACCACGCAAACATGCATACACGATAAACACACACGCAGATAGAGACAGAAAAGTAGCAAAGAATAAAGGGGAAAAGTTTGAAGCAATAGATGGGTTCCTATTTTGATGTCCTTTGAGTTTGCTGTGAAGTCTTTGGTTGCCGGTCAGACTTGCATTTCGTTGGGGCCCAGGGCACGCTTCAACTTGTTTTGAGGTCAGAGTCTTTTCTCTCTTGAGGTTTACATGAATTCCGTGGGTGCGGTGGCTTGGGAGAAAGTGAGTGAGATAGAGAGACAGCCAGGCAAGAGACTTGTTTGTTTCAGCTACAGTTTCAAACAACCTTCTCAATTTAAACAGTCCTGTGGCTGGTTCAAAAAACCTGGACCAGCCAGAATCAGCCAGGTTAGCAGGGCCTGGAATGCGCTTCCTTGCCTTCAACGTCTGGTGATCAAAATTCATTAGGGGTTAATTGGAGCACGGAATAGTCCTTTGTCTCTCCTAGCACTGTATGTTAGTATACAAATGTTTTTCCAGCCATGAAGTCCTTTCTTCACTCCAGCAACAGTTTAAAATCAATGATCATATGACAAAATTAATATGCCTCATTCTTGGCAGGTGGGGGTCTGCACGACAATGAGTTGGGGAGTTTGCATGGCAGGAGAGATTTAGGGAGCGTAAGAGGCGAGTGAACTCAAAGGAGAGACAACATGATGAGTTGCGATGGAGGTTGAAATCACTGAGGATGAGAAATCATTCACTGCAAAGGATGAAGAAGGAAAGCAGTGAAGATATGGTGAGAATATTTTTCTTATTTTGGAGGGTGATAGAGAATGATAGTTTTGAATGGGAGGTGAGAGAGATGGAACAAGAGGAGATGCTCAAAGGAAGAGAAAGTGCTAGAGGAGTAGGGTGTCAGGCCAAGGTGAAATTTGGTGATAACATAGAAATATAGAAAATAGGTGCAGTAGTAGGCCATTCGGCCCTTCGGGCCTGCTCCGCCATTCAAAAAAGATCATGGCTGATTATCTAATTCAGTTCCCTGTTCCCGCTTTCTCCCCATGTCCCTTAATTCCTTTGGCATTAAGAAATATATCTATCTCCTTCTTGAATATATTTCATGACTTGGCTTCCACTGCCTTCTGTGGTAGAGAATTCCATAGGTTCATCACCCTTTGAGTGAAGAAATTTCTCCTCATCTTGGTTCTAAATGACATACCCCGTATCCCAAGACTGTGACTCCTGGTTCTGGACTCCCCAACCATTGGGAACACCCTCCCTACATCTAGAATGTCTAGTCCTGTTAGAATTTTATAGGTGTTTATGAGATCCCCTCTCATTCTTCTAAACTCTAGTAAATATAGGCCTAGTCGACCCAATCTCTCCTCATATGTCAATCCTGCCATCCCAGGAATCAGCCTAGTAAATCTTCTTTGCACTCCCTCCATGGCAAGAACATCCTTCCGCAGATGAGGAGACAAAACTGCACACAATACTCCAGATGTGGTCTCACAAAGGCCCTGTATAACTGCAGTAAGGCATCCTTGCTCCTGTACTCAAATCCTTTTGCAATGAAGGCCAATATACCATTCGCTTCCTAGCTGCTTGATGCACCTGAATGCTTGCTTTCAGCAACTGGCATACAAGGACACCCTGGTCTCATTGCACCTCCCCCTTTCCACAACCACAGCAATGGTCTTGATGGGGCAAGTGGTGAAAGATATAATCAGGAAATGAAGCTTCATTAATAGGAATGGTGCCATCATCCCTCAATCAGGTTTCCATTAAGGCCCTGATGTTGATGCAATCATCCACAATAAGTTCATGGATGGCAAGGGCCTTATTCACACAAGTGAACGGACATTCTGGAGGGAGATGTGTACAGGGGTCGTGAGAGCAGAGTCCACAGGATCAGCAGTGGGAGGGGTAACTTGGACAGGAAGAAGATTGGCAATATTAGCCCCCAACAGGCACACTCGTCGATAAGGTCACATTGGTCAACCTCAATTAAATTGTAGCATTCCTTCAAGAACTGCTATCGGAAACAAGTCTTAACATAAGGACATAAAAACATAAAAAATAGGAGCAGGAGTAGGCCATTTGGCTCCTTGAGCCTGCTCTGTAATTCAATAAGATCATGGCTGATCTGACTGTGGCCTTAACTCCACTTTTCTGCCCATTGCCCATAGCCCTTGACTCCCTTATAGATCAAAAACTGTCTAACCCAGCCTTGAATATATTCAATGACCCAGCCTCCACTGCTCTCTGGGGAAGAGAATTCCAAAGATTAATGACCCTCTGAGAGAAGAAATGCCTCCTCATCTCCATCTTGAAGGGGAGACCCCTTATTTTGAAACTATGCCCCCTAGTTCTAGATTCCCCCTTGAGGGGAAACATCCTCTCAGCATATACCCTGTCAAGCCTGCTCAGAATCTTTTCTGTTTTAGTAAGATTACCTCTCATTCTTCTAAACTCCAATAAAGCTACTTCAAGTTACATTGCAGCCCAATGGGTTTGAAAAAATGGTCTACTCAATGTCAGAATGCTTCAGTAACCTTTTCACTCTCTGCCCTATAATCAGGTTGCAAGAGAGAAAACATAGTACAAATGCACTGTTGAAATATGCTGGAGCAATTCTATCATATAGGCATGCAATTGATTTTCTTTACAGAATTATTGAGGAACCTGTTTTTGAAATTACATTCAACTATAAGTGTAAATAAATGCTTGATGGATTGCTCATGTTTCTGACTATGGCAATTGAGCTTTATATAAAATGCACAAAGTTGGGGGCAGAGTGTTCAGACATTAATCTAAGCCCACTACTATCAGAAATATACTACAAAGCATTTAATAATCAATTTGATCTTTAACCTGTTCAGATTCCTTTGCGGATAAAAGTCTTGCTTGATCAGTTTGTAATCAGAGCCCGCCTCTGCCAGGCCTGGGGAGCTACGCTGGGATTTTTTGCTCCTCAGGCCCTTAATTGGCCTTGGATGGGACATCCACCTCCTTGAGGCAGGAGGTCCCACCTAATAGAGCTGCCGACCTATCAGCAGGCTGGCAGCTCTCATTCCCAGCAGTGTCACCGGGAGTGGTGCCCAGGGGTGTTAGTTGGGGGGGGCGGCAGGAGAGTGTTGTGTTATGGGGAAGGTTGGTGCTTCGGCGGTGGCCCTCCGTGGGGCACAGGGTGCCCGATCAGGAGGAGGGCCCCCCAGCCCGCAAGAAGGTCGCCTGCTTTTACCTGGCGGTATTCGTGGAGCCTTTGCTGTCCGCCCGCCGAGGGTAAAATACCCATGGCGGTGGGAGAAGGCCTTTAAGTGCCAGTTAATTGGCCACTTAAGGGCCTTGATTGTTCTGGGGAGAGCAGGCTGTTTCTCACTGCTGCCGCCCCGTGTAAAATTGCAGTGGGGTTAGGAGGGGGCCAGGAATTGCACCCCCACCTCCCACTCAATTTTACACCCCACCTCCCCCTCCACCACCACCAGCCCGCTTGTTAGGGGGCTGTAAAGTTCCGGCCAAAGAATGTGCAGGGACAGAGCACCTGGGGGTTCATGTGCATTGATCTTTGAAGATGGCAGGACATATTGAGAGAGTGGTTAGCAAAGCAATTGGGATCTTGAGCTTCATAAATAGAGGCATTGAGAATAAAAACAGGGAAGTTATGCTGATCCTTTATAAAGCTCTGGTTAGGCCACAACTAGAGTATTGCATTCAGTTCTGGTCACTACATTTAGGAAGGATGTGAGGGTCCTTGAGAGGGTACAGGGGAGATTTACCGGAATGGTTCGACGGATGAGAGATTTTAGTTACAATGTTAGGTTGGAGAAGCTGGGGTTATTCTCCTTGGAACAAAGAAGTTTGAGGGGAGATATGATAGAGGTGTACTGGATTATGCCAGGATTAGATAAGATAGACAAAGAAAAGCTGTTCCCATTAGTTGATGGCACAAGGACTAAGGGAAATAGATTTAAGGTTTTGGCCAAGAGATACAGGAGTAATGTGAGGAAGAACATTTTTACACAGCGAGTGGTAATGACTTGGAACTCACTGACTAGGAGGGTTGTGGAAGCAGAGACAATCAATAACTGCAAAAGGAAATTGGATGGGCACTTGAGGGAAATAAATTTGCAGGGCTATGGAGGTAGAAGGGGGGAATGGAACTGACTGGATTGCTCTACAGAGGGCCCGCATGGAGTCGATGGGCTGAATGGCCTCCTTCTGTGCCTTTATGACTGTCATTTTTGAATATTTTTGTGACAATTTCAAATTTTGTTTCTTTTCCAGATGGACTAAAATTTCAGAGCAGAATTCCCCCATTACTGTTAGCAACAACATTTATACTTTGAATTTTTGATTTCCACTAATGGTAAGAGTCACTGAGGGTAATTTTGACTTTGTACAATATGTAAAATGAGTAATAGTGAGTCGGCAGCCATTGTACATCTCTCTCGATTTTTATTTCCATTGGCTGAAGATCTGTGGTATGCCACAATTTATTTCAGCTTCCTTCAAGACACATTCCATGTAGAATGTGCAATTAAAGTGAAACCAAACCACCTGAGTAAATAGTTCTGTTTTTGGCCTCCACTCCATCCAGGAGATTGGAATGTAAGAAGACCTGTAACAGGAAAAGGACAGCTCACCAAGCCTGCTCTGTCTATAGATTAGATACAAGCTACATTATTATGGATGTTACCTCGATCCATTTAATCTCCTGAGGGAAATTCTGCATAAATAGTTCCTGATTCCCCAAAGGCAGTCAAGTAAAACTCAAGAATACTTAACCATTGTCACATCTCCATTACTCTGTTCTAGCCTGCTGCCTCTCACGGACTACATTCTTCTCACTCTCCTCCAGTCCAAAGGAAACCAACATGTCCTCTGGAGTATTTGACCATCTCAGTCCATCCCCCAAACCTATTCTCAACCAGGTACTACCTTTTTAAAACGTATCTGCCACCTACATCCTACAAAATGAGAGAATAAGAACATTGCCCTTAATTTCCAGAGGGTTCTCACAAACACCTGCTATCACTTCAGTTGGAGTTTGGTGAAACTGCCAGAAAATTGGCCTTAACAACCACTTTTGGTCACTTACATAATTTCTCCAGGTTTTCTGCAATCACCTTCCGAAGAACTCGTAGGGAAATTCCAGGAAATATATATGTAAACTAAATGTATTAATCCTCTTACATTTCACTAACTTATTTAATAAATGGAACATCGCAAACCATAGATAATTTCAAAAAGTGTACAGTGAATTATTGCCTAAGGCTATTAAATAGGTAAATGTTTTCCCGTGAAATGAGAAGTGTACTGGTATGCCAGTTACCAAGAGTAGTCTAGGGGTACTTCAAAGGGTTAAGGAGATAACAGCATTCATAATACTAATATGCATTGCATATGCATAAAACAAATAGATAATAGAGATCCTACGTTATAAATGACACAAGTAGCTCATTAGTAATGCATGGAGCTTAATGTGATAACTTATTTTTAGAAAAGGTAAAGTAGAAAAAAAATCATTCATTTAAGAGTTATTAAGTGCAATTTAGAGTTTTTAAATATTATTTTCTGCAGTAATAGAGTTACATATTACTGAATCAAAGATGGTGCACTTTTAAATTACTGGAGTGCTGATATCTTTTCAAACTGATTTAATGTATAACAAATGATCCTGAGACACATAACTGGTTGAAGCAGATATGATTGATGGTCTATCATTCCTAATTCAGTATTTGTACTGGTGGCTAGTCTGTTGGGAAAATGTATCATCCATCAGGGTATTATTGAATTCAAATAGCGTATGGCACCTTCGTTTTAACAAACTAAAGGGGGGTGGGGGGAAGTTAAATGGGAAAAAATTGACAATCAACCATGATTCTATGATAATGCATTTAGGCCTTAGCTCTCCTGAGATAAATGTAATTGTCAAAACAACTACAGCCTGTAGGGTCATACATTTATGACCATTTGTTTTACATTTGGAATAGTAATGTTGTTTCAATACACTGTTTACAGTACAGTGTTGTTAAAGATCTATTCCTTTCATGTGGTAAGCCTGATATGATATTGGGGATTATATTATACAGAAGATTAGAACATTGTGTTGTCACCTTTGCAACACGGGATGGAATCCAACCCAAACAGATGGAATGATGTTTCCTTCCTCCAAAAGCTGCTAATGGTCTAAGGACTACAAATGCAAAATACTGCAGGTGCAGGAAATCTGAAATAAAAATAGAAAATGCTGGAAATACGCAGCAGGATCTGTGAATGACCTGATGAAAGGCCATAGACCTGAAATGTTAACTCTATTTCTCTCTCCACAGATTCTGTCAGACCTGCAGAGTATTTCCGATATTTTCTATTTTTATTAAAGATCTAAGGAAAATGTGTTTGGGCAGTCTGAATCAAATTCCCAATGGACATGGGTTCACAACACAAAATGATCCTATAAACTAATATAATGTATGACAGTTTGACAAATGGAAATGTCAAATTATTGTACTGGGGAAGCTTCATTTTGGATGGGGAAGAAACCAGGTGCATTATTATGTAAGAGTTCTGGTTGTGTTTTGATGACACTAGAATGGGCTTGTGAGGAAACAAATGGATGAAAAATCAGGCACTGTAGGTCCACAATTGGGAACATTCGGTAACATCCAACTATGAAATCACCCCTACTATCTCTGATCAGTCGGGATCAAACTGTATTAAAAATATAACTTGAGTAGTTGGTATCTGTAGATTGGTTTCCTGCTTATTTGCAGATTTTAAAAATTCATTCTGTGGATGTGGGCAAGGCTGGCATTTGTTGGGAATCCCTTGTTTGCCAGGAGGCTGCGGCCATGCAAATAAGCCGCCGTATTTGAAATCGCAGCAGCTCCATGACGTGGTGCCCGTGCGAGCGGGCCGCATTTTTTTACATCCGTCGCCTATTTCGGCGGTGGAGTCTTAAAATGCAGCCCCACATTCCCACAGGCACTGCATACTCCAAACCACAAATGAGCTATCCTCGACTGTACGTTTGTTAGCAGTGTTTGCTGTGGCTCAGTGGTAGCACTCTTGTCTTTGAATCAGAAGGTTTTGGGTTCAAGTCCTATTTTGGAGACTTGAGAAAAAATCTAGACTGGCATTTCAGTACAGTATTGAGGGAGTGCTGCACTGTTAGATGAGACATTAAACAGAGGCCCTCTCAGCTGTTATGACACTATTTTGAATGAGAGCGTGGCCGGGGGGGCAGTTCTCCCCAAATGTCCTCCTGGCCAATATTTATCCTTCAACCAACATTACTAAAACAGATTATCTGGTTTTGGGATGTCCTGAGCTCATGAAAGGCATTATATAAATGCACGTCTTTATTTTATTCCTCAATATGTTTGCAATAGTGCACATTATTTTATGGTATAGGTCATATATCATTTTTATGTTCATGTTACCAGGAATAGCAGCCCCGGTAAAGTGCAACTAAGGTGGGCATGTAGTAACACAGTGCTCTAGTATTATGCTTAATGTAGCAGACTGAAACCTGTAATGACTTACAGATGTACTTACAGGTGGCAAATACTCACCAGTTGCCAAAACTGTGTAAAACATCCTTAACAAAAAATTTGAATTTTATATGATAAACAATTTTGTCTTTATTTTATTTAGTTACTTATTTCAAAGGATAAACATTAACAGCAGGAATTTCCTCAGGGGTTTGCCAGCTCGGCTGCCATAACCGCAGCTGAAATCTCATTTACACATGTAAATGGGGTTTCTGCCGAAGTTACAGCGATGAAGCAGAAAATTCCCTGAGGAAATTTCTAGCGTAACAAATCTCATACATACGGACAAACGAATTAGGAGCAGGAGTAGGCCACTCGGCCCCTTGAGCCTGCTCCGCCATTCAATAAGTTCATGGCTGAACTGATTACTCCACATTTCCACCTACCCCCAATAACCTTTCACCCCCTTGCTTATCAAGAATCTATCTACCTCTGCCTTAAAAATATTCAAAGACTCTGCTTCCAGCTCCTTTTGAGGATGAGTTCCAAAGACTCATCACCATCTGCGAGAAGAAATTTCTTCTCATCTCTGTCTTAAATGGGCAACCCCTTATTTTTAAACAGTGACCCTTAGTCCTAGATTCTCCCATAAGGGGAAACATCCTTTCCACATCCACCCTGTCAAGACCCCTCAGGATCATATATATTTCAATCAAGTCGCCTCTTACTCTTCTAAATTCCAGCGGATACAAACCTAGCCTGTCCAAACTTTCCTCGTAAGACAGCTCGCCCATTCCATGTATTAGTCTAGTAAACCTTCTCTGTACTGCCTCCAATGCATTTACATCCTTCCTTAAATAAGCAGACCAGTACTGTACACAGTACTCCAGATGTGGTCTCACCAATGCCCTCATACAATGCAATCTCATATAAGGCTTTCATAAATAAAACCAAAATGAACAACTTTAGACAACTTTATACACCAAATTGAAGAATTTTCTGAGTCTCCACTCCAGGCTTGGAGTCCCACTCAGTTGAAGCACAGATTGGAGAATTTGCGAATAGAGCTCTGCTCACTCGATTTATGATGCTGCTGTTTTACTAATTTCAATAAATCGTATAAAACTTACCCTACAACACTTTCACTCTGAGACATTGGAAATGATAACTCAGACCCAGCAGCACAAAACTGGGATCAGTGTGAGAATTGTTCAATCAAAGGTGCTGTGACATGGTGGTGGTCTTCTGCTCCTTTTCCTCACACACCAGGGATGACCATGACTAGGGAAGTGGGTATATAAGGTGATTTCCTGCTGCCTTCCTGATCCCAGAATGGGAATTAAACCCACACTGTTGATGTTATATCTGAACCACACACTAGCTATCTAAGCTAACCGGCCCCCAGTCAGAGGTACCTGCCCACAAAAAAATCTGAACTTTTATGACAATCTGATTTAAATATTGCTCATGATGGGATCAGAGATTTCTGAATTTGGTGGGTATACCAGCAGCTCACAAGGGGTTGGCACTACAGTCACCATTTGTTTGGGGGCCAGTGCAGTTTGTACTGCCAGCACACTTCGGGTTTTCCTATGAATCCTAATTTACATAGATCTAGTGCACTCCCAACATGATTTTTGTGCTGTGTTGAGCACACAGGTTGGGAGGAGGGGAGGGGTAGGATTTCCTGAGCAGCTGCACATCCTGTTGGTGGAAAAGTTTGAAATTGGACATTTTCATTGTACTCAGATGAGGCAGAAGTCTGTGAATGTGCATCCTATATCCGACAAAGTATTTTGAATGCAAGCAGTGCAGCAATAAAGTTGAAATTAAACAAAAGGGACCTAACTGATCCAATTGATAGAAAGAAGCAATAGTGTAACAAAACCAAAATGGGTCAAAAGCCAGGTCTTAACTCAACAAAAGGTTAGGATGAGCAGTTTCAAAACTATTTCAGTGCCTCTAGACCTGCAAGCTTGTATTTTGCTACAGCATTTAAAGGGTCAGCAGAATTCCAAGGAAGCAATGGCACACCCCAATCCTCCCCCCAAATGAATGCATTAATAAGGAGGATGGAGAGACAGTCTCTCAGCAGGAGGTCATTATCTGTCCAAGGTGTTCAGGGAGCAATTCTCCTACCAGACCTTCAGGGAACAACAATGTATGAGACATCTGCGCTTCAGTAAGAATGCCCTCATTGAAATCTGTCACCTGCTGCAGCCACAACTACAACCTCAGGTCAGTGCAAAGACAGTATTGCCAATGGCTGTGAAGGCGAATGTGGCGATGAACCTTTATGTGTCTGGCTCCTTCCAGGAAGGAACTGGAGATATTTGCAATATCTTCCATTTTGCAGTCCTCTGTTATATAAGGGAGGTCACTGAAGCTTCTCAAAGAATGCTAGCTACATTTCGTTCTCTCTTGTCAGAGACAAGCAGGCAGAACAAGCATGTGGCTTCGTTAGGATTGTAGGCTTTTCCATGCTGCAGGGTGCCACTGTCTGCATGCACATTGCTTTGTGTGCACCACATGTCAACTCTGCCATGTACTAGAACCAAAAGGGATTCCACTCCCTCAGCATCCAACAGCAAACCATTCAAGTCAATGCCTGGTATCCTGGCATGAGTCACGATGCCTTCATTCTGTGGCAGTCTGCTGTGTTAGCTGCATTTGAGACACCACAGCAAACCAAAGGGTGGCTACTGGGCGACAAGGGCTATCCACTGACGACATGGCTGATGACTTCGGTGTGCAATTCATGCACACCTGCTTAGCATGCATACAATGAAAACCAGGCTGCTACACAAAATGTGATAGAACAGACCATTGATGTGCTGAAGCAATGGTTCAGCTGCCAGGACGGTTCTGGAGGAGCGCTGTAATACTTGGCATCAGGATTTGTGGTGGTTTGCTGCATGCTGCATGCTGCATAACCTCATCAACATGAGGGACAGCTATTGCCACCAGCTTCACAGCGAGCAGCTGAGGAGAAGGAGAAGGAGCAATGGGAGGAGGAATGAAGAGGAACAGGAAGGGAGGAGGCAACCTAGACTGCCCCTTTCTGTCCAGACTGTGTGTGAAGAACTCATCCAAGTGTGATCCTTCCTCCTTACCAGTAATCATAATCCCAACTCCCCATTCAACAACAGTCCCACACCTTGGGCTGAATGTTTGGGTGGGAATGGTAGCATGAGGAGATGGCAAATCGCGTTGGAAGCATCCATCCAGAAATCCGGCATTTTGAAGTGGATTTAGTCAGCGGCAGGAAAGCACCAAGGTGGCATTGCCACTCTGACACAATGGGAATGAAATTTAAATTACAGAGCACTTACTTTTAATACATTTGCATTTAGCTCATCATGATTCAGATAAGTGGATGGCGAGCAGCGCTCACATGCTTCAGATTCCCAACTTTTAAAAGCTGGCGGCAGCAATGCAAGGCCTCAATGCCACAAAGAGTAGGCTGCCATGTCCATCACTGCGTAGGGGAAGAGGGGTTGCAGAGGCCATTGTCAGAGTGTTGTATGCTCCGCAACGGGTTCGGGTTCTTGAGTGCTTTGCAAAGGGGGTCGTGTTCCGAGGTGCTCTGCAAGGAGTGGGGGTGGTGAGTCGGGGCCTCTGGTGGTCTGCAAGTGGGTGTCTTGGGTTTGGGTGGTTGTATCAGGTGACCAAACTGTTGAGTAAGATATTCAGTTGCCCATACTGCTGGATGAGAGGGTTGGCTATCAGCAAGCGTGGGCACTGCGGGCCATAAGGCAGTCTGCTGGGAGAAGTAGCAAAATCACAGATGCCAAGGCAGGTTCGTCTCTGCATCGATAGCACTCTGGAGGTCCACTGGTCACCTGGTATGGGTCTCATACATCCTGTCTTTTTGCACCCCTGTGACATGATGTGGCATCTCCGACAGAGGGAGGGCCAGGAGGCAGCTGGGCTTGCCCGTGAAGCTCCACGACAAGAGAAGCAGTAGCAGCTGGCCATGCCAAGAACGGTGCACCTGCACCAGAGAGTGTACCAGACTCGAATCAGCTAACTCCAAATGTCTGAGCGGCATTGTCAACGAAGACTACGTCTCTCCAGGGAGGCTGTCGCCAGCTTATGCGCCCTGCTGCAGGATGAGTTGTGACCCTTGGGATTCGGTGGTCAGCCTATGTCAGTGGCCCTGAAGATCACAGTGGCACTAAACGTTTACGCGTCTGGAACATTCAAAGGATCCACTGGGGTCTCCCAGGCAGCAACCCACTGCTGAATTAAGGAGGTGACCAATGCCCTGTTTAAGAGGGCCAGCGACTATGTGCACTACCAGGTGTGTCTTTCAACACACCATTAACATATTGTTTGCCTTTGCTCCGTGACCTTTTGGTCAGCTATGTGGCCTGGTCCAATCTACACCTTCTCCTTTGTTATCTCTTGCCCCACCCCCACCTCACTTGCTTATAATCTGTGACTTTTCTAATATTTGTCAGTTCCGAAGAAGTGTCACTGACCCGAAACGTTAACTCTGCTTCTCTTTCCACAGATGCTGCCAGACCTGCTGAGTGATTCCAGCATTTCTTGTTTTTATGCCTATATACTTCGACAGTCCCAGGTGCCATAGCTTCTCAGGCCCCCCAGCTCGCCTTCAGGGATGGATTCTCAGGAATAAGGGCTATCCACATGGCTACTGATGCCTGTGAGGAAACCTCTCAATGTAATGGAGAAGAGTTACAACACTTGCCATGGCTCCATCCGAGTGACCATTGAGCAGGCCTTTGGGTTGCTGAAGATGAGATTCCATTGGCTGGATTGATCCGGTGGAGTCCTGCAGTATGTCCTAGCAAAGGTTTCACACGTCATTGTGGTCTGCTGTGCTCTGCACAATCTAGCACTGCAGAGGGGGGAAGCCTTGCATGACGATGACATGGCTGAGCGCCACTCCTCATCAGACAAGGAGGACATGGAGGAGGGAGGTGAGAAAAGAGGCACTGGATGTTGAAGCCCTTGCACCACACTCCAGGCAGATTGAGCAATGGGCCAAGGAGGCATACTTACTGGCTTCCAACCACCCTGATGGCCACTCAGCGAAAAACCAATAAAGGCTCACCTCAATGCATACAGTCTGTTATATCCTTTCTATTTGTGTTCTGTGCCTAACGCCCAGCTGAACCATGTGCTAGTGCCCATGGGTGATCATATTCCAATAAGGGCTGTGCCGACACTGATGTCCACTCAGGGGGAAGGGTGAAGTTATCAGCTCACAATTAACGCAATAGTGAGGAAAGGTATTAGCTCTGACAATGTGGAATCTGTATGGATAGATCTGAGAAACACTAAGGGGCAAAAAACATTAGTGGGGGTTGTATATAGACCCCCAAACTATAGTGGTGATGTTAGGAATGGCATTAAACAGGAAATTAGAGATGCATGCAATAAAGGAACATCTGCAATTATGGGTGACTTTAATCTCATATAGATTGGGCAAATCAAATTAGTCACAATACCGTAGAGGAGGAATTCTTGGAGTGTATACGGGATGGTTTTCTGGACTAATACGAAGGGGAAAATAGAGTACGAGAGCAAGCTTGCGGGGAACATAAAAACTGACTGTAAAAGTTTCTATGGGTATGTGAAGTGAAAAAGATTGGTGAAGACAAATGAAGGTCCCTTACAGTCAGAAACAGGGGAAATAATTATGGGGAATAAAGAAATGGCTGACCAACTAAATGCATACTTTGGTTCTGTCTTCACAAAGGAGGACACAAATATCATACCAGAAATGTTGGGGAACACAGGGCTTAGTGAGAGAGAGGAACTGAAAGAAATCAGTATTAGTAGAGAAATGGTGTTGGGGAAATTGATGGGATTGAAGGCGGATAAATCCCCAGGGCCTGATGGTATGCATCCCAGAATACTTAAGGAAGTGGCCCTAGAAATAGTGGATGCATTGGTGGTCATCTTCCAAGATTCTATAGACTCTGGAACAGTTCCTACAGGTTGGAGGGTAGCTAATGTAACCCCACTATTTAAAAAAGGAGATTGAGAGAAAGCAGGGAATTATAGACCAGTCAGCCTGACATCGGTAGTGGGGAAATTCTAGAGTCCATTATTAAAGATTTTATAGCAGAACACTTAGAGAACAGTGGTAGAATCGGGCAGAGAAAGCATGAATTTACAAAAGGGAAATCATGCTTGAGAAATCCACTGGAATTCTTCGAGGATGTAACTAGTAGAGTTGATGAGGGGGAGCCAGTGAATGTGTTTTATTTAGACTTTCAGAAGGCTTTCGACAAAGTCCCACATAAGACATTAGCGTGTAAAATTAAAGCGCATGGGATTGGGGTAGTGTATTGCGATGGATAGAAAATTGGTTGGCGGACAGGAAACAAAGAATAGGGATAAATGAGTCTTTTTCCGAATGGCAGGCAGTGACAAGTGGGTACCGCAGGGATCGGTGCTAGGACCCCAGCTATTCACAAAATACATTAATGATTTAGATGAGGGAACTAAATGTAATATCTCCAAATTTGCAGGTGACACAAAACTGGGTGGGAGGGTGAGTTGTGAGGAGGATGCAGAGAGGCTTCAGGGTGATTTGGACAAGTTGAGTGAGTGGGCTAATGCATGGCAGCTGCAGTATAATGTGGATAAATGTGAGGTTATCCACTTTGGTAGCAAAAACAGGAAGGCAGATTATTACCTGAACGGCTATAAACCGAGAGAGGGGAATATGCAGCGAGACCTGGGTGCTCTCGTACACCAGTCGTTGAAGGTAAGCATGCAGGTTGAGCAGGTGGTAAAAAAGGCAAATGGTATGTTGGCCTTCACAGCGAGAGGATTCGAGTACAGGAGCAGGGATGTCTTGCTGCAATTATACAGGGCCTTGGTGAGGCCACACCTGGAATATTGTGTGCAGTTTTGATCTCCTTATCTGAGGAAGGATGTTCTTGCTATAGAGGGAGTGCAGTGAAGGTTTACCAGACTGATTCCTGGGATGGTGGGACTGACGTATGAGAAGAGATTGAGTCGGTTAGGATTATATTTGCTGGAGTTCGGAAGAGTGAGGGGGGATCTCATAGAAACCTATAAAATTCTAACAGGACTTGACAGGGTAGATACAGGAAGGATGTTCTCGATGGTGGGGGAGTCCAAAACCAGGGGTCATAGTCTAAAGATACGGGGTAAACCTTTCAGGACTGAGATGAGGAGAAATTTCTTCACCCAGTGAGGGGTGAGCCTGTGGAATTCGCTACCACAGAAAGCAGTTGAGGCCAAAACATCGTATGTTTTCAAGAAGGTGTTAGATATAGCTCTTGGGTCTAAAGGGATCAAAGGGTATGGGGCGAAAGCGGGAACAGGCTACTGAGTTGGATGATCAGCCATGATCATAATGAATGGCGGAGCAGGCTCAAAGGGCCGAATAGCTTACTCCTGCTCCTATTTTCTATGTTTCTATGAATGCATGATAGAATAATTACTTTTATGCAGGTTAATTGCTTGAACAAAAGAGCTTTATATGATGCAGCACATGTCAAATGTCAAACACCAGTGAATCCCCAAATGTGTCTAGGTGATTATCATTATACGTTTACAAATGCTTCTATGAGGTGTGACCCCAGTGCTAGCAGCTGGGCTGGAGGCAGGCTGCTGATCACACTGCCTCTGTGATGACTTCGGCCTGTAGAGCCCCGGCTGCCTGAGGGTTTCCTGCACAATTGCAGGACTCTCCTCAGGCGTCGCGGCTACTGGAGCAGGGCTCACTGGCAGAGGGGCTTAGAAGCCGCTGTCCACACTGGGTGCACCCTGAGGGGAGCCCCCAGATGTGGCAGTCAGCCTCTCCTCCTCCCTTTCAAGGCTCACTTGACCCCTACTGCTCACCAGAGAAGGACAAGGAGCTGCAGAAGACTGCAGGTGCCTTGTCCTTCTGTTGCCTTGCCATTGCTGCATATGTCCAAGGTGATGGTCTGAAGTCTGCATGCATTTGTGGGATCTGGCTCTCCATGTGGGTCGCCAACTTCTTGATGGAGGAAGCCATGCGCTCATATGCCTGCCACATGGCAGCCCTCATGGCCTGGATTGACTCCTCCATCATCTGTTCTTGGCTACGCTTGGCCCCTGGCATCTCTGTTGAATGTTGCCTTACCTCTCTCTGCATGCCTTGTGTGTCATGATTGGATGTGTGGGCTTGAATATTAGAGAATATATGGTACTTGGAAGTGAAACTGAAAGGAACTCAGTTTTTGGGGAAAACACCTGACTTGGGGCTTGTTGTAAGTTCAGATAAGCATAGGCTCCTGTAGTAAGCAAGAACTCCACAGAAGTTTTTTTTATTAAAGCTTGTTAAATCTTTGTTAAAGTTAAATCTGTGACTTCAAGTGTGATTCTTCAGCTGGAGATCTGACATTTTACTGTCTACTTTCGACAACAGAGACTCATCATCAGCCTAGGGCTCAGCGCAGGCCTGACCACCAACAGTCCTCCGACTGTCAGAAGCCTTGGCTATCTCAGCCTCAGCCAGCTGCTCGGGTGCGTGTGCAGTGCTCTCACCAGCTTGTGACCCTGATTCTACAGCCAAGCAGAAACCCACGGAGGTGAAAGTATCTGCACTGGTGGAAGGTGCAGGAGAGTCATGGGACAGTGCAACCTCTGAGAGCTCCTCCTCCTCAGAGATTGACAGCTGTCCCCCTCCTACTGGAGTCTCCTGCGGTAATGGTAGGTTAATTGTGTTGTTAAAGATACACAGCTGAAGGGCATTGTTTAATTAAGGACTGAGTGGAAATAAAGAGAGCCTGCTGGGACATGAGGGAGAAAGGCAGGAGGCAGTTGTATGTAATGCTGGATTCTGTGAATAAACCTACTACCAAGAAAAGGATCTGTGTCTAGCTTCATTCTTCACCATTTGTCTTGGATCCAAAAAATATCCTATGGATGCCAACCTATATGAGAAAACACAAACATGTGTGAGTTAGGCTGTGCAGATCTCGTCATGCCAACCATATCTGATGTGGGTCTCCAGAAGTGAACTGTATGTCGATGGAAGACAATCCTCACTCTCATGTTTGGAGACTCCTGTCTCTCCATCAGATATGGAGTGGCCTCCTTGGGTCCTCACTAATTCTAATGCCTCTTCCTCTGCTGTGGAGAGAGGCAGAAGATCTGGGATGCACCTGTCAGTATGGGCTGTCTCCCTCTGGTTATGGACCCCCTTGTCCTGCAAGTGGAAAAAGGGAGATAGTCACACTTCGCAGAGAGATCAACATGACAGTTCTGCTAGTGTCAGTCCTTTATTCCCCTACTGGGGTATCCTATATAGCTCATTCTCCTTCAGCTCTCATGGGAGTTAATGGGGATGAGCTGTGAAAGAGGGTGGCCTGTGGCTGAGATGCAGCTATGCATCTGTCAAGATGAGGTGATGCTTAACACACTCTGCCAGTGCAGTTGTAGTGCCTCTCTCCCCATGTCCTGCTTCCTCCTGCGCAGCCACTGGCAATCCCTAAAAAAGAGAGCAGTATGGAGCAGTCACCTTGGCAGAATGAAGGGGATTGTTGACTCTCTTGTGGCACTTTTCTCAGTTCTGGGGGGGTGACTCCATGCTGCTGACCGCCTCAGCGATCTCCATCCAGGCTTGCTTGGTCATGCGGGAGGACCTCTTCCTGCCATCGCTGGGGAAGAGGACCTCATTCCTTTTTCTTGCAGTCTAGCAGAGTATCTGGAGGGAGGCATCAGTAAACCATGAGGCCACCCTGTGTCTTGACTCTGCCATCCTGCGGTGTCCATCTTGGGGCGGGAGGGGAGTGTGATCCAGAGTCACTGCAACGCGGGTCTCAGTTATGAAGAGCTAGCAGCAAATGAGTGCAAGGAGGTAATGCAAGCAGAACTGGCAAGGCTTTCAATGTGGCGCCAGCACCTGCGGTGGAGTTATCTGATGCTGTATTTGGCAACTTGCATCCTGCCCCTGCCGTGTGATTGGCTGGGTCCCACACATCCATTATACGAGGTGGCCGCCCACTGCATGATCGCGGTGGGCCAGCTGTCTACATGACTTGCGGGAACAGTGCCCACTTCTGGGTCTGCCGCTGGGACCTGTGGCGGGCTCACTAAATTCATCCCCTTATCTTCTCTTTGTTACTGATCATCGGAGCATCCACCTGACCACAATGCCAAAATAAGCAACCACAAAATAAATATTCCAAATCAGATCATACCATATTGCATGTATAGCCAACTAATCACCCTTGTGTATTCCGTTAGTGTCTGTTTTCTGTGTGCCTTTGCCTGTCCTAATGTTCCTACACAGTGCTAACCTAGTGGTTGTAGCATGACTGGTGGAAAGCTGCTGACTTTCAGTGGAGGACACTGCAGATGGCCTTGGAGGACAACCCCAAGCAGCTCTGGACTTAGAAGACTTGGCTGCGGACTGCACATCTCAGCATCAGAATGAACAATCTGGGCTGACAGGCAACAGCAAGGGCATAGGTGGAATGGCTATGGTGGGAAGATGAATGCTGTCTTTGTGAGAGGACAGCAGGTTTCTGTTCCATGTAGCCACTGCCCAATCCCTGGGACAGCGCCTTAGCAATCGTAGCAATCTGTTGGAGAACATAATAGTGGACTACTGTGACACCCTGCGAGCCCGTTTGTACACTACCACCCATAGCCATGATGGTAGAAGTTTAAGCTTGCATGGCAGCAAGCTGACCTTGCATGGCAGCAGCCTGAGCTTCCACTGTGGCACTCAGACATTGGATGACAGCTGCTTGTGGTGGAATGGAAACTGTGTCATCGGCCATCAGATGCTGCATCATAGTTGGGTCCCAAATGTGCGAATGGTGTTGGCCACTACTTCCATGCTGAAAAAGATGGGCTTCAATCTCTGTGCAAAGCCATCTGCCAAGTTTGTGCCAGACTCTTTCATGCTCCTTGGCAGTGAGCATAGGCTTTCTGGCAGACTTCCCAATGCACGAAGCATTTCACCGTGCATACCATAAGCCTTCTTCTGCAACCTGCCACATCAGAGTCCTCATCTGAGTCCTCAGTAGCAGAACTCGTGTGCAACCTCACACTCCAGCATACTGACACCTGTGCTATCCTTGCATCCTGCTGTGGCTGCAGACCACCTGTGCCCGGTGTCAGATCCCACCTCTATGCTATCCTCTAAATTATGAGCAAATCCAGTATCTGAGCTGGTGGCTGTGAATGTGAAATCATGATGGTGAGTCTTCATCATCACTGTATTCTTGCTTTTCCTCCACTGCTTGTCCAGGTTACACTTCTTGGGTATTTGAAAGGAGAAAGGTACAAGGGGAAAGTTGAGGTATGGGTAAGGGTGATGGGGAGGAAGCTCATAAATCAGAAGAGCATGTAGGATTAGGGGAAGCTGAATGAAAGAAGGAGGATTAGGTATAAGGATATCATCATCTTCGATGGTTTCAGTGTTTCTGCTGGCCTAAGTCTCAGCAATGGCCATCCCAGTAATGTTCATCACCATCTGCTCGAAGGGGATTAGGACATGCAAGCATACCTGTCCCTCTCCGGTCCTGCTGCCTCCAGTTGTGTGCCACCTTGGCCTTCAAGAAAGAAGGAGAGTGCCAGGGAGTATCATACAATTTATTTAGGTGATGTGGCTATTGTGGTAGAATAGCTGGTAGTACAAGCAAACAGTGAGATATTGCCGTGAAATTTGCAGCAGTGTGTGAGGTTTTGGTGGAGCATATGAATGACAGGTATGAGTCCTGTTTGTTGGAGATTGTTGGTAGGTGAGTCATGGGTATCTGGTGATTAGAGCAGTGACTGTGGCTAATTGTGCAACTGGTAGGATATGGCATTTGAAGATGCATTCACTGACCTTGACCATTCATGTAAGGTAATTGAACTTCTTGCAGCATTGCACCCAGGCCCTCGGGGCTTAATTCCTGGCATTGACCTCTACAGATATCTACTCCCGCTGCCTTATGAGCATTTTTCTCAAGGGCCTTCTGGCCCCCTATGGATACAGGACATTGTTCCTCCTTTCTACCTGCTCCACTAAAGCCTCCTATTTAGTTTCTGAAAACCTTGAAGCCCACTCTCTCCTTAAATGTTCCCCAGATCAGATTCACTTCCCGCATGACAGCCAGCACCTGGTCCAGTCACAATGCACGTCCACTTTAAGAGTAGGAGGCTAGCTTTTAGTAATGCAGGCTAGCTTTTAACAGTGCTAGCCACTCATGATATTGGCGCCCTGCTGATGCATCCAACCAATCAACAGCACAGATATCTCTGGCTGGATGCTGAAATCATTCAAATCAGCAGACAACATGAGGTTGGAGTGCTGCCTGCATTGCAATGAAGGGTGCGGGATAATCATGCAATGCAATCCTCATTTTCAAGGGCTATCCAAATTAGCCCCCAACGAAAGTGACGTTTTTTCTTGTCAGGGACTGCTTGTGTTGTTACTGCATATGCAGCTTTTGTGTTCAAAATTTGTTTTGCTGATGCATATACCACTGGTACTTGAACGTCTTTGTTTTATTCTTCGAATATTTTACTCTTGAATCCTACCTCAGCTGAGTGACCCCTCAGCCATTTGACCAGCTGCATGGGATACATAAAGCTCACTTCTCCATGATTGTGATTTCCTCTGATGTTCCTTCATCAATGCCAGAAGTCTCATGCTTGTTGATACATTACATGCAGTTACTTAAGCAGGGCTATTAGAACTGCCACTGGCATATGGCTGCTCCTTGCTTATGCACAGCTGAAGCTCCATAATCTCACTAAATGTAGAACAGTGGGCAGCTGTGATCTCTGTGAAACCTTCCCTCGTGGTTGCCTGTATGTGTTCTCTAAACAAACAGAAGTTGCCAATGCCTACTTGAGGCAATCTCTTCAGATCATCTTCCAGTGCTGTGGATATGGATTTTATGGAGACTGCCTAACAATATCCTCTGTTGGTAGGAAGCCCGGTAAAGTCAATATACCTATAGAACTCAGTAGGGGCACTTTGCACCCCAGGCTACTGCCCTGTACTTGGTTGGCATCAGTTTGCATCTCTTCTGCTCCTTCATCACCTTCATCACCAGAGCCATCCACTTCATCTAATGTTTCTTTTTCCACATCAGTTCTAAAGGTTGCAGGTGTCCGTATCTATGCTGATACATGCTGCAAGTGTGAATATTAACAGTTGTTGTTGACATCCTTGCCACTAGAAACCAATTGATTCTCCTTGTTCTCGTGAAAGGAACAGATGGGACATTATAAGTGCACAAGCACACATCTGTTTGGTATTGGATTGTCATTCTATGAACTATTGTGAAAAATCAGTAAATATGGACACAATGATGTAGAAAATAGAACAACACACAGAATATATGCTTATATGCTTTTCCAATCTCATCAGACCCAAAGCCTTGAAAGCCTCTCTTATTAACTGAGCAGGTCTGTTCTTATATGCAGTAATAGAGTCATAGATGTTATACAGCACAGAAAAAGGCCCGACGACCCAACGCATCTGCGCCGACCATCAAGCACCCATCCAATCTAAACCCATTTTCCCGCACTTGGCCCGTAGCCTTGTATGCTATGGCGTTTCAAGTGCTCATCTAAATACTTCTTAAACGTTGTGAGGGTTCCTGCCTCTACCACCATTTCATGCAGTGTGTTCCAGATTCTAACCACCTTCTGGGTGAAATTATTTTTCCTCAACTCCCCTCGAAACCTCCTGCTCCTTACCTTAAATCTATGCCCCCTGGTTATTGACCCCTCCGCTAAGGGAAAAAGTTTCTTCCTATCTATCCTATCAATGTCCCTCATAATTTTGCACACCTCAATCAGGTTCCCCCTCAGCCTTCTCCGCTCCAAGGAAAACAACCCCATCCTATCCAGTCTCTCTTCATAGCTGAAATGCTCCAGCCCAGGCAATATCTTGAATCTCCTCTGCACCCTCTCCAGTGCAATCACATCGTTCCTATAATGTGATGCCCAGAACTGTACGCAGTACTCCAGCTGTGGCCTAACCAGCATTTTATACAGCTCTAACATAACCTCCCTGCTCTTATATTCTATGCTTCGGCTAATAAAGGCACGTATCCCATATGCATTCCCAACCACCCTATCTACCTGTGCTGCTGCCTTCAGTGATCTATGGACAAGTACACCAAGGTCCCTCTGACCCTCTGTACTCCCTAGGGTCCTACCATCCATTATATATTCCCTTGCCTTGTTAGTCCTCCCAAAGTGCATCACCTCACACTTCTCAGGATTAAATTCCATCTGCCACTGCTCCGCCTATCTTACTAGCCCATCTGTATCGTCCTGCATTCTAAGGCTTTCCTCCTCACTATCCACGACACCACCAATTTTCGTGTCATCTGCGAACATACTGATCATAGCTCCTATATTCACGTCTAAATCATCAATGTACACTACGAACAGTAAGGGTCCCAGCACCGATCCCTGAGGTACACCACTGGTCGCAGGCCTCCAGTTGCAAAAATAACCCTCAATCATCACCCTCTGCCTCCTTCCACTAAGCCAATTTTGGATCCAATTTGCCAAATTACCCTGAATCCCATGGGCTCTTACCTTCTTAATCAATCTCCCACGCGGGACCTTATCAAAAGCCTTACTGAAGTCCATGTAGACCACATCAACTGCCCTACCCTCATCTACACATCTAGTCACCTCCTCGAAAAATTCAATCAAAATTTTTAGACACGATGTCCCCCTGACAAAACCATGCTGACTATCCCTGATCAATCCCTGCCTCTCCAAGTGGAGATTAATCCGGTCCCTCAGAAGTTTTTCCAATAGTTTCCCTACCACTGATGTTAGACTCACAGGCCTATAATTACCTGGTTTATTCCTGCTACCCTTCTTGAATAATGGTACCACATTCGCTGTCCTCCAGTCCTCTGGTACCTCTCCTGTGGCCGGAGAGGATTTGAAAATTAATGTCAGATCCTCTGCAATCTCCTCCCTTGCCTCACATAGAAGCCTGGGATACATCTCATCTGGGCCTGGGGATTTATCCACCTTTAAGCCCACTAAAACAGCTAATATTTCCTCCTTTTCAATGCTAATTTGTTCAAGTAGATCACAATCCCCCTCCCTTATCTTTACGTCTACATCGTCCTTCTCCATAGTGAACACAGATGAAAAGTAAAAGCAAGATACTGTGGATGCTGGAAATCTGAAATAAAAACAAGAAATGCTGGAACCACTCAGCAGGTCTGGCAGCATCTGTGGAAAGAGAAGCAGAGTTAACGTTTCGGGTCAGTGACCCTTCATCGGAACAGATGAAAAGTAATCATTTAAAACCTCACCTATGTCCTCCAGCTCCACACACAGATTGCCACTTTGGTCCCTAATGGGCCCCACTCTTTCCCTGGTTATCCTCTTGCCCTTAATATACTTATAAAACGCCTTGGGATTTTCCTTTGATCTCCTAATTATTTTTTGAAGTACCCCCTGCACTTTCTATACTCCTCTAGGGCCTCTGCTGTTTTCAGAGCTCTGAATCTGCCATAAGCCTCCTTTTTTTTCCTTATTCAATCCTCTATATCCCTTGACATCCAGGGTTCCTTAGACGTTTTTGTCCTACTCTTCACCTTTACGGGAACATGTTGGACCTGAACTCTCACTATTTTCTTTCTGACTCTGGGGTGGCACAATGGTGCAGTGGTTAGCACCACAGCCTCACAGTTCCAACAACCCGGGTTCAGTGCTGGGTACTGCCTGTGCGGAGTTTGCAAGTTCTCCCTGTGAACCGTGTGGGTTTCCGCCGGGTGCTCTGGTTTCCTCCCATAGCCAAAGACTTGCAGGTTGACAGGTAAATTGGCCATTGTAGATTGCCCTTAGTGTAGGTAGGTGGTGGAGAATGGTGGGGATGTGGTAGGTAATGTAGGATTAGTATAAATGGATGGTTGCTGGTCAGCACAGACTCAGTGCGCTGAAGGGCCTGTTTCAGTGCTATATCTCTAAATAAATAAAAATACATAAATAAATAGACTCCCACTGGTCTGATATAGACTTTCCTACAACTAGCTGCTCCCAATCCACTTTGGCCAGATCCTGTTTTATCGTATTGAAATCTGCCTTCCCTCAATTCAGTACCTTTATTTCCGGTCCCTCTATGTCTTTTGCCATAACTACCTTAAATTTTACAGAGTTATGGCCACTATCCCCAAAATGCTCCCCCACTGCCATTTCTACTACTTGTCTAGCTTCATTCCCTGGGATTAAGTCCAGTACCGTCCCTCCTCTGGTAGGACTCTTTATGTGCTGGCTCAAAAAGCTCTCCTGAATGCACTTTAAGAATTCTGCCCCCTTTAAGCCCTTTACACTAATATTATCTCCTCTAATATGGGGGAAGTTGAAATCCCCTACTATTCTTGCCCTATAATTTTTGCACCTCTCTGAAATTTGCCTACATATCTGCTCCTCTATCTCTCTCTGACTGTTTGGAGGCCTGTAGTACACTACCAGCCAAGAGATTACCCCCTTTTGGTTTTTAAGTTCTACCCATATGGCCTCATTAGAGGAACCTTCTAAGATATCATCCCTCCTTACTGCAGTAATTGACTCCTTAATCAACAGTGCAATGCCACCTCCTCTTTTACACCCTCCCGTACAACGCCTGAAGATTCTATACCCTGCGAATCCTGCCCTTCCCTCAACCATGTCTCAGTGATAGCAATAATATCATATTCCCATGTGTTAATCAATGCCCTCAATTCATCTGCCTTACTAGTAAGACTCCTTGCGTTAAAATAGATATAATCCAGCCTTGCATTATTCGCTTGAGCCTTGCCCTCCAGACTGGCTTAGTTTTTCTTCTATATTTGATTGAACATCACCCCCTACTGTACCTCCACTCTGTATCCCATCTCCCTGCCAAATTACTTTAAACCGCACCCCCCCATCCCCCCCCCACTAACAGCACTAGCAAACCTCCCAGCAAGGATGTTGGTCCTGTTCCAGTTCAGGTGCAACCCGTCCAACTTGTACAGATCCCATCTTCGCCAGACACAGGCCCAGTGATCCAGGAAACTAAAGACCCCCCCCCTCCTCTCTTGAGTCACGCATTCATCTGCTCTAACCTCCTATTCCTATACTCATTAGCCTGAGGCACCAGGAGAAACCCAGAGATTACAACCTTTGAGGTCCTCTTTAATCTGCTACATCGCTCCCTAAATTCTTTTTTCAGGACCTCAGCCCGCTTTCTACCTATGTCATTGGTACTAATGTGGACCACAACCTCCGGCTATGCACCCTCACCCTCCAGAATACTCTGTAGCCGCTCGGTGATATCCATGACCCTTGCACCAGGGAGGCAATATACCATCTTGGAATCATGTCTGCGACCACAAAAATGCCTATCTGTTCCTCTAACCATAGAATCCCCCACCACGATTGCCCTCTTGTCCCTTTTTCTCCATCTCAGCATAGCTGAGTCACCCATGATGTTCCGGTTATGACTCTTGGTGCACTCTCCAGAGGAACCGTCTTTCAGATCGGTACTCAGAACTGAATACTGGTTAGAAAGTGGGAGGTGGTGGTGTAGTGGTAATGTCACTGGACTGGTAGCCCAGAGGTCCAGCCTAATGCTCTGGGTACATGGGTTCAAATCCCCCCCACAGCAGATGGTGAAATTTGAATTCAATTAATAAATCTGGAATTAAAAAGCTAGTCTAGTGTAACCATGAAACCATTGTCGATTGTTGTAAAAACCCATCTGGTTCACTAATGTCCTTTAGGGAAGGAAATCTGCCATCCTTACCTGGTCTGGCCTACATGTGACTCCAGACCCACAACAATGTGGTTGACTCTTAAAATACCCTCTGAAATGGCCACTCAGTTCAAGGGCAATTAGGGATGGGCAATAAATGCTGGCCTAGTCAGCAATGTCCACATCCCATGAATGAATTAAAAAAAATGTCTTCTGGGAACTCCTGAACTATCTGCCCTGACTCCTTTGTCCATCCGGCCGCCACCCAGTCCCCCTCTGACTATGCTTGCCTAGGCACTGGGTTGACCACCTCCTGAAATGTGCCATCCACGTAGTCCTTCACCTTGCGGATGCGCCACAGTGACTCCAGCCACCATTCGATCTCCAAAGCTCAAGCTTCTGATTTTAATGATTTCTTTTAAAAGCTCCATACTCTCCATCAGATCTTGCCTTCTAATTATTTGCCACCTTTGCCATTAATAATAAATCAGAATAGATTAAAATAGGCTGGCTGTTTAAAATTTTGACATTTTTCTGTGTTAATCAAAATTAGCCCTTGAAATTGAAAAACCATACATACATTCCTCTACCTCGATTAAGAGAGGACAACTTGACAAATTAAAAACTACTCAATGTGTAGTCCATATTTGTTCATAATTTCCACATATGCCCTTTGATAATATTTTACATGAATATTACACCCTTAGCTTGATCATCGTTTTTGAAATTAAGGAATCTCTTCTGGACCGCCTTCCATTTCTCTCTGAACTCACCTGGTCTGCTATGTTTTTTACATCCTTTGTTTCTGTAGTTTGATAGTTACCTCACCTCTGCCAATAAGAAGATCAATTCTTTTATTGATTGTACCATGAACCATCATTTCTACATCCCAATTAGTAAATCATGTTTTATAAGTGATTTGACTAAACATTTCTTTGAATATTTTTCTCACTCTTGCATGTCATAGATATCTGAACAAACTTTACATCTTCGATACTGGTTAAGTGATTAGTTAGTTGATTGAAATCTGTGAAAGGAACAGTATTCCAGGTATATTATGATTGCGAGGTTTTCTGACATCACTGCAATTAATTTTGTGCTTCATGATACCAACTGCTGGAAAATCATGACCAAACTAACTTTTTCTGTGCCCTTTAAAATTTACAGAAAATAGTGTTATCTATCTCTTACTAAGAAAAGAACCCTTTGGTGTCACTGAGGCCAATTCTATTTTTCCATTTCCCCATGGAGGGGAGCCTTGATAAGTATATAAGGGAGAAGAGAATAGAGAGTTATGCTGATAGTGTTAGATGAGGGCACTCAATTGGAGCACATACGCTGTCATGGACTGATTGAGTCGAATGGCCTGTTTCTGTGCTGTAAATTCAATGTTATTCTATGTAATTCCTCCAATTCTGGCCTATTGTGCATCCCAGATTTCCTTCATCCCTCCATTGGCGGACGTGCCTTCAGATGTGTAGGCTGTGAACATTTGCTAAACTCTCCAATCTCTACCTCTCTCCTCCTTTAAGTTGTGCCTTAAAACTTACAACTTTTGGGAGCCTGTATTAATATCTCCTTATGTGGCTTACTGTCAAATTTTGTCTAATATTGCTTCTGTGAAACACCTTGAGACATTTTACTACATTGAAGGTGCTAACATAATTGTAAGTTGTTGTTCCAATTCTGAAAGAAGTTCAATGAATTCACCAGTGTTGTGGCTGCAGCAGGTGGCATAGTTCAGTGATAGCCTTCTTTATGAAGCAAAAGTGCCCGAGAAGTGCTTCCTGAAGACTTGGGCCTGAATTTTAAAGCCCACCGCTGATCTTGGCAGTGAGCTCAAAAAATGGCAGCCTGCCCATGTGGGCCACACGCTGAGGAGCCGCTGCCATCTCCCACGAGGCAGCTCATTTAAATAGTCGGTATGGCCCACCCCCACCGATCTCGTGGAGGGGGCTGTCTGTTCCCGGCAGTGGCGTCAGTTGCCTGCACTCATTTAAATTTTTAAAGAAGTATGCCCCCAAAAAATATACAATAAATTTCTAATGCCCCTTTCCCACTCTCCAATAACATTTACATTAATTATTTGCCCTTCCCACCAAAACACTTACCTATTAAATGTGACCTTCTCCCCAGACTGCAGAAAGTTTAGAGTTCACCCCTTCCTACCATCCCCTACATCCATTATGTTTATTTGACCCCGTCTCCCCACCACCGCGGAAAAATTAACTCCTCCCCCCTCCCCATCAGTGTCACGCCACCTTTCTCCAGACGGGGAATTGAAGGCACGGGAGTGCCAGCCGCTGCGCTAAAGATCGCAGCAGGCCCTGTAGACTGAAGGTAAGTCCATTTAAATGTATTCATTTTATTAATTTAAATATTTAAATTCAGGTCCTGTTGCCCAGCGGCGGGGTGGGGTCCACCACGGAGCCTCGCCACCACCAGAAAGATCGGTCCGGGCCCTCCTGGCGTCGAGGTCCATGGCGGGCCTCTTCCAAACCCATCTTCAGGCACCCCCCACCCCGACCCCCCGTCATGGATCACGATGCTGGGGGGAAAGCAAGATCCAGCCCTTGGTTGGGGTTTGACTTCCTGTGCAGAGCCCTCCTCCTCCCTCTTGTCCCAGCAGCTCCTGCCCTCTCCTGTCTTCTTGGCTGTTTCTTCTCATCCTCCCAGCTCTAAGCAGCCTTACCAGACTACCCGTAACTGCAGCAAAAATGTTTTGAAAGCAGCCAAAATCAGTGCACCACTAACAAAAACCTCTTCTCAGAAATCAGTTTCAGAAATGAGAAGATAAACCAAAAAATGCCCAAATGTTAACCAGCAGCCTAAAAGGGTAAAATAGCAACTTACCAAAATGCAATGGATGAGACTTTTAAATACCACTGCTGATAGGTCCTTGCTGCCTTGAGCCATGATTTGCAACAAGTTTATCATGTAATGAGTCAGACACTGAGGCAGCCAAATTTCACAAAAGTGTCCTACAATAAGCACAGGGCTCTTACTTAAATATTTTAATTACTGTTTTGAATACTTCTGGGTTGTCCCTTGGATACCTATGAAGATGCTTGATCCAAGGGACCAGTGTGGGTGCCCCACCTGCCATATTAGATGCTTTTATGCTTGTGAGATGAGCATGGCACTTCAATGAATTTCAAGGCCGGAGACTGTTTCCTTTGGCAGGGAAATCCAGAACAATGGGGATAATCTTAAAGTTAGAGTAAGGTCATTCAGGAGTGAAGTAAAGACACAATTTTTCACATAAAGAGTAGTGAAGATCTGCGATCCTCCCTCAAAAATTTGTAGATGTTGGATTCATTGACATTTTCAAGTCTGAGATTGATTTGTTGGGTAAGTCTGTCAAAGGATGTGGAGAAAAGGAGGCTAAATAGAATAAAGAGAGGGTTGAATGGCAGAACAAGTTTGAAGAGCTGAATGACCTACTCCTTTTCATATTCGTAGAAATAGATATCTGATCATGTTAACTGTTTCACTAAATGATCTATATTGACGTGACCTTTTTTGAGTTTTTTTTTCATCATACACATTGGAAAAAAACTTTATGTTCTGATACCTGTGCTGATGTAAATAGGACTTCACTGCCAAAATGTTAAACATATATTTTATTTGGTGACATTAAGTGGATTTAAATACTGTTGGATAAAAAAATAAATTCCATTTTAAACATACTTTCATTGCACTTTAACATTTCAATCAAAATTCTAGTCTTTGTGGGATGAATGGGCACATGATGCCAGTGGGAATTAATGTGCCATTCACCCTCAGTCATTTCAGTTTAAATTGATGCAAACAAAGGAAAGGAAATGCCAGAGATGTATGAATCTGTTGCCTACTGTGGATAGGGATCTGCATGTATAATATTTGCTTTTTAGTGAACTAAATTTTCTCTTTATTTTCAGAATATTATATGTAAAAAGCCTTTGTGTACTTTCCCTCAGCTGACAATAACCATTTAAATCACAAAAGAAAAATTCTACTATAGGCAAAAGATTGGAAAGTAAAATTCTTTAACAGCTTCACTTAACTGAAATGATTGTAACAGTTTTATTTATTTTTATTTTTTATTTAGAGATACAGCACTGAAACAGACCCTTCAGCCCACCGAGTCTGTGCCGACCGTCAACCACCCATTTATACTAATCCTACATTAATCCCATATTCGTACCACATCCCCAACTTCCCTCAATTCCCCTACCACCTACCTATACTAGGGGCAATTTATACTGGCCAATTTACCTATCAACCTGCAAGTCTTTGGCTGTGGGAGGAAACCGGAGCACCTGCCGAAAACCCACGTGGTCACAGGGAGAACTTGCAAACTCAAACTAATTGAAAATAGGTAAAGGATGTCATACTTACATAAAGTATATAGATTTTTTCATCTTCATGCTCAATAATCTGATCTTCAAAAACAAATGATTCCTCACCCTTCTATTCAACACCAACAACTTGCATTTATATGGCAGCTTCCAGGCAGCAAAGCGGTGGCAAGTGGGGGGGGGGCGGTGGGTGGGGGAGTGTCATTTTTAACCCCCAACATTTGTGTGGGTTTGCGGGTTTGGGTCAGGTTGGTGGGGGTCAGGATTAAAGTGTTAAAAGCCCGAATCCTGACCCCCAACCTGTCTCTAACTTGTCCACTCGGTTTTAACAGAGGAAGGATGGGTTGTGGGCGACCAAGCCAAGGAGGCTGGTTGGCACTTTAAATATTATAACGAGGCTGCCTTTGGATTCATCATTTGACGGAAATATGTCAGCTAAATTAAGGTGCAGGACTGCTGGATCAGGAGGTAAGTGCCTTTCCAATTAACTGCTGAAGCCAGCGTGCCTGCCTCCCACGATTGGATAGCCCCTCAAACACTTCCAATCTCCCCACAATCTCCCCCCCCCATGAAGCCTTTGATTTCCCCCCCCTCCCCCACCTCGAGGCTTCCAACCTTCTCTCGCCCAGGCCTCCAATCTACCCCCCCACCCCCACCCAGACCTTCAACTTTCCCATCCCAAGCTTCCAAACCCTCCTGCCTCCCCAGCCTCCATTCTCCCTCTCACCTGTTGTCTGACCACATTCATGCCACCAAAACCACTGACACCACCCCCTCCACTGGCCTCAGATCCTTCAGGTCTTTGAACTCTGGAATCAGAAACCACACCCCCCACCCTGCCCACCAAACACCCAGCAACTCCCAGGATCGGCCCCCTTCACCAGAAATCCTTTGAACACTCAGAATCAATCCCTGCTGGTCCTGCATGCTCCCCTGAACTGCTCCCCGCCTGACTGGAAGCCAAGCCTGCCAATCAGGTTGGCTTTCGGGTAGGGAAACTGTCAGTCGCATCAGGTGCTCTACTGAGTCCCCCCACTCTCAGTAGGTCACAGAAGTTAAAATTCCCCACAAAATGTCCCAAGGCGCTTAACAAGAGTGTCATCAATAAAAAAACATTTTTGATACCAAGCCACCAAAGAAGATAGCACTACGGATGATCAAAAGCTTGGACAAAGAGGTAGGTTTTTAGGAGCATCTTAAAGGAAGAGCGAGAGTAGAAACACAGAAACATTTAGGGAAGAAATTCCAGAGCTTAGGACAAAAGCAGCTAAAAACATGGCCATTAATAGTGCAGTGATTAAAATTGGGAATGTGCATTGGAGGAGCACAGAGATATTGAAGGATTGCAGGGTTGTAGAGATAGGCAGGACTGAGGCCATGGAGGGATTCAAAAACAAGGATGAGAACTTTAAAATTGAAAGAAAGAAAGACTTGCATTTGTACAGCATTTTTCAGGACCACTGGACATCCCAAAGTACTTCACAGCCAATGAAGTACTTTTTAAGTGTAGTCACTCTTGTGATGTAGGAAAGTAATGTAGGAAACGTAGCAGTCAATTTGCACACAGCAAACTCCTACAAACAACAATGTGATTATGAGCAGATAATCTGTCTGTTGTGATGTTGACTGAGAGATAAATCGGACCAGGACACCAGGGATAATTCCCCTGCTCTTCTTTGAAATAGTGCCATGGGATCTTTTACATCCACCTGAGAGGGAAGACAGGGCCTCGGTGTAAGTCTCATCTGACAGATCGCACCTCCGAAATACAGCACTCCCTCAGTACTGCATTGGTGTGTCAGCCTTGATTTTAGTGCTGAAGTCCTGGTTGAGGCTGCAGGATAGAATGATATACATATACGTACAGCACCCTTTAAGAGAGACACATATGGGATGAGAATTCAACTCTCTTTATAATGCAGAAGCCAATCTCTTTGTGGAAAAATAAATAGTCTATTTTTTTTTAACCGTCTTTATCATTTTTACCCTCGGTGCTTGCTGTTAAACATTTAGAATATGTGGAACTTTACGCTTATTAAATTGATCTTTGTCAGTATCGTATGTCACATCAAGTTATTTCTCTGAAATATTTTATGTTGTATGACGGTAAGATTAAAAAAGGATACTGAAGATTTATTTGTTTATGGGTATACAACATCTAGTGGAGACTATAGGGGTTGTGCTGATTGGCATTGTCACTCTATCCATTCATCAAGCAGGCCAGACTTCCAGAATCATTTACCAGATGGGTCGGCTCGTCAGTTTAAACACCTGATATGAAGCCATCCGTCATCTGATAACACGATCGTTTGTAAGCAGCTGGCTCCACACTCACAGCCTGACTGCACATGTGATGGACTTGAGCCAAAAAACAGGCTCGGCTATGCTGCAGTCCCCTGATAGGATTTGCAGTCCTCCACTGGACCGTGGAACAGGTGGAAGCAGAGAGAATGAAAAAATTACCATGTGTTGCAGGGATTAGAACACACTCACCACTTCACGTGAATACCAATGAAAGGACAACCTTGATCCTGATGAACGCTCGGCTCCCATATAATTGAATACAGATAATTAAAATCAAAAGTAAATTTATAAAATTATACAGTCAAATAAATGACTAAGCACATCATATTATTTCAAATAATTTAAAATGCATGCGTAATTTTGCTAGGAAACACAGAAAAATGCATGTAGACAAATCAAGACAAATCAGCTAAATTTCTCAATATTATTGTAACTAAAATGTCTTTACATTGCTTAAGTAATACAGATTTTACATCATTTTGAGCAATATTTAAGTTAACTAAATTATGCTGAATTTTCCCTCTGAAGATTGAGGCCGGAATTTTATACCCTGCCCCCCACAAGAGCGGGATGGTGGCGGAGAAGGTTGGGGGTTGGTGGTGGTGTAAAATGGAGTATGAGGCTCGGGGTGCCCTTCCCGACCCACTCTTGCCTCCGCCGCCATCTTACGCGGGGCAGTGGTGAAAAACAGCCCACCCGCCCCAGGCCAATCAAGGCCCTTCAGTGGCCACTTTTGGGCCTCCACCTGCCACCATGTAGTTTTTACTGTTGGCAAGCGGACGGCCCAGGCCCAAGAAAAGCTGCCTGTTAAAAGTAGGCGGACTTCTGACGGCCTTGGTGGGAGGGAGGGTGGGCCTCCTGATCAGGCACCTTGTGCTCGATGGAGGGCTGCCCCCAATGCCCCAGCCACCCTCAGTGCTCAACAAACCTCCTACCCTCCCAATCAAGCACCCTTGCCTCGTCGGGGCCCAAACGATCACTCCTAGCAAGGCCCCAAAAACCTATCTTATCCTGGGGCCATCCTTCATCTTCTACTTGAAGCTGGGTTGCAGTCCCAGCAGTGGCCATCGCTCCCAGTGGCGCTGCTGGAACGAAGAGCTGCTGGCCCATTGATTGGCCGGCAGCCCCATTAAGCGGGACTTCCTGCCTCAATGAGGTAGAAGTCCTGTGCAGACCAATTAAGGGCCTGGGGATCATAAAATACGGTCTGGATCCCCAGGCCAGGCAGAGGCAGGATCACCACTGACTTTTTGGTCGGTGGATGGCTCCCGTTCGATAAGAGTAAAATTCCAGCCTGAGGGGTAAAGATCTGTCTGGGTCCGTACAGGCCTGAAATTGGGCCTTGGGCTTCATTAACATTCTAGGTGTGAGCTGTTAGCACCTGTCATGCCTTTACAAGATTTGAGCAGCACAAATACCAGGCCATTTGTCTCAAAGCACTGCCCAAAGGTAAATCCCGGAAGGAAGGTTGGAGCAGGCAATGGGGTTAGGGTGGTGACCGTGATGATTGTAGAGTTGGGGAAGCATTCCTGCTCTTCCTGACTCCACAGGAAAATTTCTGTTTTAATTTTGTTTTTTCAAAAAATCATCTGTTGCATATTGAGCCAGAATGGTTAACAAATTCTGAGTGGAACAGGTTCAACTCCTGTCTGATACATCGCCGTCCAGTTTCTGTGACGAATCTAAAACAGGCAGTAGGCCCCTCTTTTACATATTTAAGCGACTTTGGACTACAAATTGGATAAGGCCTATTAGTGGGTGCAGGGATCACAATGTGTGATTACCCCATGCCCGGACAAGGTGAGGCAGGCAGCACACAAACTTAGTGCTGCCTGCTCATCTAAATGATTCTGGTGTGCAGCCCAACGTGAAACATGCTGTTGACTGGCCGTACACTCAGCAAGGGGCTCAGGTGCATGCGCTGCTAGCACGAGTTAAAACTAGCCAGCACTACTTAAAGGCAGACTGCTTCTCTTAAACGGGAGCTGTATTCAGGTCGCACCGCTGGTGGAACTCTGTGTGAAAGGTTTGAAGGGAAGGAATAACACTAACAATGGAGCAACAGGCCAGAGGGAGGGCTCCCAGTTTCTCTGATGCAGCGCTGGAAGCCGAATACAGGAAGTCAAAAGGAGGAGAGAGGTCATGTTTCCACAGGAAGCCCTCAAGGCACACCCTGCCAAGGGAATGGGCCCAGGTGGCCATGGAGGTCAATTCCAGGAGTCTGGCCCTGAGGACCTGGCTGCAGTGCGGCAAAAAATTCAGTGACCTCATACGAGTTGTGAAGGTCAGTAAATATACCTTGCAATGACATCTACCTACCACACCATCAATCTCTCAACTGTTCAATGCACCACAGCTCCGTCACTTACCCATCAGCAATCAGTAAGCATGCCTAATATTCAGATGCTCCACCTCATTTTTAACCATTTACCAATACTTCCAGCTATTCAGCTATGACAGATACATCACCCAAAGCCATTGCAACACACTCACTGACACACTTCCCTCTCTCTTGCAGGACAAGTTTGCATATAAAAGGAGTGAGCAGCTGAGAACCAATGGGGAAACAGGAATGCTTGCATCTCCAAACCCCTTCGGGGAAGACATCGAGTGATTATGGAGCAGGCAGTGACTAAAACTGTTTCATCAGCCATTCAGCATGATGAATACTCCTGCCTTATGCATCTTCTCAAATCCCACTTTATTTTCATCATGTTATCAGATGTGAAGTGCAATCTGCAGATCGGGTGACCATGGACCTCTCACTTGCCACCCAACAACTCCCTTCCCTGTCAGCCCAACCCTCCCCTTATGCACTTATGTTTTCAGATGTGCAAGACTTGCCACCTGGCCAGCCAGTGCGGCCTCACCATGAAGGGTGCGAGCAAGAGCAGACATCTGATGAAGAAGTACCATCACTTAAACTGACACTTGCAGCCACCAGCTCAGATATTGGCATTGCACATACTTTACTGGTTAGTATTGATGTGCATGTGGTGAGTCACGAGCATGAGTGGGCTTCAGTAGGCCAGGGGGAAGGACAGTTCGTGCGCCAGCTCCCCAGAGAGCGAGGTCGCAGATGAGTTCTGCTGCAGGGAACTCAGATGAGGACTTTGATGAGGCGGTGTACAGGAAAAGGCTGATTGGCTTGCACACCGAAATGCCTGGTGCATTGGCAGGCTTGCCTCTTGTCACTGTCAATAATCATGGAGGAGTCCGGCTTCAACTTGGCACAATGCCTCACACAGAATATGGAGCCTATCCTTTCCGGCGTGGAACTGGTGACCAACTCCATGACAGTACTTATGGAGTTATTTGTGATGCAGTGTCTAGTAACCGATATCTCAGCTTCCTCTGCAGCACAGGTAGAAGCTGTATGTCTCAGTGCTGCAATGCAAGCTCAGATTGAGGTTATGAGATCGTGCTTGTCATCATGAAAGTCCAGCTTGGTGCCATGCAGGCCCAGATAGCTTTTTTTAATTCTTTCATGGGATGTGAGCATCACGGGCAAGGCTAGCATTTGTTGTCCATCCCTAATTGCCCTTGAGAAGGTGGTAGTGAGCTATCTTGAACCATTGCATCTGGTCCATCTTGTGTATCTACACCCACAGTGCTGTTATGAGGGGAGTTCCAGGTTTTTTGACCCAGCTACAGTGAAGCAGCAGCAATACAGACCCATGTCAGGATGCTGTGTGGGTTGGAGGGGAATTTGCAGGTGGTGGTGTTCCCATGTAGCTACTGCCCTTATCCTTCTAGGTGGTAGAGTTCGCTTGTTTGGAAGGTGCTGTTGAAGGAGTCTTGGTGAGTTGCTGCAGTGCATCTTGTAGATGGTACACACTGCTGCCACTGTGTATTGGTGGTGGAGGGAGTGAATGTTTAAGTTGATCGATGGGGTGCTGACCAAGTGGGCTGCTTTGTCCTGTACGGTGTTGAGATTTTTGAGTATTGTTGGAGCTGCACTCATCCAGGCAAGTGGGTCACACCCCTGACTTTTGCCTTGTAGATGGTGAACAGACTTTAGGGAGTCAGGAGGTGGGTTACTCGCCGCAGACTATTTACAATTTATATAAATGACTTGGATGAAGGGACCGAAGGTATGGTTGCTAAATTTGCTGATGACACAAAGATCTGTAGGAAAGTGAATTGTGCAGAGGACATAAGGGGGCTACAAAGGGATAATGATAACTTAAGTGAGTGGGCAAAGGTCTGGAAAAAGGAGTATAATGTGGGAAAATGTGAAATTGTCCATTTTGGCAGGAAGAATAAAAAAGAAGCATATTAACTAAATGGTGAGAGATTGCAGAGCTCTGAGATGCAGAGGGATCTTGGTGTCCTAGTGCATGAATTGCAAAAGGTTAGTATGCAGGGACAGCATGTAATTAGGAAAGCTAGAATGTTATTGTTTATTGAGAGGGGAATTGAATACAAAAGTAGGGAGGTTATGCTTCAGTTATAGAGGGCATTGGTGAGACCACATCTGGAGTACTATGTACAGTATTGGTCTCCTTATTTAAGGAAGGATGTAAATGTGTTGGAAGCAGTTCAGAGAAGGTTTACTAGGCTAATAACTGGAATGGGTGGGCTGTCTTATGAGGATAGATTGGACAGGCTAGGCTTGTATCCGCTGGAGTTTAGGAGAGTAAGAGGTGACTTGATTGAAACATATAACATCCTGAGGGGTCTTGACAGGGTGGATGTGAAAAGGATATTTCCCCTTGTGGGAGAATCTAGAACTAGGGGTCACTATTTAAAAATAAGGGGTCGCCCCATTTAAGACAGAAATGAGGAGAAATTTTTTCTCGCAGAGGGTGGGGAGTCTTTGGAACTCTCTGCCTCAAAAGGCAGTGGAAGCACAGTCTTTGAATATTTTTAAAACGGAGGTAGATAGATTCCTGATAAGCAAAGGGGTGAAAGGTAATTGGGGTAGGTGGAAATGTGGAGTCAAGGTTACAATCTGATCAGCCAGGATCTTGTTGAATGATGGAGCAGGCTCGAGGGGCCGAGTGGCCTACTCCTGCTCATAATTCATATGCTCGTAGAATTCCCAGCTTCTGACCTGCTCTTGTAGCCACAGTATTTATTTGTCTGGTCCAGTTAAGTTTCTGGTCAATGGTAATCCCCAGGATGTTGATGGTAGGGGATTCAGTGATGGTAATGCCATTGAATGTCAAGGGGAGATGGTTAGAATCTCTTTTGTTGGAGATGGTCATTCTTTGGCACTTGTGTGGTGGGAATGTTACTTGCCACTTATCAGCCCAAGCCTGAATGTTGTCCAGGTCTTGCTGCATGTGGACACGGGCTGCTTCAGTATCTGAGGAGTCACGAATGATACTGAACATTGTCCAATCATCAGCGAACATCCCCACTTCTGACCTTATGGTAGAGGGAAGGTCATTGATGAAGCATCTGAAGATGGTCGGGCCTAGGACGCTACCCTGAAGAACTCCTGCAATGATGTCCTGGGACTGAGATGATTGGCCTCTAACAACTACAACCATCTTCTTTAGTACTCGGTGTGACTCCATCATACCTGCAGAATACCAGAGTTCCAGATTACTAGGATTGCTGAGGTGCTGCCCTTGGGGAGTGCCAGTGGTTCTGTGGTCCACTAACCTGCTGTCCTCTCTTAACATGACAGCGTTCATGTTCCCACCACTTCAAATTCCGCCAGTGCCCTTGCGGTTGCCTGTCAACCAGCTAGCCCAGACCACTGCCAACCATACCAAGGTGGTGTAGTCCGAAGCTGGGCTCTCAGGGCCCAGAGTTGCTCGAGATTGTCCTGCAAGGCCTCACTACAATAACCCTCACTAAATGTCAGCAGCCTTCCATCAGCCATGCTGCAGCCACTGGGATAGCACTGCTTAGAGGGAAAGACATCTGTAAGACAGCCACTAAGGGAGTGCACTGGTGCGAATAGGTCAATTTTGTATGTAACATTGGAAGAATTGTTGGATAAAGTTGTTATGGAATTTTTTTTTAGTGTTGTCTTTTACTTCAGGATTTTGGCCAAGTGGACACTGTGATGGTCCATAGCAGAGGGATGGAAAGCTGGGGAATTGTGGAGCAGCAGTGATGTGGAAATGAGATTTTAGAGGAGTCTGATTAGCCGCTCACAGACAGCCAGTCTGGAGCAAAGGGGTCCTGGATGCCTCCTCAGTTCCTCTTCCTCCTCTTCCTCATCCTCATCTTCCTCCTCCCGACATCCATGCTGAAGGTCTGGCAGCATGGCTGCACCTTCATAAGAGCAAGAATGTGGAGCACACAGCAGAGCACCACAAATTTGGAGACACGTTGGCGAGTACTAGAGGGTTCCCCCGAGTGTTCCAGGCTGTGGAGCCATTGTTTTACAATGCCAATGGTGTGCTCCATGGCATTTCTGATGGCAGCATGGCTCTTGTATGCAAGGAGCCATGAGCCGAGTGTAAAGTGAGTAGCCTTTGCCACCAAGCAGCCAGCTTCTGCTGTGTTGTGGTGGCTCAAATATGATGGGAATGGCTGACTGATGCAGGATGAAAGTGTCATGGTTGCAGTCAGGACAGCAGGCATTCACCAACATGATGGTCTATGCATGGTCACACACTGACTGCACATTCAGGGAGCAGCAACCCTCGTGGCTGCATTACATTTCACCGTTAATATGTGGCACCTATAAAGACATGTGCATGCGGTCCATGGTTCCCTGCACCATTGGGAATTCCGCTAGCCTGACACTCACTCCTCCCACTCCTGCTGCTTCTCTCTGGTTAGAGAGAAGACTATGACATCCCCTATTCTGTTGTACTGGGCCTCTTTATCTCCCAGATACAGTGATGCATGGTGAATTGTGGGATGTTAGCAATGTCTCTGCATGAAGGGATCCACTTCTGTACAAGTTGAGGGTGATGGTGACCTTGATGGCCAATGGCAGCACCATCCTCACCCTGCTTTGTGGCTGTAAGTCCAATTGGACGAAGCGGCACAGTTCAGTGACTGTATCCTTGGTGAAATGCAACCATCTCACATACTGCTCCTAGTTGAGGTGGAAATAGAAGAAGTGCTCCCTGAAGACCCTTGGTGCATACCTCCTTCTCTTGAGAGCCCACCTTCACTTCCCTCTGCTCACAACATCCCCTCTCTGCTGCTTGTCCATGTGCTCCATGTCCCTGTTGTGCTGTAGCCCCATGAGGAACTGCACCTAGAGTCCCCATTAGTGCTGGCAGACTTTCTGCTACAGGTCTTCAAAATCCACTTCACTCCTTGTAAAAGCTCCACTTCTTTCTGACTCCAACACCTTTTCAGAACTCCTCCAGCAACATAGAACATGGTATTCCCACATAGTTTACAACAGCAAAGGAAAGTCAAAACCACCTCATTTGAAAATCCCATGCTGTTGCTTTTAAATAACACTAGTGTGGGGGGGGGGGGGGGGGTGCATTCCTCGTGCAGCTGAACACATGTTCAGCTGGGAGTGTTTAAGAAAGGGCCTTAACAGGGCCTGCAAGGTCAGGTACCAAATTAGCATTTGACACTGAGTGATGTCATGATCTGCATTCTACCAGCGCATGCACAGCATGCCCATGCTAGCATGCTTACAAGCATAGCCTGCTGCATGAGTTGCATCGGAAGTGGCCAGAATCGTTACACCTTCCATTTTTGCCTCCTCAGGATTCTGTAGCATGACTAATGTTGATTTTCTTGGCCATTACACCAGTTTTAGACAACCACTTCAGACGCCTGGAAAATAGCTCAATCCAATTTTGGGTCAGACATTTCTCAAGCATCCATGGGGTGAGGGACGTTAAATGAATTAGTGTCTTGTTGCACCTGTTTGGGCATAATGAGTTCCAGTTTCTGCCCCTTAATGCCGTTTATTTATTCATTGTCAGGATGTGGGAATTACTGGCAAGCCCAGAATTTATTTCCCATTTCTAGTTTCCCTTGAGAAGATGGTGGTGGACCATCTTCTTGAACCAATGCAGTCTGTGTGGTGAAGGTGCTCCCACAATGCTGTTAAGCAGAAAGTTCCAGGACTTTGCCTCACCAACACTGAGGGAGTGGTGATGTATGTTCATGTCAAGATTTTGTGTGACATGGACTGGAACTTGGAGGTGATGGTGTTCCCATGCACCCACTGCCCTCATTCTTCTAGGCGGTACGGGCTGCAGATATGGGATATGATGTAGCAGAAGCTTTGGCGAGTTTCTGCAGTGCAACATGTAAGTAGTACACATTACAGCCATTGTATGGTGGACGGAGTGGATGTTTAAGCTTGTGGATGGAGTGCTAGTCCAGCAGACTGCTATATCCTGGATGGTGTGAAGCTTCTTGAGTATTGTTACAGCTGCAACCAATGAGACAAGTGGAGAGTACTCCAGCACACTCCTGATATGGGTCTTGTCGGTCATGGAAAGACTTTGGAGAGTCAGGAGGTGAGCAAATCCCTGCAAAATACCCAGATTCTTATCTGCTTTAGTAGTCATGGCAATTATGTTGGTGGTCCATTTCAGTTTCTGGTCAATTGTGACCTTTACAATGTTGATTAAAGTGCCATTGAATGTTAAGTGGAAGTAGTTATGCTCTCTCTTGTTGGATATAGTCATTGCCTGACACTTGCGCGAATGTTCATACATACTTGACCTCGTCCTCACCAACCTGCCTGCCGCAAATGCATCTGTCCATGACAGTATTGGTAGGAGTGACCACCGCACAGTCCTTGTGGAGACGAAGTCCCGCCTTCACATTGAGGATACCGTCCATCATGTTGTGTGGCACTATCACCGTGCTAAATGGGATAGATTTAGAACAGATCTAGCAATGCAAAACGGGGCATCCATGAGGCGCTGTGGGCCATCAGCAGCTGTAGAATTGTACTCAACCACAATCTGTAACCTCATAGCCCGGCATATCCCCCACTCTACCATTACCATCAAGCCAGGAGACCAACCCTGGTTCAATGAAGAGTGCAGGAGGGC
The DNA here is from genome assembly GCF_036365525.1 of Heterodontus francisci. NCBI lineage: Eukaryota > Metazoa > Chordata > Chondrichthyes > Heterodontiformes > Heterodontidae > Heterodontus > Heterodontus francisci. The sequence goes on along the minus strand of NC_090375.1, from coordinate 70,377,383 downwards.
ATGCTAGGAGCAGCACCAGGCATACCTCAAAATGAGGAGTCAACCTGGTGAAGCTACAACCCAGGACTAATTGCATGCCAAACTGCATAAGCAGCATGCGATAGACAGAGCTAAGCGATCCCATAACCAACGGATCAGATCTAAGCTCTGCAGTCCTGCCACATCCAGCCGTGATGGACAATTAAACAACTAACTGGAGGAGGGGGCTCCACAAATATCCCCATCCTCAATGATGGGGGAGCCCAGCACATCAGTTCGAAAGATAAGGCAGAAGCATTTGCTTCTGAGAAATCTTCAGCCAGAAGTGTCGTGTTGATGACCCATCTCGGCCCCCTCCTCAAGTCTCCAGCATTACAGATGCCAGACTTCAGCCAATTCGATTCATTCCGCGTGATATCAAGAAACGACTGAAGTTACTGGATACTGCAAAGGCTATGGGTCCTGAAAATATTCCGACAATAGTACTGAAGACCTGTGCTCCAGAACGTGCCGCATCCCTAGCCAAGCTGTTCCAGTATAGCTACAACACTGGCAACTACCCGGCAATGTGGAAAATTGTCCAGGTCTGTCCTGTACACAAAAAGCAGGACAAGACCAACCCGGCCAATTACCGCCCCATCAGGCTACTCTCAATCATCAGCAAAGTGATGGAAGGTGTCATCAACAGTGCCATCAAGCAGCACTTGCTTAGCAATAACCTGCTCAGTGATACCCAGTTTGGGTTCCGGCAGGGCCACTCAGCACCTGACCTCATTACAGCCTTGGTTCAAACATGGACAAAAGAGCTGAACTCAAGAGGTGAGGTGAGAGTGACTGCCCTTGACATCAAGGCAGCATTTGACCGAGTATTGTATCAAGGAGCCCGAGCTAAACTGGAGTCAATGGGAATCAGGGGGAAAACTCTCTGCTGGTTAGAGTCAGACCTAGTGAAAGGGAAGATGGCTGTGGTTGTTGGAGGTCAATCATCTCAGCTCCAGGACATCACTGCAGGAGTTCCTCAGGGTAGTATCCTAGACCCAACCATCTTCAGCTGCTTCATCAATGACCTTCCTTCAATCATAAGGTCAGAAGTGGGGATGTTCGCTGATGATTGCACAATGTTCAGCACCATTCGCGACTCCTCAAATACTGAAGCAGTCCGTGTAGAAATGCAGCAAGACTTAGTCAACAAACAGGCGTGGGCTGATAAGTGGCAAGTAACATTCGCGCCACACAAGTGCCAGGCAATGACCATCTCCAACAAGACAGAATCTAACCATCTCCCCTTGACATTCAATGGCATTACCATCGCTGAATCCCCCACTATCAAAATCCTAGGGGCTACCATTGACCAGAAACTGAACTGGAGTAGCCATATAAATACCATGGCTACAAGAGCAAGTCAGAGGCTAGGAATCCTGCGGCGAGTAACTCACCTCCTGACTCCCCAAAGCCTGTCCACCATCTACAAGGCACAAGTCAGGAGTGTGATGGAATAATCTCCATTTGCCTGGATGGGTGCAGCTCCAACAACACTCAAGAAGCTCGATACCATCCAGGACAAAGCAGCCGACTTGATTGGCACTCCATCCACAAACATTCACTCCCTCCACCACCGACGCACAGTGGCAGCAATGTGTACCATCTACAAGATGCACTGCAGCAACACACCAAGGCTCCTTAGACAGCACCTTCCAAACCCGCGACCTCTACCACCTCGAAGGACAAGAGCAGCAGATGCATGGGAACATCACCACCTGCAAGTTCCCGTCCAAGTCACACACCATCCTGACTTGGAACTATATCACCGTTCCTTCACTGTCGCTGGGTCAAAATCCTGGAACTCCCTTCCTAACAGCACTGTGGGTGTACCTACCCCACATGGACTGCAGCGGTTCAAGAAGGCAGCTCACCACCACCTTCTCCAGGGCAATTAGGGATGGGCAATGAATGCTGGCATAGCCAGTGACACCCACATCCCATGAATGAATAAAAAAAATATGTTACTTGGCACTTAGCAGCACAAGCCTGGATGTTGTCCAGGTCTTGCTGCATGTAGGCAAGGACAACATCATCATCTAAGGAATTGTGATATGGAGCTGAACACTGGAATCATCAGAGATAGCCCTGCTTCTGACCTTATGATCGAGATTAAGCTATTACTGAAGCAGCTGAAGGTAGTTAGACCTAGCACCTAGCCCTGAGGAACTCTTGCAACAATGTTCTTGGGATGAATTGCCTCCAATAATCATAACAATCTTCATTTGTGCCAGTTATGACTCCAGACACTGGTGAGCTTTTCCCCTGATCCACAATGATTTCAGATTTACTAAGGATCCTTGGTGCCATGCTTGGTCAAATGCTGCCTTGATACCAAGGGTAAAAGGTTATTTGTAATTAATTGCTGCTTGATAGCATTGTGAATAACTCATTCTATCCCTTTGATGTTTACTTTGTAATAATTATAGAATTTGAATTAATAAATACATTTAAAAAATACTATTCATCGTATTTGTGATGCTAATAATCAATATACTCTATTTTTTTTATACTGTGAGGTCAATTCGTTTAAGTGCACTGGCCCTTAAATTTTTTTTCCACGACCACGCTCTTGTGGTAATTCAAAGGGGCCAACTTGTGCGTGTCCTGCGCGGGAATTTTCAGGTTGAGGAAACATTGCTAATGATATAGACATCCTTGGGCTGACAAGTGCTAAAAATGTTTATGCCATATAGGTGCTCGGTAATGACAATCTCAAAGAAGAGAATGACTCGGGTGGCACAGTGGCACAGTGGTTAGCACCGCAGTCTCACAGCTCTAGTGACCCGGGTTGAGTTCTGGGCACTGCCTGTGCAGAGTTTGCAAGTTCTCCCTGTGACCGTGTGGGTTTCCGTCGGGTGCTCCGGTTTCCTCCCACAGCCAAAGACTTGCAGGTTGATAGGTATATTGGCCATTGTAAATTGCTCCGAGTGTAGTTAGGTGGTAGGAGAATGGTGGGGATGTGGAAGGGAATATGGGAATAATGTAGGATTAGCATAAATGGGTGGTTGTTGGTTGGCACAGACTCAGTGGGCCGGAGGGCCTGTTTCAGTGCTGTATCTCTAAATAAATAAATAAAAGCCACCTCCCCTAGACCTTCAATGGCTCCACCATCATCAAGTCCCCCCAATCTCTACATCTTGGGAGGCACCATTTACCAAAAACTCAACTGGAACAGTCACATCAGCACGATAGCTACAGAGCAGGGCAGAAGCTCAGTACTCTACAATGTGTGACTCATGGCCTGACTCCTCAGTCTCTCCACCATTTACCAGTCAGAAGCATCATGAAATAATCAACACTTGCCTGCAACAATGCTTAAGAAGTTCGACACCATTCTGAACACAAGAGTTTGCTTGATTAGTGAGCAGAAGAAGGGGAGGGTAAAGAGGATGAGGAAAAGGGAGAGGAGAGAAGGGGAAGAGTGGGAGGTAGGAGAGAAGAGGAGGATAGAAAAGGGGGAACATGGAGTATCAGGGCAATTATCTCAGCAGGAAGGAGCAGCTCAGACTTTCATCTAAATAGGACGGGCAGTAAACTTCAACTCCCTTAACTGTTATGAAAGCGCTTCCATTTTTAAAATATGATTTGAGGACTCGTGTTTAAAAATTGTGGAAATTGATTCATTTGAAAGACTGAAGAGATTCCATAGATGCTGGACTTTGTTTTTTTTTAAAAAGTCACTGGAAGGACTTTTGGACTTTGTTTAAAAACACACTTACTGGAAGTCACATATCTTCAGCTAAGTAAACAGCAGGAGCCTTTCTGACTGGAGGATTTGTTTACAGAGAAGTGACATGTCAAGATTTATCATGATCAAGAGTTGGTTTCATTCTGGATATTGTTTTGGTTCAGTTGGGGGTAAGCCTGCTAAGAGAAGCCACCTGCTCATCCTTTTTCCACCTCTTTGAGAAACCCTGAGAATCCAGTGTGATGGCTGAAACCCCTGATGCAGTGATTCTCCTGGAAAGCCTGCCAGATAATCCTCGACGTTGACTGAACATAACTGCTCTAAAAAAATCCCAGTGACAGCCGTCTATGTGTATTTGGGCACCAGAATAAGGGACCACCTGGGAACATACCATATCACATCCTTTTCCTTCAAGAATTAACAAGTATTTGGCCAAAGTATTTTTTGTCCTTTTTGTAAAGAGATCTCTGCAGAGAAAACTTCTTTATCTTTTCTTTAACCGTGTGTGTGTGCATGTGTGCCTATGTGTTGAGTTCATTTAGAAGGGAAATTTCATATTTCAACCTGTGTGTTAATAAGCTTTACTATTGAATAAGTATTGAATAAGTCTTGTTTTATAATAAATTAATAATTTTGCTGTTTATTAAGGAAACCTGGTTGGTGGATTTTATTCTGAAACTAAAATAGATAAAGTATATAATTGGCCATATTGGTAAATGGGTAAAATATTTAAATATATGTTGTGACCTGTGGAGAAGTGGAACAAGAGAAAGACAGTGCACTCCTCCAGCCTTGGTTGTAACATAACTAATGAGGCACAAAAATGGTCTTTGGTGGGAGAAAGCTGGAGTTGGAATAAATTTACCTTTCCCAATCCAGACTGACTGAGGGGGAGTATTGTGGTGGTACTAGCTCTTGCCCTCGCAGGACACAATATTATGCTCACTGAATAGAAGCAAGGTTCACACCTCGAAAAATGTCAGTGACGAACGACTAAGATCTTATGAAAGCAAGACGTCCTGAATTATCAATGGGGAGGATCTCCAGTAGCATTTTTTTAAGTGCACCAATCAAATTACAAATGCTTTTTGTACAAAAAACATCTGTCATTTCTAACAGAAATTTGTAATGCCCAAAACAATGTTTTAAACAAAATAAATATTCAAAATGTATACATTTCACACTGACATGATTAAATCTATGTATTGAGTTGCCTTTCGTGCCTTTAACTGCCACCCTGAAAGTACTTATTTCAAGGCATCAACCTGTCTCAAAAGTCTGAGCTTCGACTGAATACTTTTTCCCCAGACAGTTGAAGGAAATTTCCAAGTACATATGCAGTTTTCAGAATATTTCATCATGCATCAGAAGCTTTCTGAGTTGATGTAGGAGAGTATCCTCTCATTCTGTAAGAATTTGTGAGCTTTTTATAGCTTTTTTCCCCAAAAAATTCAAAAAACTAGAGATTGAATTCTTAAACCCAAGTCTCACACTTATGATATTAACAACTGCATGAACTGGTCATAGACATTAGCTGTGAATAGAAGCTCCATGTATGGCAACTTGGCTTCTTATGGCACCCAAGTAAATGATCTGCCTGAGCTTTAGAACTCACCCTTATGGCCAATGAGCTTTCCAAATTACTCCCACATCTCAGCTTTTTCCCCATAGTCTTTTCCCCAAGTTAGTTCTCTTTAAGCACACGTCCAGTTGCCTTTGGAACATTCCTGAAATTGATTCAACCTTCCTTTCAGGTCATGCATTCCAGATCTCAACAACTCTCTGTGTAAAAAAAATTCTCATCATTTTCACTTTAATTCCTTTGCCATTTAAATTAAATCTATGACCTCTGGTTACTGACCAATTTGCCAGAGGAAACAGTTTCTTATTACGAGCTCAAGCAAATAAATTTGAATACCTCCATTAGGTCTCACCTAAACCTTCTCTGCTCTCAGGTGAACAATCCCAGCTTCTTCAGTCACTCTACATAACAGAACTCCCTCATCCCTGGTATCATCTGTAAACCTCTGTACCCTTTTGAAGGCATTGACATTCTTTCTAAGATGTGCTGTCCAGAATTGTACACAATACACCAGTTGAGATCTAACCAGAGATTTTTACATTTTATTTGTTCATGGGATGTGAGTGTCACTGGCTAGGACAGCAATTATTGCCCTTCACTAATTGCCCTTGAGAAGGTGGTGATGAGTCACCTTCTTGAACCGCTGTAGTCCATGTGGGGTAGGTACACCCACAGTGCTGTTTGGAAAGGAGTTCCAGGATTTTGACCCAATGACAGTGAAGGAATGGCGATTTGGTTACAAGTCAGGATGGTGTGTGGCTTGGACAGGAACTTGCAGGCGGTGGTGTTCCCATGCATTTGCTGCACTTGACCATCTAGGTGGTAGTGGTCACAGGTTTGTAAGGTTCTGTCTAAGGAGCCTTGGTGCATTACTGCAGTGCATCAAGTAGATGGTACAGATTGCTGCCACTGTGCATCAGTGGTAGAAAGAGTGAATGTTAGTGAATGGGGTGCCAATCAAGTGGGCTACTTTGTCCTGGATGGTGTCAAGCTCCTTGAGTGTTGTTGGAGCTGCACCCATCCAGGAAAGTGGAGAGTATTCCATCACATTCCTGACTTGTGCCTTGTAGATGGTGGACAGACTTTGGGGAGTCAGGATGTTTAGCATGATTTCCTTGTTTTTGTTTTCAATGGGCCTAGTTACAAAGCCAAGTAGCCCAAATGCATTTTTAATTGCCTTATTAACTTGTCTTACCATATTGTTATGCAGGCCCCCCACCTGCCAAGAATGAGGCACATTAATTTCGCCACATGAACATTGATTTTCTAAACTGTTACTGGAGCAAAGAACGAACTTGTTTAAAAAAAAACACCAGACCCTTGACTGCAAAGACTTGGAAAGGACAAATGGGCTGCTCCCTGCTCCAATTTAATCCACAATGGACTTTTGATTACCAGACGAAGGTGGAGAAGCTAGCATTCCAGATGCTCCCAATACAGAGACCTGGTCAAACCAGTCAGTCATGTGACCACCTGCTGGCCAACTAGGGGAGTTTTTAAAATTGGAGAAACAGTGTTTGAAGACAGAAAGCTCTTTGCTCCTGGACTGAGAACATCTCTCTCCTGTCTGCTCTCATCTCTTTCTCACGGAACGAAAGACCCATTGAAGACACATGAACCCCCAAGAGAGAAAAGTCTCCTACAGTGAACAGGGTTTAAGAAGACTACTGGGCCCCAATGAAAAGCAAGACCATATCTTCAATCAAGGACTGCAGTGAGCTCGAAGCACAGTAACAAACCACGTTCAGAGATTGCCTCAAACTTTTTCACTCTACTTCTCTTCTCTTTTCTGTCCCTACTTGCATGTGTGTACCACGTGTGCATGCTAGTGTGGGGCACAGCATGTATCTGTAGGCATTAACTGAATTAGAGCTTAAGTTTAAGTTTTAATAAATTTCATTTTTCTTCTTTAAACCTAAGAAAGCCTGTTTGTGCTCATTTATTTGCCTTATAATTGGAAAGCGGTAAACAAGGATTCACCAAGAGGAAGCTCAAAACACAGTGTGTTTAAAACAAAATCCTGTTACAATAAGACTAGGTGAAGGCTGAGAAAGACCCCTAGATACATTTCTCACCAAAGATTTATGAATATGTACCCCAGACCCCTCTGCTCTGGCATCCCTCTCAAAATATTACCATTTAGATTATATTGCCTCTCCACGTTGTTCCTCCCAAAGTGCATCACTTCACACTTATCCACATTAAATTGCATCTGCCATCTGTCTGCCCATTTCATCAGCTTAAGTCCTCCTGAAATCTACTACAATCATTCTGACTATTCACTACATTGCCAAGTAATGTATCATCCACAAACTTTGAAATTATACTCCCTTTCCACAAGTCCAGGTCATTTATCTCTCTCTTTGGCCTCCTTATCTCGAGAGACAATGGGTAAGCGCCTGGAGGTGGTCAGTGGTGTGTGGAGCAGCGCCTGGAGTGGCTATAAAGGCCAATTCTAGAGTGACAGGCTCTTCCACAGGTGCTGCAGAAAAATTTGTTTGTCGGGGCTGTTACACAGTTGGCTCTCCCTTTGCGCTTCTGTCTTTTTTCCTGCCAACTGCCAAGTCTCTTCGACTCGCCACACTTTAGCCCTGTCTTTATGGCTGCCCGCCAGCTCTGGCGAACGCTGGCAACTGACTCCCACGACTTGTGATCAATGTCACAGGACTTCATGTCGCATTTGCAGACGTCTTTAAAGCGGAGACATGGACGGCCGGTGGGTCTGATACCAGTGGCGAGCACGCTGTACAATGTGTCTTTGGGGATCCTGCCATCTTCCATGCGGCTCACATGGCCAAGCCATCTCAAGCGCCGCTGACTCAGTAGTGTGTATAAGCTGGGGATGTTGGCCACCTCGAGGACTTCTGTGTTGGAGATACGGTCCTGCCACCTGATGCCAAGGATTCTCCGGAGGCAGCGAAGATGGAATTAATTGAGACGTCGCTCTTGGCTGACATACGTTGTCCAGGCCTCGCTGCCATAGAGCAAGGTACTGAGGACACAGGCTTGATACACTCGGACTTTTGTGTTCCGTGTCAGTGTGCCATTTTCCCACACTCTCTTGGCCAGTCTGGACACAGCAGTGGAAGTCCTTCCCATGCGCTTGTTGATTTCTGCATCTAGAGACAGGTTACCGGTGATAGTTGAGCCTAGGTAGGTGAACTCTTGAACCACTTCCAGAGCGTGGTCACCAATATTGATGGATGGAGCATTTCTGACGTCCTGCCCCATGATGTTCGTTTTCTTGAGGCTGATGGTTAGGCCAAATTCATTGCAGGCAGCCGCAAACCTGTCATTAACAGGTCATTTATATATAACAAAAAAGCAGTGGTCCCAGTAACAGCACCATTGCATATTTCTCTACAATCAGAAAAAAACCCATGCACCACTGCTCTCTGCTTGCCCCCTATCCTTTAACCAATTACATACCTAAGTTACCACCCATGCGCTTCTATTTTCTGAAAAAAATCTGTTATGTAGTACTTTATCAAAAGCGTTTTGAAAGTCCACATTTACAGCATTTACTACACTATCTTCACCAACCTTTTCTGTTACTTCTTCAAAGAACTCAATCAGGCTATTCAGATATAATTTGCAATTAACAAATCTATGCTGGTAATCCATTATTAACCTATGTTTCCCCAAGTAGGAATTAACTTTGTCCTTGAAAATGGTCTCTAGTAGTTTTCCCAGCAGTAATGTTAGACTGACTGGTTTGTCGTTACCAGTTTTATTATTTATTTATTTTTTATTTAGAGATACAGCACTGAAACAGGCCCTTCAGCCCACCGAGTCTGTGCCGACCGTCAACCACCCATTTATACTAATCCTACATTAATCCCATATTCGTACCACATCCCCAACTTCCCTCAATTCCCCTACCACCTACCTATACTAGGGGCAATTTATACTGGCCAATTTACCTATCAACCTGCAAGTCTTTGGCTGTGGGAGGAAACCGGAGCACCTGCCGAAAACCCACGTGGTCACAGGGAGAACTTGCAAACTCAAACTAATTGAAAATAGGTAAAGGATGTCATACTTACATAAAGTATATAGATTTTTTCATCTTCATGCTCAATAATCTGATCTTCAAAAACAAATGATTCCTCACCCTTCTATTCAACACCAACAACTTGCATTTATATGGCAGCTTCCAGGCAGCAAAGCGGTGGCAAGTGGGGGGGGGGGGGGGCGGCGGTGGGTGGGGGAGTGTCATTTTTAACCCCCAACATTTGTGTGGGTTTGCGGGTTTGGGTCAGGTTGGTGGGGGTCAGAATTAAAGTGTTAAAAGCCCGAATCCTGACCCCCAACCTGTCTCTAACTTGTCCACTCGGTTTTAACAGAGGAAGGATGGGTTGTGGGCGACCAAGCCAAGGAGGCTGGTTGGCACTTTAAATATTATAATAAGGCTGCCTTTGGATTCATCATTTGACGGAAATATGTCAGCTAAATTAAGGTGCAGGACTGCTGGATCAGGAGGTAAGTGCCTTTCCAATTAACTGCTGAAGCCAGCGTGCCTGCCTCCCACGATTGGATAGCCCCTCAAACACTTCCAATCTCCCCACAATCTCCCCCCCCCCCATGAAGCCTTTGATTTCCCCCCCCTCCCCCAGCTCGAGGCTTCCAACCTTCTCTCGCCCAGGCCTCCAATCTACCCCCCCACCCCCACCCAGACCTTCAACTTTCCCATCCCAAGCTTCCAAACCCTCCTGCCTCCCCAGCCTCCATTCTCCCTCTCACCTGCTGTCTGACCACATTCATGCCACCAAAACCACTGACACCACCCCCTCCACTGGCCTCAGATCCTTCAGGTCTTTGAACTCTGGAATCAGAAACCACACCCCCCACCCTGCCCACCAAACACCCAGCAACTCCCAGGATCGGCCTCCTTCACCAGAAATCCTTTGAACACTCAGGATCAATCCCTGCTGGTCCTGCATGCTCCCCTGAACTGCTCCCCGCCTGACTGGAAGCCAAGCCTGCCAATCAGGTTGGCTTTCGGGTAGGGAAACTGTCAGTCGCATCAGGTGCTCTACTGAGTCCCCCCACTCTCAGTAGGTCACAGAAGTTAAAATTCCCCACAAAATGTCCCAAGGCGCTTAACAAGAGTGTCATCAATAAAAAAACATTTTTGATACCAAGCCACCAAAGAAGATAGCACTACGGATGATCAAAAGCTTGGACAAAGAGGTAGGTTTTTAGGAGCATCTTAAAGGAAGAGCGAGAGTAGAAACACAGAAACATTTAGGGAAGAAATTCCAGAGCTTAGGATAAAAGCAGCTAAAAACATGGCCACTAATAGTGCAGTGATTAAAATTGGGAATGTGCATTGGAGGAGCACAGAGATATTGAAGGATTGCAGGGTTGTAGAGATAGGCAGGACTGAGGCCATGGAGGGATTCAAAAACAAGGATGAGAACTTTAAAATTGAAAGAAAGAAAGACTTGCATTTGTACAGCATTTTTCAGGACCACTGGACATCCCAAAGTACTTCACAGCCAATGAAGTACTTTTTAAGTGTAGTCACTCTTGTGATGTAGGAAAGTAATGTAGGAAACGTAGCAGTCAATTTGCACACAGCAAACTCCTACAAACAACAATGTGATTATGAGCAGATAATCTGTCTGTTGTGATGTTGACTGAGAGATAAATCGGACCAGGACACCAGGGATATTCCTGTCCATTTTTTCAAATGGGTATTTACAATCCTCCAGTCTTTTGGCATCACTGCCATATCTCAGGAGGACAGAAAGACTGTGGTCAAAGCTTCTGCTATCACCACCCTAGCTTCCTTCAACGACGTAGAATGCATCCCATCTAAACGGAGCAACTTGTTAACTTTGAGTGATGGCCACCTATTTAACAGTGAGTATCATTTACAAGATGCACTGCAGCAATTCACCAAGGCTCCTTCAACAGCACCTTCCAAACCCATGACTTCTACCACCTAGAAGGACAAGGGCAGTAGATGCATGGGAACACCACCATCTGCAAGTTCCCCTTTAAGCCACACACCATCCTGACTTGGAAATATATCGCTGTTCCTTCACAGTCCCTGGGTCAAAATCCTCGAACTCCCTTCCTAACAGCACTGTGGGTGTACCTACCCCTCATGAACTGCAGCGGTTCATGAAAGCAGCTCACCACCACCTTCTCAAGGGCAATTAGGGATGGGCAATAAATGCTGGCCTAGCCAGCAACACCCACAACCCCCCCAAATGAATAACGAAAAACCTTCTTTCTATCTATTTCTATTCTATTCAATGGATGGAATCTTATGCCTTTTAAAAATTTCAGGCATGGGGACAATTTCTGGATCCCAACACTGCACAGGTGAGAGATGCGCCGACCTTTAGAATCTTCCAGTGCATTCATGGTGCCAGTGACAGAAGGCCCTCATGGCCCTCCCATCTGCTGCCTGGAGGCCACCTCCAAGCTGCTGTCAACTTTCCGACTCAGCGGGGTGGGGGGTTGGCGGGCATTCCAACACCATGAATATCCCGTCAGCATCAGTGCCTTGCCCCCAATGGGTCCCTTAATTGGCCTAATTATCTACCAGTTGCTGCTGGGCGAGCAGCCATTGCTGCATTGACCCCCCATCTCCAGCAAGATCACTTGGAAGCAGGAACGTATCATGGGAGCTGACAGGAAGATCCTGCCCAATATCTCCACTCCCTCCTCCTCTACTGCAACAGCAACCATTAAGTTCGTCCTCTTCTTTTGTGAAGACAGAGGCAAAGCATTCATTCAGTACCCCAGTCAAGCACTCTGCCTCCATAAGAAGATGTTCTTTTTTGTCCCTTATCGGCACATTCATTTCTTTAAATATCCTTTCAATTTTTACAAGTTGATAAATGGTTTTTGTGTTCCCTATTACGTTACCCACTAATCTTTTCTCATACTCTTGCTTTGTCCCGCTTATGCCCTTTTTCAATTTCCCCCTGCATATTCTGTATTTTGCCTGGTTTTCGACTGCATTCTGTATCTGACAATTTTCATAAGCCTCCCTTTTCTATTTTTATTTCAACCTATTTTCATTGTCATCCAGGAAGCTCTAGCTTTTGATGTCCAATATTTCCTCCTTATAGGAATATGATGGGTTTTTACCTCTTTATCTCTGTTTACATGGTCACTGCTAATTGGGTTTTGTACCAAATTCACAGATGTTCCAATTTAAAATGCACCCTGTTAAATTATGCTAATTTGTTTACTCCATTTCAGAACAAAAATGTGCATCTCATGCTGCCAGCTTTAAATGGAATCAAAGTACAATGAATCAGACTCATAAAAAGAATTCCCTGTTTTTTTTGCTCCATGTAAAAAATAGCATATGCACGGATATTGCCCTTAGATCATACTGCATCAGAGACAAATGCCACAAAAGAATTGACAAAGGCTAAATTTAATTTGCATCAGTAAATCCAACAAGAATTATCTCTGTGGTGTGAATGAGAGAACTTAAGTGGCTCAGTACATTATGAGCCAATCCACAATTATTATATTGAACAAATTAGTATAACTTTGTCCGTTGTGTGCAGTGAAACACTACCACTATGCTCCCACCTTCAGTGTATGTTCATGTGTGTTCAATAACAAAGATTGATGATGACTGTAAAGTATAATCTACCTGCAGAATACTTGGAGCAATGTAAGAAATCCTCAATAATTGACTTGACACTGACTTTAAAAATGAGATTCCTCTTGTTATTGGATTAATGTACAGACAGGGCTCTTGTAGGAAAACCACATATATGGCCAATATTCCTAAAGCAGTTTATTCTAGAGAAACAATGCTGCTCTACTAGTAACATTTAAAAAAAATGGAAAAGCAAATATTTGGAGAACAAAAGTAGAAAAATGAGAAGAACTACAGTGCGCCATGCCAACTATTAACATCTGGGAATTAACTTGCCAAGAGGAGCGATACTTGCATGTTCTTGGCAATCTCAAAGCTATTTTCCCGAACAATACTTGCTGGAATGCAAAGGTGATGGGTTTATTTCCACAGCTGTTTATTGGGCTTCAATCTAGGAATAATTTTGAAGACTAATAGGAATGGATGTAACACTGTCAGAGGTGCTGTCTGTAGTGTTTGATTGATCTGGGTTTGATTATATTAGTCTGTCCATTGGTCTGTGTTCACTGTGTTTAATTGCTTAAGGTGGAGCTTAAGAGTTAAAACTGAAACTAAAAAACATAACTAGAATCTTCTACAGAAAACACACTGATTGCTCTGAGAAGACATTTTACTGAGATCTTGTAAGAACTGATATATTTTAAAGTGCTGTAAATAAACCAGTTGGTGATTGAACACAAGTGAGATATCTGCATTGCTCTGAGATAAATCATACATACATAATATACCCAGCAACCCGGACATAGACATAACAAACACGTGGTGACGAAGATGATTCAACAAGTTACCAGCTCCAAAAACTTTTCTTCCAATGCCAGGAAATCCTCCCTTGTGCTGAGAGCAATGGATTTTCGAGGTTCAAGACCTACTTGCTCGCTACGGGATGCACAGCCCAGATAAAGCAGCAAACCGTAAGAAAACGATACATTGTTGTAATAGAGGCAAACATGGAAGCCAATTTGCACAGAGTAAGATCCCACAAATAGCAAGAAATAAATGACCGGATAATCTGTTTTGTGTAATCATGATTGAGGGATAAATGTTGACCAGGTCACCAAGAGAACACTTTGCCTTCTTTGAATAGTGTCATGGGATCTTTTACATCCATCTATGTCAGCATCTCAGCCAAAAGGCAGCACTTCTGACATAGTAGTATTCCCTCAGTATGGCACTAAAGTGTCAGCTGGGATTATATACTCAAGTCGCTGGAGTAGGACTTGAACCCACAACCTTCTGACTTAAAGACAAGGGGATATATTTACAACTTGCTGCTCAATCATAAATTGGCATTGCTTCTCCGTCACCTGTTATAGAAACCATCTTATTTTGTAATCAACTGAAATGAAAATTGGGCAGTTCCATAACAAACAGCAGCTGGTTAGGATCTGGAATGCACTGGCTGAGAGTGTGGTAGAGGCAGATTCAATTGTGGCTTTCAAAAGGCAAGTGAATAATTACCTGATAGAAAAAAATTGCAGGGGTTTGTGCAAAGGGCTGAGCAGTGAGACTAGCAGAGCTGCTCTTGCAGAGAGCTGGCATGGCCATGAGAGGCCGAAAAGCCTCTTTCCATGCTGTAACTATTTTATAATCTCAAAAGCCTACAAACAAAAATAAATATAAAAAATATATTGAACCACTCCATTTGAAACAAACCACTTTCAAGTTTGAACTGGATACAAGAAAAGAATAAATAAAAACAACAGACCAGAGGATTGGGAGCAGTTTAGAATTCAGCAAAGGAGGCCCAAGGGATTGATTCAGAAGGGGAAAATAGAGTATGAGAGCAAGTTTGCGGGGGACATAAAATCTGACTGTAAAAGTTTCTATAGATATGCGAAGAGAAAAAGATTGGTGAAGACAAATGTAGGTCCCTTACAATCAGAAACAGGGGAATTTATTATGGGGAACAAAGAAATGGCTGACCAACTAAATGCATACTTTGGTTCTGTCTTCACAAAGGAGGACACAAATACCATACAGAAATGTTGGGAAACACAGGGCTTAGTGAGAGAGAGGAACTGAAGGAAATCAGTATTAGTAGAGAAATGGCGTTGGGGAAATTGATGGGATTGTAGGCCGATAAATCCCCAGGGCCTGATGGTATGCATCCCAGAATACTTAAGGAAGTGGCCCTAGAAATAGTGAATGCATTGGTGGTCATCTTCCAAGATTCTATAGACTCTGGAACAGTTTCTCCAGATTGCAGGGTAGCTAATGTAAATGCACTATTTAATAAGGGAGGTCGAGAGAAAGCAGGGAATTATAGACCAGTCAGCCCGACATTGGTAGTGGGGAAAATTCTAGAGTCCATTATCAAAGATTTTATAGCAAAGCACTTAGAGAACAGTGGTAGAATCGGGCAGAGTCAACATGGATTTACGATAGGGAAATCATGCTTGACAACTCTACTCGAATTCTTCGAGGATGTAACTAGTAGAGTTGATGAGGGGGAGCCAGTGGATGTGGTTTATTTGGACTTTCAGAAGGCTTTCGACAAAGTCGCACATAAGAGATTAGCATGTAAAATTAAAGCGCATGGGATTGGGGGTAGTGTATTGAGATGGATAGAAAATCAGTTGGCGGACAGGAAACAAAGAGTAGGGATAAATGGTATTTCTCCGAATGGCAGGCAGTGACGAGTGGGGTACCGCAGGGATCGGTGTTAGGAGCCCAGCTATTCACAATATACATTAATGATTTAGGTGAGGGAACTAAATGTATATATCTCCAAATTTGCAGATGACACAAAACTGGGTGGGAGGGTGAGTTGTGAGGAGGATGCAGAGAGGCTTCAGGATGATTTGGACAAGTTGAGTGAGTGAGCTAATGCGTGGCAGACACAGTATAATGTGGATAAATGTGAGGTTATCCACTTTGGTAACAAAAACAGGAAGGCAGATTATTATCTGAACGGCTATAAACTGAGAGAGGGGAATATGCAGCGAGACCTGGGTGTTCTCGTACACCAGTCGCTGAAGGTAAGCATGCAGGTGCAACAGACGGTAAAAAAGGCATGCTGGCCTTCATAGCGAGAGGATTCGAGTACAGAAGCAGGGATGCCTTGCTGCAATTATACAGGGCCTTGGTGAGGCCACACCTGGAAAATTGTGTACAGTTTTGGTCTCCTTATCTGAGGAAGGATGTTCTTGCTATGGAGGGAGTGCAGTGAAGGTTTACCAGATTGATTCCTGGGATTGTGGAACTGACGTATGAGGAGAGATTGAGTCGGTTAGGATTATATTCGCTGGAGTTCAGAAGAGTGAGCGGAGATCTCATAGAAACCTATAAAATTCTAACAGGACTTGACAGGGTAGATGCAGGAAGGATGTTCCCGATGGTGGGGGAGTCCAGAACCAGGGTTCATAGTCTAATGATACGGGGTAAACCTTTCAGGACTGAGATGAGGAGAAATTTCTTCACCCAAAGAGTGGTGAGCCTGTGGAATTCGCTACCACAGAAAGCAGTTGAGGCCAAAACATTGTCTGTTTTCAAGAAGGTGTTAGATATAGCTCTTGGGTCAAAAGGGATCAAAGGATATGGGGCAAAAGCAGGAACAGGCTACTGAGTTGGATGATCAGCCATGATCATAATGAATGGCGGAGCAGGCTCAAAGGGCCTAATGGTCTACTCCTGCTTCTATTTTCTATGTTTCTATGTAAAGGTTCCTTTTACAAATGTGGTGACTTCTTAACTTTATAGTTTGGTCACAGTAACTTTCATTCGGCACTTGACAGAATCATCAAGATTAGTGTTCTCAAACAGCAGAATATGTAACTGCAAGAGAGTAGGCAACCATATATTCTGTTAGAAGCTTTGAGAAGAAAGGTACATTAAGCTGTTTAGTAAGTATGAAAGCTGAATCAACTTTTGTACCCAAATTTATTCATTTGGATTATTTCACAGAATTTGAGTTTTGATTTACGTTGGTATGTCCCTTTGAAAACTGCCACTCTGTGCATTCACAGTATTGTGTACCTTGGCATCCATTTCCACTGTTTTGGTGGATAAGAGGCTGCATAGGAACATAGCATCGGTTTGGATTTTTTCTCATTTTAATTTTTACTTTAGTTATGTAAATTATCCAGAATTCAATTTGCAGCCACCCAATTCCTGTTTCTCTAAAGTGATTGCATTCAATCCATGGTGATATAGTGGCAAATTAATTTTCCTTGTTAGTCCAATGGACAGGGCATCTAATCCGAGCATCTTGTGATAAATTCTGCTTCTTTTCAAAGCTAGTTTGCTGTGTAGATCAGTCCCTTCAACCATTCACTCTTGATATAAAGGTGAATATAAGACCAGCTTTCCTACCATTATGACTGGGGGAAGGGGCAAGGGATGAAGGATGTCTCCATACTCCCTGCCAGTTCAGGAGACTTAAAGATGCTGCTGCAATTGTCTATTCACAGATGCTCAATTTTTATCCATACTAAAATGAAAACCAAATCCCAAAGAAATCAAAATTGGCATTCTTATGGTACTTTCATCAAATTCATGCATATATTTGCAGGAACATATTTCAGTCACTGCACTACAATGGACAGAAAGACTCCAAACTTCAAACTACCATAATTAAGAAGACATTTCCTCTATCAGTTTCATTTGGACTGTTAGTACAAATAACATGATGCTGGAAGACAAGGTTGAATGCTGGATACTCCATTAAAAAACTGGACAGGTATGCAGTGCATTTTTCAACACTGTTTTCTGCAAATATATGCCTGAATTTGATGAAAGTGTACCATGCCAATTTTGATTTCTTTGGAATTTGGTTTTCATTTTATGATGTTGTCAATGGATAAAACCTAAACAGTACAATCGCCACTGAACATTATGTGAATTGAGGCAAAAAAACTTTCCCCATTTAAGATGAAAAGTGTTGAGCATGTTTAGTGCGGCTTTTTGTATGCTTTGCCTTTTCTGCATATGTACATGTCTAGAAAGGCAGTAACATGACAAAATAATTTGCACCCTTCCATGCTACACTGTGAGCTTCAGGTTTCCACAGCTGATAAACAAGCTGCTGACAGCTGGATGACGGTTTTAATTTTTTAAAAACTTTGAATTGTTTTTGCATGTATGTGATTAGCATAACGTATCGGAAATGCCTGGCCTTTTGCAGACTCATGGCTATGTGTTCAAAAATTGTGCTCTCTTCGCCTAGTGTGGGTGGAGGCTGTTGGTTAGTGAGGAAAAATTCCTATCTATAATTAGAGAGATCATGGGCTGAATTTTACGCCACCCCAGTGGGTTGCATGGTCATGTGGGGGCAGATGGGGGTGGCGTAAAATTGAGCAGGAGGCTCAGGGACGCTTTCCCGCCCTGCTCCCGCCTCTGGCCACCCTTACGGTCAGCGGGGGCAGGGGTGGGGGGAGCCACCTGCCCGCCCGCCCCAGGCCAATCGAGGCCCTTAAGTGGCCACCTAATTGCCAGTTAAGGGAATTCACCTGCCTCCATGGGTATTTTACCGGTGACAAGTGGGCATGCTGGGGACGTGAAAGGCTGCCCAGCAATAGCTGCTGGCCTTTCCTTGCACCGGGGGGATGCCATGGCAGTCGGGCACAGGGTGCCTGAATGAGGGCCACCCCTGCCTCCCAACCTAACCCAGGGACCCACGACTCCCCCCCCCCACCCCCCAAAATGACTACCCTTGCCTCGCCGCCATGACTGACCACCCTCCCGGTGAGGCAAGCCCAACTTACCTGAGGTCCTGACTCCATGGCATCAGTTGGGCTGCAGTCCCAGCAGTGGCCACCACTCCCTGTGGTAAAATCCAGCTCATTTCTACAATATAGTAAATAACAGTCAATAGCTGACTTGGTTATAATAGACACATAATAAAACGGTCAGGAGTAAGATCTACTCTTAAGTACCTTCAGCTTAGCAAACTTTAAGTTGATTGTCTTTATGTCCTCTACCCAGTGCAAAGGCAATAAGAGCCAATAGTAGCAGGTATTAGTCTATTTTATAAGGTAGTTGATATAGTACTACTTTAATGCTGTTTGAAATTAATACATCTACTTTAGAGTTGGCCTGGTTTATTACATTTAGACTTGCTGGTGATTCTTTTTGCTCAATCAGATGTTTTACCTGTCCATTAAGGGTAAAACCAGCACCAACAGCAAGACAAATCATACCAGGTATCACATAGTCAAGGTTTTCACCACACTAATATACCTTAATCCTACCTCAAAAAAACCATCTTACACCTGTGTGATTTTGCACAAATAGAACCTGTGCACGTATTGCACTTTATCACATCCCTAGGATACCCCAAGGTAGTTCCCGACTAATTGAAATGTCGTCAGAATTAATATGTAGGCAAATATAACAGTCAACTTGCAAACAGCGAAGTCCTACAAAGAGTAAATCACATAAATGACTCGTTAATCTGCTTTCTTTTAATGCTGATTGTGGGGTGAATGGTGGTTTTTCTTCAAATGGTGCAATATAATCATTTAAATTCATTCAAACAGAAAGTACGAGGTTTCAGTTTAACATTTCATCTGAAAGCCAGTGGGCACATAATTCTGTTGCATAGTGCCCATATTTTCAGAAATTTGGGTGACATTTTGGGCCCAAAATTGTGTCCGTGCTGCACACACATACTTCTGGTGCTGGCCATACCAAATGCCATTTTACGAACATATGAATTAGGAGCAGGAATAGGCCATTCGGCCCCTCGAGCCTGCTCCGCCATTCAATAAGATCATAACTGATATTTTTGTGTTTCGAATTCTACACTCCCATCTACCCCTGATAACCTTTGATTCCGTGCCTAACAAGAATCTATCTACCTCCGCCTTAAACATAATCAATGACCCTGCCTCCACCACCTTCTGAGGCTGAGAGTTCCAAAGTCGCACAACCCTCTGAGAGAAAAAATTTCTCCTCATGTCATCTTTATACAGGTGGTTAGTGTGGTGTTACGATCATGTGATGTGACATGGATGGGTCCCACTGTTCAACTCCCCACCTGACTGCAGCAAATGTACTTGTATTAGAGTTTAGCCCCTTGGGGTTTTATTTTTCAAATAAACAGACAGTGACAGGGTGTCTTGGAGGTTTTAAAAAAAATCAATTGTTTATTGTCCAACACGCCTTATCCCGAAATTGTTGCAACTGCAACCACTCACTCATTTGCTCACATACATACAAACACAAGAACCAGATAAAGAAGGGAAAAAGGAAAGTGGCTTTGAGCACAGAAACAGGACTTCGGCCCACTGTGACCATGCCGGACATCAAGCCTATCTATTCTAATCCCATTTTCCAGCATTTGGCCCGTAGCCTTGTATGCTATGGCGTTTCAAGTGCTCATCTAAATACTTCTTAAATATTGTGAGGGTTCCTGCCTCTACCACCCCTTTAGGCAGCCTGTTCCAGATTCCAGCCACCCTCTGGTGAAGCATGAAACAGATGAAGACAAGCTGCTGAAATAGGGAGGAGAAGGAAGGGCAGAAAGGCTCTCATCAGGAGGCCATATCTACCCCGGGTCTGCAGGGAGCAATTTTCCTATCTCAAACTCAGTGAGTAATAGGATGTGTAATGTCTCTGTTTCACTAAGGAGATGTTCATTGAAATCTACCACCTGTTGCAGCCTCAGAGCAGCACAACAATGGCATTGCTTGTGGCTGTAATGGTAACCATGACCATGCACTTCTTCACCTCAGGGTCCTTCCAGGCAGGAGCAGGCAACATCTCTAACATTCCTCAGTTTGCCATTCACTGTTGGATAAAGGAGTTCATTGATGCTCTGGATGCAATGAGAGGGAAATACATTGCATTTTCTCTTTCTAGAGAGAATCAGGCTGAGTTAGCTCATTGCTTTGCCAGCATAGCAGGCTTCCTCATGGTGCAGGGTGCCATTGATTGCACACGCTGCTTTTTGGGCATGTAAATTCAGTGATGCACTACAACCACAAAAGGTTGCACTCCTTCACAGCTGCTGTGTGACCACACACAGTGCATCATGCCTGACAGTGCCTAGTATCCTGCCAGCGTCCATGATGCATTCAATCTGCTGCATTTCACTGTATCATGAGCAATTGAGCTTGTATGAGATACCAAAGGGTGGATCCTGGGCAACAAAGGTCAGCCACTGAATACCTGGCTCATGACTCTGCTGTGCACACATGGGCAGCATGCATATACCAAGAGCCACACTGATCATTGAGGTGCTTAAGCAATGTTTCCACTGCCTGGACTGCTCTGGTGGAGCCCTGCAGTACTCTCCAGAGCAGGTGGCATGATTTGTTGCATTCTGCTGCATCCTGCACAACCTCGCCAATATGAGGGCACAACCCTTGTCACCAGGCATGCTGAGCAGCTGAAGAGGAGAAGGATCCACTTTCCTCCTGGGCGGCCCGTTATCGGCTCATCCTACTGCGATATGTTTGAATGCAACTCCAATTCCCCATCCAACAGTAGTCCCACACTGCATCTTCCCTCTGTTACTAACCATCACAGCAGCCTCTTGGCCACAATGTTGAAATAATGGGCCACTACAAAGCAAACATACCAAACTATCTTTATTAATCAAACCATCCAATATTCCATACAAAAGTCAACTAATCACCCTTCAGCATTCCCCTGGTGCCTGTCTTCCATGTACCTTTCCCTGTTCTCCACGTGCCTTTCCCCTGTTCCCCAGAAGCTGCAGCATGGATGATGGGAGGCTGAATTTGATAGAGTTTGCTAGTAGGAGTGTGAAGGGGTAGTGGTGAATTGAGCAGTCTGTGAGGCTACTGGTTCATTAACTTCTCATGGCACTGCTTCCATCTACAGTCCTGGTATTGACTGTGACGGCTATCTGTTCCCACTACCTTTGAAGTGTCTGGCTGGCTGGCCTCCTGGTTCCCTGTGGATAGAAGGGCTTTCTCCTCCTGTCCATCTCCTGCACCAAGGCCTCAGTGCTGCACCAGAGAACCTTGCAGCATGCTCTCTGCCCTGTTGCACCATTTTTATGTGTTCTTCCTGCCACTCAGCAGCACGTTTAGCACTGGCTGCACACGGAAATCATGGATAAGCACTGCCTCAAACCTGTCCACTTCCATTTTAATGGAGTTGGGAGAGATAACCAACCCGCTCCCAGGAGACAGGTTGCTCACCCAAATATTTTAATGTAGCTATGTGCCTCACATTTTAAATTTTACACACTGGACAGCTTGTTTTTCTGGGCCTCAAGAAACGCAGCAGCTAAAGGGAGAGAGGACTGTTGGATCCTGTGGGTAAGTGCCTTTCCATCACTGCTTGTGGGCTGGGAGCAGCAGGGGTGTTTCTCACCCTGCTTCAGCCCACCTCTCCCGCCTCAATCAATTGTTCCCTCTCCCTATGATCCCCTGTGATCGAACCCCCCTAACCACGAGGACCCCTCCAGCCACAATCTCTCGCAGATCCCACTAGCACTCCAGTCTTTCTAATCCCCCCCTCTCCTCTGCACTCTCAGCTGTGACAGCCAATCTTCCCCCACACACCCAACCCTTCTGCGCTGTCCTCTCCAGCCTTTCTGATCTCACCCTGCCCCTGGTCTCCTATCTCACCACCACCCACCCCCCTGGCGACAGCGGTCTCCAATATTATTACCCGCCCCAACTTTCCAATCTCTCCCTCCCCCCTCTCTGCTCCCTGGATGTTGCCTGGTGCCAAAGGCCTACCACCCCAACAGCCAGCCAGCCTCTCAACCCAGTTGGTTATAGCCAGGAAACAGACAAAATATGTTCACCAGGTCCTGCCATTAAAACTCAGCAGGACCTGAGAGAATCTCACTTTTCCAGATTCTAACCGCCTCCCCATAAATATCAGGGCCGTAATGTTTATGAACAAGTACATAAGTTTACTAAGAGTCAAGCACTTCTGAAACAGTGGGCCAATTCCATTCTTTCTGATGGTTATATCATATTTGTTTTATTTATTTAGAGATACAGCACTGAAACAGGCCCTTCGGCCCACTGAGTCTGTACCAACCATCAACCACCCATTTATACTAATCCTACATTAATCCCATATTCCTACCACATCCTTACTATGGGCAATTTATAATGGCCAATTTACCTATCAACCTGCAAGTCTTTGACTGTGGGAGGAAACTGGAGCACCTGGCGAAAACCCACACGGTCACAGGGAGAACTTGCAAACTCCACACAGGCAGTACCCAGAATCAAATCCAGGTCGCTGGAGCTGTGAGGCTGCGGTGCTAACCACTGTGCCACTGTGCTGCCCAAATCCATTCCTGATTTATCTGTGACTTGCTTTTAGTTTTCGTGACTGATTCAGGTTTATTGTGCTGTTCATTTAGAGCAATGCTGCTTATGTTTTTTTGTGCTGTGGAAGCTCACGCTGCAGGTAGCAGGTGGCTATTTCCCACACAAAAGATAAGTTCATGTGAATCTTCAGTTCCTGGTCTGAATAGCTCATATTCTGATAATGATGCAGTAACCATGGAAATATTATTGTTTCCACACTTTCCAGATTACGCAAATATTGCATTATTTTATCCAGACTGCAAATAGTAAGAGCAGTACCTGTGCTCCGATTAACACAACAACAATTTTACTGAAACTATTTTTCTGAATGACTTTGAAGTGTTTGTTCTTTTGTCTAACAGTTAATCATCATATATTAAGACAGTTCATAAAATTACCCAGAATGTAAATTCAAAGAAAACATCTTATAGGATTATAGTTTGTCTTTTGAAATACCATAGATTTTGCTGCAAAACAGGTTCTTTTAAGGTTTTTGAATGAAGAAGCCAATTGAATTTTCTATTAAGTATTCAGAGTCTGGTATTCTGATTGACTGAGGTCTTAAGGTCTTTGTACACTCCTTAGAGGAGAAGTACTGTCAGAAAACCTCTCAAAGCATTAGACAGAAGTGTGTACAATTGAGATTCAGGACCTGCAGAGTAACAAGTGGCAGGCTAATATACCCAACATACCAATTTTCACTGACTGCACCCCAGGACTTCTCTAAAATAAATTATTCAAACAAATGGAAATTGTGTTGAGAGAAGATTTGTTGTATGTGTACAAACACAATTCATTCAGCAAAAAAAATTCTTGCATGGAACTCATTTTGTTGGAACGTTCAAATGGAACAAAACATATTCAGCTTTTCAGCTTTAACAATCTAAAATTTGGGTCCCAACTGCAAATCTTTGTTCATTTAAACTATTAAACAATCTGAGCTATTGTAGTCTTTGGGGGGAATTTTAACATTTTGACTGGAAAATGTTTTCCAGTGGCATTCCAGAGGGCTCAGTGTTGGGTCCCTTGCTATTTGTGGTATACATTAATGATTTGGACTTAAATGTGGGAGGCATGATTGGTAAATTTGCAGATGACACAAATATTGGCCATGTAGTTGATAATAGAGATAGCTGGAGACTCCAAAATGATATCAATGGTTTGGTTGAGTGAGCGGAAAAGTGGCAAATGGAATTCAATCCAGCGAAGTGTGAGGTAATGCATTTGGGGACGGCAAACAAAGCGAGGGAATACACAAAAAAATGGGAGGATATTGAGAGGGGGAGAAGAAGTAAGAGACCTTGGAGTGCATGTCCACACGTCCCTAAGGGTGGCAGGACAGGGAGATAAAGTGGTGAAGAAGACATGTGGATAGCTTTGCTTTATTGGCTGTGGTATAGAATACAAAAGCAGGGATGTAATGCTGGAACTGTATAAAACGCTGGTTCGGCTACAGCTGGAATATTGCATACAGTCCTGGTCACCACATTACAGGAAGGATATAATTGTTCTGGAGAGAGTGCAGAGGAGATTTACAAGAAAGTTGCCAGGACTTGAAAGTTGCAGCTATGAGGAGAGATTGGATAGGCTGGGGTTGTTTTCCTTACAACAGAGGAGGCTGACGTGTGACTTAATAATTTTGTGTACAAAATTATGAGCGGCCTAGATAACGTAGACAGGAAGAACTTGTTTCCCCTAGCGGAGAGGTCAGTTACCAAGGGGCACAGATTTAAGGTAGAAGGATTAGAGGGGACATGAAGAAAACCTTTTTTCACCCAGAGGATGGTGGATGTCTGGAATTCACTGCCCGGATCGGTGGTGGAGGCAGAAACACTCAACTAGTTTAAAAGGTACCTGGACATGCACCAGAAGTGCTGTAACCTGCAAGGCTACGAACCAGGTGCTGGAAGGTGGGATTAGATTGGGAGGCTAGTTTTTTCAGCCGACACAGACACCTTGGGTTGTATGACCTCCTTCTGTGCCATAACTTTTCTATGGTCCTTTGGCTCTATGGACCCTATTGCACTGGGTGAGCCTAGTATCACCTGGGGAACAGCTTTTTAGCTCAGCCACTGCATTTACATTTGACTTTCAGGTTTCCCAATCAATTAGCACACACGGGCACAATGATGAGCTACAGGAGTCTTTTAAAAATTCATTCATGGGATGTGGGCATCACTGGCTCGGCCAGCATTCATTGTCCATCCCTAATTGCCCATGAGAAGGTGGTGGTGAGCTGCTTCTTGAACCGCAGCAGTCCTTGTAGGGTAGGTACAACCACAGTGCTGTTAGGAAGGGAGTTCCAGGATTTTGACCCAGTGACAGTGAAGGAACAGTGATATAGTTCCAAGTCAGGATGGTTTGTGACTTGGAGGGGAACGTGCAGGTAGTGGTGTTCCCTTGCATTTGCTGCCCTTGTCCTTCTAGTTGGTAGAGGTCGCGGGTTTGGAAGGTGCTGTCAAAGGAGCCTTGGTGCATTGCTGCAGTGCATCTTGTAGATGGTACACACTGCTGCCACTGTGCGTCGGTGGGAGTGAATGTTTGTAGATGGGGTGCCAATCAAGCAGGCTGCTTTGTCCTGGATGGTATCTAGCTTCTTGAGTGTTGTTGGAGCTGCACCCATCCAGGCAAGTGGAGAGTATTCCATCACACTCCTGACTTGTGCTTTGTAGATGGTGGACAGGCTTTGGGGAGTCAGGATGTTTGGCATGATTTCCTTGTTTTTGTAATCAATGCGCCTAGTTACAAAGCCAAGTATCCCATGTGCATTCTTAATTGCCTTATTAACTTGCCCTACCACATTGTTATGCAGGCTCCCCAACTGCCAAGAATGAGGCACATTAATTTCGCCTTTGACAAAGTCCCGCATGGCAGACTGGTACAAAAGGTGAAGTCACACGTGATCAGAGGTGAGCTGGCAAGATGGATACAGAACTGGCTCGGTCATAGAAGACAGAGGGTATCAGTGGATGGGTGTTTTTCTGAATGGAGGAATGTGACTAGTGGTGTTCCGCAGGGATCAGTGCTGGGACCTTTGCTGTTTGTAGTATATATAAATGATTTGGAGGAAAATGTAGCTGGTCTGATTAGTAAGTTTGCGGATGACACAAAGGTTGGTGGAGTTGCGGATAATGATGAGGATTGTCAGAGGACACAGCAGGATATAGATCGGTTGGAGACTTGGGTGGAGAAATGGCAGATGGAGTGTAGTCCGGACAAATGTGAGGTAATGCATTTTGGAAGGTCTAATGCAGGTGGGAGGTATACAGTAAATGGCAGAACCCTTAGGAGTATTGACAGGCAGAGAGATCTGGGCGTACAGGTCCACAGGTCATTGAAAGTGGCAACGCAGGTTGATAAGGTAGTCAAGAAGGCATACGGCATGCTTGCCTTCATCGGTCGGGGCATAGAGGATAAAAATTGGCAAGTCATGTTGCAGCTGTACAGAACCTTAGTTAGGCCTCACTTAGAATATTGCGTGCAATTCTGGTCGCCACACTACCAGAAGGACGTGGAGGCTTTGGAGAGGGTACAGAGAAGGTTTACCAGGATGTTGCCTGGTCTGGAGGGCATTAGCTATGAGGAGAGGTTGGAAAAACTCGGATTGTTTTCACTGGAACGACGGAGGTGGAGGGGCGACATGATAGAGGATTACAAAGTTATGAGCGGTATGGACAGAGTGGATAGTCAGAAGCTTTTTCCCAGGGTGTAAGAGTCAGTTACTAGGGGACATAGGTTTAAGGTGCGAGGGGCAAAGTTTAGAGGGGATGTGCGAGTGAAGTTTTTTACACAGAGGGTGGTGAGTGCCTGGAACTTGCTGCCAGGGGAGGTGGTGGAAGCAGGTACGATAGCGACGTTTAAGAGACATCTTGACAAATACATGAATAGGAAGGGAATAGAGGGATACGGTCCCCGGAAGTGCAGAAGCTGTTAGTTTAGACACGCATCAAGATCGGCGCAGGCTTGGAGGGCCGAATGGCCTGTTCCTGTGCTGTACTGTTCTTTGTTCTTTGTTCTTTGTTCACATGAACATCAATTTTCGAAACTGTTACTGGAGTAAAGAAAGAATTGTTTTTTAAAAAAACACCAGACACTTGACTGGAAAGACATTTGCATAGTAACAGACAGTACTTGGAAAGGACAAAGGGGCCACTCACTGCTCCAATTTTAATCCACAATGGACTTTTGATTATCAGACGTTGAAGGTGGAGAAGCTAGCATTCCAGGTTGACTGCTAAGATGCTCCCAATGCACAAAATAGACCTGGTAATACTAGTCAGTCATGTGACCACCTGCTGGCCAACTAGGGGAGTATTTAAACTTGGCGAAACAGTGCTTGAAGACAGAAGCTTCTTTGCTCCTGGACTGAGAACATCCCTCTCCTGTCTGCTCGCAACTCTTTCTCACGGAACGGAAAACCCAATGAAGATACATGAACCCCCAAAAGAGAAAAGCCTCCTACAGTGAACAGGGTTTAAAAAGAATACTGGGCCCCATGATAAACAAGACCATATCTTTAATCAAGGACTCTACAGTGAGTGCAAAGCACAGTAACAAACCCCCTTCGGAGATTGCCTCAAACTTTTTCACTTTACTTCTCTCCTGCTCTTTTTTGTCCCACGTGCATACTAGCATGGGTCACGGCGTCTATCCATAAGCGTTACCTGAATTAGAGTTTAAGTTTAAGTTTTAATAAATTTCATTTTTCTTCTTTAAACCTAAGAAAGCCTGTTTGTGCTAATTTCTTTGCCTTATCATTGGAATGCAGTGAACAAGGATTCACCAAGGGGAAGCTCAAAACACAATGTGTTTAAAACAAAACCCTATTGCAATAAGACAAGGTGAAGGCTGAGAAAGAGCCCGAGACAGCTTTCTCACCTGGTTGTAACAACATCCAAATATTTATGAATATGTACCCCAGATCCCTCTGTCTGGCATCCCTCTCAAAATATTACGATTTAGATGATATTGCCTCTCCATGTTGTTCCTCCCAAAGTGTATCACTTCACGCTTATCCACATTAAATTGCATCTGCCATCTGTCTGCCCATTTCATCAGCTTAAATCCTCCTGAAATCTACTACAATCATTCTGACTATTTACTACATTGCCAAGTAATGTATCATCCACAAACTTTGAAATTATACTCCCTATCCACAAGTCCAGGTCATTTATATAAAACAAAAAAGCAGTGGTCCCAGTACCAACACCATTGCATATTTCTCTATAATCAGAAAAAAACCCAAGCACCACTGCTCTCTGCTTGCCCCCTATCCTTTAACCAATTACATACCTAAGTTACCACCCATGCGCTTCTATTTTCTGAAAAAAATCTGTTATGTAGTACTTTATCAAATGCATTTTGAAAGTCTACACTTACATCATTTACTACACTATCTTCACCAACCCTTTCTGTTACTTCTTCAAAGAACTCAGTCAGGTTAGTCAGATATAATTTGTACTAAACAAATCTATGCTGGCAATCCGTTAGTAACCTATGCTTCTCCAATTAGCAATTAACTTTCTCCTTGACAATGGTCTCTAGTAGTTTTCCCACCACTACTGTTAGACTGACTGGTTTGTAGTTACCAGTTTTATCCCTGACCATTTTTTCAAATGGGTGTGTATTTACAAACATTTACAATCCTCCAGTCATTTTGCATCACTACCATATCTTAGGAGGACTGAAAGATTGTGGTCAAAGATTCTGTTATCTCCACCCTAACTTCTCTCAGCAATGTAGGATGCATCCCATCTGAACTGAGTGACTTGTTAACTTTGAATTATGACCACCTATGTAGCAGTGTGTGCCATCTACAAGAAGCACTGCAGCAATTCACCAACAGCACATTCCAAACCGATGACTTTTACCACCTAGAAGGACAAGGGCAGCAGATGCATGGGAACACCACCACCTGCAAGTTCCCCTCTAAGTCACACATCATCCTGACTTGTAAATATATCGCTGTTCCTTCATTGTCTCTGGGTCAAAATCCTGGAACTCCCTTCCTAACAGCACTGTGGGTGTACTTACACCCCAAAGACTGCAGCGGTTCAAGAAGGCAGCTCACCACCACCTTCTCAAGGGCAATTAGGGATGGGCAAAAAATGCCAGCCTAACCAGCGACGCCCACATCCCCCCAAATGACAAAAGAAAAACCTTCTTATGCCCTTTAAAAATTTGAGGCATGGGGACCATTTCTGGTTCCCCTTGTCCTCACTTTCCACCCCATCAGCCTCCATATCCAAAGGATCATTCCCCGCCATTTCCGCCACCTCCAGCGTGATGCCACTACCAAACACATCTTCCCCTCCCTTCCCCTGTCAGCATTCCGAAGGGATCTTTCCCTCTGCGACACCCTGGTCCACTCCTCCATTACCCCCACCATCTCATCCCCTTCCCACGGCACCTTCCCCTGCACTCACAGGAGGTGTAATACCTGCCCATTTACCTCCTCTCTCCTCACTATCCCAGGCCCCAAACACTCCTTTCAGGTGAAGTAGCGATTTACTTGTACTTCTTTCAATGTAGTATACTGTATTCGCTGCTCACAATGTGGTCTCCTCTACATTGGGGAGACCAAATGCAGACTGGGTGACCGCTTTGCGGAACACCTCCACTCAGTCCGCAAGCAGGACCCCGAGCTTCTGGTTGCTTGCCATTTCAACACTCACCCCTGCTCTCATGCTCACATCTCTGTCCTGGGATTGCTGCAGTGATCCAGTGAACAACAACGCAAGCTCGAGGAACAGCATCTCATTTACGGATGAGGCACACTACAGCCTGCTGGACTGAACATTGAGTTCAATAATTTCAGAGCATGACGGGCCCCCCATTTTATTTTTATTTTTAGTTTTTTTTTTCTTTTTTCCTTTTTTTTATGTATTTTTTTTGTGTTTATTTTATTTCATCTTAGTTTGTTCAATTTGCTTACCCATATTTTTTCATGTTTATACTTGTGGCTGTTCAATTTTCAGTCCGTTAACATCCTTTCTGTACTAATGCTTTGTCTTTCAACACACTATTAACATATCTTTGCTCCATGACCTTCTGGTCAGCTATTCTGTGACCATGTCCTATCTACACCTTCTCCTTTGTTATCTCTTGCCCCACCCCAACTTTTCTTGCTTATAACCTTTTACATTTCTAATATTTGTCAGTTCTGAAGAAGGGTTACTGACCTGAAACATTAACTCTGCTTTTCTCTCCACAGATGCTGCCAGACCTGCTGAGTATTTCCAGCATTTCTTGTTTTTATTTACTTGGTTATGTCGTTGACCACGGAAGGGACAAAGCTGAACACGATCAACGATTATCAGCAGTGCTCACTCAACTTGTAAAACACAATTTGATGCACAACAAGGACAAATGCATATTTGTGGCACCCGAGATTGACTTTCTAGGTTACAGAGTGACATCAGCTGGAGTAAAGCCTACATACTCTCTGACTGGAAAAACATCAGCCAAACCTACGATAGGTTGTAACTTTCGCTTGCCACTGACCATTCTTAAACCATCACTACTAGTTAACGCAGATTTCAGAGCGAAAGCAGATGAAATCACAAAGCGACAAGTTGAAGCAAAAGAATACTTTGACAATTGTGCAGGCACAAGAGAACCACAATTTAAAGTTGAAGACTGGGTTCGAATCAAATGGCAAAATCGCGACCACAAACTTGCTTCATCAGTATCAGGTCCAAAGCAAGTGGAATGCAAGACGTTTGATAGGGAGCAGACCAGGATATTTTGAGGATAGCGGTTATGAGGAAATATTTCCTTTTCCTACGAGTGATATTGATCATTCGCCTTATCAAGTTGATCAAACAGATCCATAACCTCAAATTCATAAATCTAATCGCAGATCTAAGTAACCTTCCTATCTCAAAGACTATTTCTGTACTTAGAGAAAACAGACAAGTTGAACACTAAGAAATATCCTGATGTATATATGTTTGTTATTTAGAGTATACTTTAACTCAAAAATAATGTCTTGAGTCAAAGGGGGGGGGGAAATGTAGTGTTTGATTGATCTGGGTTTGATTGCATTAGTCTGTCCATTGATCTGTTCACTGTGTTTGATTGCTTAAGCCTATGGGTTGAACTTAAGAGTTAAAACTGAAAATAAAAGACAGAATTATAATTTTTTACAGAAAATTCACTGACTGCTCTGAGAAGACATTGTACTGAGATTGTGTAAGAACTGATATATTTTAAAGTGCTGTAAATAAACCAGTTGGTGATTTAATACCAAGTGTGATATCTGCATTTTTCTGAGATAAATGAGATATACATAATATATCCAGCAATCCGGCATAAACATAACAGTGTCCTTCATCTGAGACAAAGGCTGAGGCTTCATCTACCCTTTTCTTTCTTTGGCCTCCTTATCTCAAGAGACAATGGGTAAGCGCCTGGAGGTGGTCAGTGGTGTGTGGAGCAGCGCCTGGAGTGGCTATAAAGGCCAATTCTAGAGTCACAGGCGCTTCCACAGGTGCTGCAGAAAAATTTGTTTGTCAGGGCTGTTACACAGTTGGCTCTCCCCTTGCGCTTCTGTCTTTTTTCCTGCCAACTGCTAAGTCTCTTCGACTCGCCACACTTTAGCCCCGCCTTTATGGCTACCCTTTTAGGTGGATATAAAGCACCCATGACACTATTCAAAGAGGAAATGAGTTTTCAAGGTGCCCAAGCCAACATTTATCCATCAAACAAAGCCAAAAACAAATTAGTTGGTCATTTATTTCAGTGCTATTTGTGGGATCTTGCTACATGCAAGTTAACCGCCACATTTCCTGCATTACAACAGCAACCGCACATCAAAATTGTTTTGTTCACTGCAGAGTTCTTTTGAATGACCTGAAGTTGTGAAAGATGCAATATAAATGCAAGTTTTTTTTTACTTTCTTGCTTTTGTTACTTCACCAGAGCAAGGGAGAGCTAATCATTAGCTGGAGTTCGAGGAACAGATCAACTGCCAATCTCCTCTAATGAAGGACTTATAAAAATGGGTAAAAACCTTTTCTTAATATAAGGTGGAATAAATGTTGAAAAAGATATAGTGATGTGCAGAGGAATCAAAAGGTCTCTTCAGCTAGTTGAAGAAGAGGGCTCACAGAGAGCGCAACAGTATAACAATAACGATGCAAATAAGTACAGCAAAAAGAAAGAATTTGCATTTATATGATGTCTTCCCTGTGCTGAAGACATCCAAAGTGCTCACAGATGATAGTGTAATCTTTAATAGTGTAGTCATTGTTATATTAGAGGCAAACATGGCAGCCAATTTGCACAGAGACAGTCCCACAAATAGCAAGAAATAAATGACCAGATAATCTGTTTTGTGTAATCATGATTGAGGGATAAATGTTGACCAGGTCACCAAGAAAACACTTTGCCTTCTTTGAATAGTGTCATGGGATCTTTTACATCCATCTATGTAGGCATCTCAGCCAAAAGGCAGCACTTCTGACATAGTAGTACTCACTCAGTACGGCACTGAAGTGTCAGTTGGGGTTATGTACTCAAGTCTCTGGATCAGGTCTTGAACCCACAACCTTCTGACTTAAAGACAAGGGGATATATTTACAACTTGCTGCTCAATCATAAAATTGGCATTGCTTCTCCGTCACCTGTTACAGAAACCATTTGATTTTGTAATCAATTGAAATGAAAATTGGGCAGTTCCATAACAAGCAGCTGATCTACAGCACCAGTATTACATCCAAGTGACAAATTAAAAATCTATATAAAGAGTGCTACCACTGGGCTAAGAGTGGCACTGTGATACAGATGGATATTATCATACCTTTGCCAACACTATAATCTACCTGGTTAGGGTCTGGAATGCACTGTCTGAGAGTGTGGTGGAGGCAGATTCAATCGTGGCTTTCAAAAGGCAAGTGGATAAGCACCTGAAGAGAAGAAAATTGCAGGGCTATGTGCAAAGGGCTGGGGACTGAGACTAACAGAGTTGCTCTTGCAGAGAGCTGGCATGGCCACGATAGTCTGAATAGCCTCTTTCCATGCTGTAACTATTCTATGATCTCAAAAGTCTGCAAACAAAAATAAAGATAGAAAATATATTGAACCACTTCATTTGAAACAAACCACTTTCAAGTTTGGATGCAAGAAAAGAATAAATAAAAGTTCCCTTTACAAAAGTGGTGACTTCTTAATTTTATAGTTTGGGCACAGTAACTTTCATTCGACAATTGACAGAATCATCAAGATTAGTGTTCTCAAACAGCAGAATATGTAACTGTAAGAGAGTAGGCAACCATATGTTCTGTTAGAAGCTTTGAGAAAAAAAGGTACATTAAGCTGTTTAGTAAGTATGAAAGCTGAATCAACTTTCGTACCCAAATTTATTCATTTGGATTTTTTCACAAAATTTGAGTTTTGATTTAGATTGGTATGTCCCTTTGAAAACTGCCACTCTGTGCATTCACAGTATTGTGTACCTTGGCATCCATTTCCACTGTCATGGTGGATAAAAGGCTGCATAGGAACAAAGCATCGGTTTGGGTTTTTTCTCAGTTTAATTTTTACTTTCATTCTGTAAATTACCTAGAATTCAATTTGCAGCCACCCAATTCCTGTTTCTCTAAAGTGATTGCATTCAATCCATGGTGATATAGTGGCAAATTAATTTGCCTTGTTAGTCCGACGGACAGGGCATCTAATCCTAGACATCATGTGATAAATTATGCTTCATTTCAAAGCTAGTTTGCTGTGTAGATCATTCCCTTCAACCATTCACTCCTGATATAAAGGTGAATATATAGATCAGCTTTCCTAGCATTATGACTGGGGGAAGGGGCAAGGGATGAAGGATGTCTCCATACTCCCTGCCAGTTCAGGAGACTTAAAGATGCTGCTGCAATTGTCTATTCACAGATGCTCAATTTTTATCCATACTAAAATGAAAACCAAATCCCAAAGAAATCAAAATTGGCATTCTTACGGTACTTTCATCAAATTCATGCATATATTTGCAGGAACATATTTCAGTCACTGCACTACAATGGACAGAAAGACTCCAAACTTCAAACTACCATAATTAAGAAGACATTTTCTCTATCAGTTTCATTTGGACTGTTAGTACAAATAACATGATGCTGGAAGACAAGGTTGAATGCTGGATACTCCAATAAAAAACTGGACAGGTATGCAGTGCATTTTTCAACACTGTTTTCTGCAAATATATGCCTGAATTTGATGAAAGTATACCATGCCAATTTTGATTTCTTTGGAATTTGGTTTTCATTTTATTATGTTGTCTATGGATAAAACCTAAACAGTACAATCGCCACTGAACATGCTTTCCTGAGTAATAGGGATGAGCTCCAGAAAAAAAAAGATACTTCCAGCAATCTCAATTTGCCTAAGCCGAAAAATCTTAATCTAAACTATGTGAATTGAGGCAAAAAACTTTCCTCATTTAAGATGAAAAGTGTTGAGCATGTTTAGTGGCATTTTGCATGCTTTACCTTTTCAGCATATGCACAAGTCTAGAAAGGCAGCAACATGACGAAAGAATTTGCACCCTTCCATGCTACTGTGTGGGCTTCAGGTGTTCGTAGCTGAAAAACAAGCGGCTGACAGCTGGGTGAGGGTTTTCATTTTTCAAAAACTTAGAATTGTTTTTGCATGTATGTGATTAGCATAATGTATCTGATACGCCTGGCTCCTTGCAGACTCACAGCTATGTGTTCAAAAATTGTGCTCTCTTAGTCTAGTATGGGTGGAGGCTGTAGGTTGGTGAGGAAAAATTCCTATCTATAATTAGAGATCATACGTCCATTTCTACAATTAGTAAATAACAGTCAATAGCTGACTTGGTTATAATAGACACATAATAAAATGGTCCGGAGTAAGATCCACTGTTAAGTACCTTCAGCTTAGCAAACTTTAAATTAATTGTCTTTATGGTCCTCTACCCAGTACAAAGGAAATAGAGCCAATAGTAGCAGGTATTATAAAAGCAAAATACTGCGGATGCTGGAAATCTGAAATAAAAACAAGAAATGCTGGAAATACTCAGCAGGTCTGACAGCATCTGTGGAAAGAGAAGCAGAGTTAACGTTTCGGGTCAGTGACCCTTCTTCGGAAGTTCCGAACAAGGGTCACTGACCCAAAACGTCAGCTCTGCTTCTCTTTCCACAGATGCTGCCAGACCTGCTGAGTATTTCCAGCATTTCTTGTTTTTATTATAGTAGCAGGTATTAGTCTATTTTACAAGGTAGTTGATATAGTACTACTTTAATGCTGTTTGAAATTAATAGATCTACTTTAGAGTTGGCCTGGTTTATTAAATTTAGACTTGCTGGTGATTCTTTTTGCTCATTCAGATGTTTTACCTGTCCATTAAAGGTAAAACCAGCACCAACAGCAAGACAAATCATACCAGGTATCACATGGTCAAGGTTTGCGCCACACTGTTAGAATAATATACCTTAATCCTACCTCAAAAAAACCATCTTACACCTGTGTGATTTTGCACAAATAGAACCTGTGCATGTATAGTACTTTATCACATCCCTAGGATACCCCAAGGCACTTCCCAACTAATTGAAATGAGGTCAGAATTAATATGTAGGCAAATATAACAGTCAACTTGCAAACAGCGAAGTCCTACAAAGAGTAAATCACATAAATGACTCGTTAATCTGCTTTCTTTTAATGTTGATTGTGGGGTGAATGGTGGTTTTTCTTCAAATGGTGCAATATAATCATTTAAATTCATTCAAACAGAAAGTACGAGGTTTCAGTTTAACATTTCATCTGAAAGCCAGTGGGCACATAATTCTGTTGCATAGTGCCCATATTTTCAGAACATTGGGTGACGTTTTGGGTCCAAAATGGTGTCCATGCTGCACACACATACTTCTGGTGCTGGCCATACCAAATGCCATTTTATGAACATGCGAACATACGAATTAGGAGCGGAGGTAGGCCATTTGGCCCCTCGGGCCTGCTCCGCCATTCAATAAGATCATAGCTGATCTGTTTGTGTTTCAAATTCCACACTCACATATACCCCTGATAACCTTTGACTCCTTGCCATCAAGAATCTATCTACCTCCACCTTAAAAATATTCAATGACCCTGCCTCCACCACCTTCTGAGGCAGAGAGTTCCAAAGTCTCACAACCATCTAGGTTGTGATGGTGATAGGGCGGCACAGTGGCGCAGTGGTTAGCACCGCAGCCTCACAGCTCCAGGGACCCGGGTTCGATTCCTGGTACTGTCTGTGTGGAGTTTGCAAGTTCTCCCTGTGTCTGCGTGGGTTTCTCCGGGTGCTCCGGTTTCCTCCCACAAGCCAAAAAGAGACTTGCAGGTTGATAGGTAAATTGGCCATTATAAATTGTCACTAGTATAGGTAGGTGGTAGGGAAATATAGGAACAGGTGGGGATGTTTGGTAGGAATATGGGATTAGTGTAGGATTAGTATAAATGGGTGGTTGATGTTCGGCACAGACTCGGTGGGCCGAAGGGCCTGTTTCAGTGCTGTATCTCTAATCTCTAATCTCATCTGAGAGGAAATATTTCTCCTCATCTCATCTTGAGATAAGTTGTTAGTGTGGTGTTACAACCATGTGATGTGACATGGATGGGTCCCACTGTTCAACTCTCCACCTGACTGCAGCAAGTGTACTTGTATTAGAGTTTAGCTCCTTGAGGTTCTTTTTTTTCAAGTAAACAGACAGTGACAGGTTTTCTTGTAGGTTTAAAAACACAGAAAATGAATTGTTTATTGATCAATATGCCTTATCCCGAAATTGTTGCAACTGCAACCACTTACTCATTTGCCCGTATACGTACATACACAAGAAACAGATAGAGAAGGGAAAAAGGAAAGTGGCTTTTAGTGGAGGGGAACGGTTGCATTAAACCTGTTGAATTCTCTTGGAAATCAAGTTCTAGATGGATACATAATAATAAAAGCAAAATACTGCGGATGCTGGAAATCTGAAACAAAAACAAGAAATGCTGGATTCACTCAGCAGGTCTGGCAGCATCTGTGGAAAGAGAAGCAGAGTTAACGTTTCGGGTCAGTGACCCTTCTTCGGAACTTCGGAAGAAGGGTCACTGACCCGAAACGTTAACTCTGCTTCTCTTTCCACAGATGCTGCCAGACCTGCTGAGTGAATCCAGCATTTCTTGTTTTTGTTTCTAGATGGATACATGCCTGAGATGAGTGTAGATTTCTCTCTTGATTGAAGGTTCTGTTAAAGACGGTAGGTTACATCTAGCTCTCATTGCTGTATAATGTAGATGTCAGATATTTCAGCAGGCCATGTGCTTTCTGACTTGGTTGGAATGCAAGCTTTTAGATGTTGCTTCACTCCTGAGTGAGTCTCTCTCTCTCTCTGGCTGTGTTTTTTTTTAAGATAAAACTGTGTCACCTCTCACCTCCTGGTAGGAATTGTTTTCATCTCTCTCCCATGGTGATCGCACAATTACCCAGGCCGTGGCTACTTCACATCTTCTTTGTTTCAGAAGAAAAGATTCTATTGTGGAATGTATTAACATAGGTATAGGATGGGTTCCATTGACACCTTTTAGCTTTGAAGATTTGTCCTTTCCCTTTGTCAGACAGTTGGAATACATAAAAGATCAATCCCTTTTTATTCTGTGGTTATTTTGGACCATTGTTCACTTTTTAAAATAAAGATTAATTTTTTAAAGACAACGTTTATTTTTCATAACTCATCAGAGTTCGTCCATAATTGTTATATCATCGCACTTCTGGTATGTGTGACACCTCCCCCAAAAATGAGAAAATGAAATTCCTTGGATTTCATTTTTAAGTTGTTTATTTTTTTGGGTTCAGAAAGATGGAAGAAAGAAACAGTAAGAAAGTTTAGGGTCACACCACTGTACACATTCATTTCATTCACTGCTCCATCTTCCAACTGCTACAGCAGGAATTGCTTATACAGCCATTTGCGGTTCAAATTCGTGTTTTTTTAATCACCCTTCCTTTGGATGAAGTAGCATCAAAAAATTGCATTTCTTTTGGTTACGTGTTGTCAAATGGGGTTACAGTTTCTCTCACACGAGTTTGTACTACTTTCGGAATGCTAATCTCCAGGACCATGTGATTGTTGGTGAAGCTTGTAGTATGCAAATTTCTGTTACTGCTTGTTGTGCATGACAGTGGGCACTGGGAATGTGTGGTGGAAGTATGCAGAGTTGGCAGATTGTGATGTCTGTAGCGCTGGTTTCACTCTAACGGTGCTATTTTTGACCTGAACACTCCTGCTAATGCCGTCTCTTACCGTGAAGGCCTTGGCTGTGACTTCAAGGGTTTTGCTCAGACCACTCGCTCCCAGTCATGAGTGCATAGTTCCTATACCTCTTGGAGTGCAACATGACACAGATGAAGACAAGCTGCTGAAAGAGGGAGGAGAAAGAGGGGCAGAAAAGCTCTCATCAGGAGGCCATATCTACCCTGGGTCTGCAGAGAGCAATTCTCCTATCTCAAACTCAATGAGTAACAGGATGTGTAATGTCTCTGTTTCACTAAGGAGATGCTCATTGAAATCTACCACCTGTTGCAGCCTCAGAGCAGCACAACAATGGCATTGCTTGTGGCTGTAAAGGCAACCAGGGCCATGCACTTCTTCACCTCAGGATCCTTCCAGGCAGGAGCAGGCAACATCTCTAACATTCCTCAGTTTGCTATCCACTGTTGGATAAAGGAGTTCATTGATGCTCTGGATGCAACGAGAGGGAAATACATTGCATTTTCTCTTTCTAGAGAGAATCAGGCTGAGTTAGCTCATTGCTTTGCCAGCATAGCAGGCTTCCTCACGGTGCAGGGTGTCATTGATTGCACACACTACTTTTTGGGCTTGTAAATTCAGTGATGCACCACAACCACAAAAGGTTGCACTCCTTCACAGCTGCTGTGTGACCACACACAGTGCATCATGCCTGACAGTGCCTAGTATCCTGCCAGCGTCCATGATGCATTCAATCTGCTGCATTTCACTGTATCATGAGCACTTGAGCTTGTATGAGATACCAAAGGGTGGATCCTGGGCAACAAAGGTCAGCCACTGAATACCTGGCTCATGACTCTGCTGTGCACACATGGGCAGCATGCATATACCAAGAGCCACACTGATCATTGAGGTGCTTAAGCAATGTTTCCACTGCCTGGACTCCTCTGGTGGAGCCCTGCAGTACTCTCCAGAGCAGGTGGCATGATTTGTTGCATTCTGCTGCATCCTGCACAACCTCACCAACATGAGGGCACAACCCTTGCCACCAGGTATATGGCGAGCAGCTGAGGAGGAGAAGGATAAAGGGAGGAGGCAACCAACACATCCCCTTTCCCACTGGGCGGCCCGTTATCGGCTCATCCTACTGCGATATGTTTGAATGCAACTCCAATTCCCCATCCAACAGTAGTCCCACACTGCATCTTCCCTCTGTTACTAACCATCACAGCAGCCTCTTGGCCACAATGTTGAAATAATGGGCCACTACAAAGCAAACATACCAAACTATCTTTATTAATCAAACCATCCAATATTCCATACAAAAGTCAACTAATCACCCTTCAGCATTCCCCTGGTGCCTGTCTTCCATGTACCTTTCCCTGTCCTCCACGTGCCTTTCCCCTGTTCCCCAGAAGCTGCAGCATGGATGATGGGAGGCTGAATTTGATAGAGTTTGCTAGTAGGAGTGTGAAGGGGTAGTGGTGAATTGAGCAGTCTGTGAGGCTACTGGTTCATTAACTTCTCATGGCACTGCTTCCATCTACAGTCCTGGTATTGACTGTGACGGCTATCTGTTCCCACTACCTTTGAAGTGTCTGGCTGGCTGGCCTCCTGGTTCCCTGTGGATAGAAGGGCTTTCTCCTCCTGTCCATCTCCTGCGTCAAGGCCTCAGTGCTGCACCAGAGAACCTTGCAGCATGCTCTCTGCCCTGTTGCACCATGTTTTTGTGTTCTTCCTGCTCAGGAACTCTTCCCCAGCCACTTCCAGCACCAGCTGCGGCTAGAATGCACCTGCCTTTGAAGACATGCAGGCTTTTTTAAGTAGTGCAGGCTAGCTTGAATTCATGTTAGCCTTGCATGATTTTGTGCCCACTGCTCAGGCGTGCAGCCACTCAGCAGCACGTTTAGCACTGGCTGCATACGAAAATCATGGATAAGCACTGCTTCAAACCTGTCCAATTCCATTTTAACGGAGGTGGGAGAGATAACCAACCCGCTCCCAGGAGATAGGTTGCTCATTTAAATATTTTAATGTAGCTATGTGCCTCACATTATAAATTTTGCACACTGGACAGCTTGTTTTTTTGGGCCTCAAGAATCCCAGCAGCTAAAGGGAGAGAGGACTGTTGGATCCAGCAGGAGTGCTTCCCAATGGCTCACCAATCCACCCTGCTTCACCCCACCTCACCCGCCTCGATCAATTGTTCCCTTTCCCTACGCCTCCCTGTGATTGGACGCCTAACAATGAGGTACCCTCCAGCCACAATGTCTCACCGATCACGCCAGCCCTTCAGTCTTTCTGATCCCCCTTCTCCTCTGCACTCTCGGCTGTGACCGCCAATCCTCCCCCACACACCCAACCCTTCTGCGCTGTCATCTCCAGCCTATCTGATCACCCATCCCAGCCTTTCTGATCTCACTCTGCCCCTGGTCTCCTATCTCACCGTCACCCCCCCCCATCACAGCAGTCTCCAATATTTACCCCCATCCCAATTTTCCAATCTCTCCCTCCCTCCCCCCTCTCTGCTCCCTGGCTGCTGCCTGGTACCAACGGTCTACCGCCCCAACAGCCAACCAGCCTCTCAACCTGGTTGTTTGTAGGCAGGAAACAGACAAAATATGTTCACCAGGTCCTGCCAATAAAACTCAGCAGGACCTGAGAGAAACTTACTTTTCCAGATTCCACCTGCCTCCCCATAAATTTCGGGGCCATAATGTTTATGAACAAGTACATCAGTTTACTAAGAGTCAAGCACTTCTGAAACAGTGGGCCAATTCCATTCTTTCTGATGGTTACATCGTATTTGAAATCCATTCTTGATTTATCTGTGACTTGCTTTTAGTTTTCGTGACTGATTCAGGTTTATTGTGCTGTTCATTTAGAGCAATGCTGCTTATGTTTTTTTGTGCTGTGGAAGCTCACGCTGCAGGTAGCAGGTGGCTATTTCCCACACAAAAGATAAGTTCATGTGAATCTTCAGTTCCTGGTCTGAATAGCTCATATTCTGATAATGATGCAGTAACCATGGAAATATTATTGTTTCCACACTTTCCAAGATTATGCAAATATTGCATTATTTTATCCAGATTGCGAATAGTAAGAGCAGTACCTGTGCTCTGATTAACACAACAACAATTTTACTGAAACTATTTTTCTGAATGACTTTGAAGTGTTTGTTCTTTTGTCTAACAATTAATCATCATACATTAAGACAGTTCATAAAATTACCCAGAATGTAAAATCAAAGAAAAACATCTAACAGGATCTATAGTTTCTCTTTTGAAATACCATAGATTTTGCTGCAAAACAGGTTCTTTTAAGGTTTTTGAATGAAGAAGCCAATTGAATTTTCTATTAAGTATTAAGAGTCTGGTATTCTGATTGACTGAGGTCTTAAGGTCCTTGTACACTCCTTAGAGGAGAAGTACTATCAGAAAACCTCTCAAAGCATTAGACAGAAGTGTGTACAATTGAGATTCAGGACCTGCAGAGTAACAAGTGGCAGGCTAATATACCCAACATACCAATTTTCACTGACTGCACCCCAGGACTTCTCTAAAATAAATTATTCAAACAAATGGAAATTATATTGAGAGAAGATTTGTTGTATGTGTACAAACACAATTCATTCAGCAAAAAAATATTCTTGCATGGAACTCATTTTGTTGGAACGTTCAAATGGAACAAAACATATTCGTTTTTCAGCTTTAACAATCTAAAATTTGGGTCCCAACTGCAAATCTTTGTTCATTTAAACTATTAAACAATCTGAGCTATTGTAGTCATTGGGGGGAATTTTAACATTTTGACTGGAAAATGGTTTCCAGTGGCATTCCAGAGGGCTCAGTGTTGGGTCCCTTGCTATTTGTGGTATACATTAATGATTTGGACTTAAATGTGGGAGGCATGATTGGTAAATTTGCAGATGACACAAATATTGGCCGTGTAGTTGATAATAGAGATAGCTGTAGACTCCAGAATGATATCAATGGTTT
This sequence comes from Heterodontus francisci, assembly GCF_036365525.1. Classification (NCBI taxonomy): domain Eukaryota; kingdom Metazoa; phylum Chordata; class Chondrichthyes; order Heterodontiformes; family Heterodontidae; genus Heterodontus; species Heterodontus francisci. The sequence goes on along the minus strand of NC_090375.1, from coordinate 70,334,984 downwards.
AGTTGATTGAGCGGAAACATGGCAAATGGAATTCAATCCGGAGAAGTGTGAGGTAATGCATTTGGAGAGGGCAAACAAAACACGGTAATACACAATAAACAGGAGGATATTGTGAGGGGGAGAATAAGTGAGAGACCTTGGAGTGCATGTCCACAGGTCCCTGAAGGTGGCAGGACAGGCAGCTAAAGTCATAGAGTCATAGAGTTATACAGCACAGAAACAGGCCCTTTGGCCCATCGTGTCCGTGCAGCCATCAAGCACCTAACTATTCTAATCCCATTTTCCCACACTTGGCCCGTAGCCTTGTATGCTATGGCATTTCAAGTGCTCATCTAAATACTTCTTAAATGTTGTGAGGGTTCCTGCCTCTACCACCTCTTCAGGCAGTGCATTCCAGATTCCAACCACCGTCTGAGTGAAAATGTTTTTCCTCAAATCCCCTCTAAACCTCCTACCCCTTACCTTAAATCTATGCCCCATGGTTACTGACCCCTCCACTAAGGGAAAATGTTTCTACCTATCTAACCTATCAATGCCCCTCATAATTTTGTATACCTCAATCATGTCCCCCCTCAGCCTTCTCTGCTCCAAGGAAAACAAACATAGCCTCTTCAGTCTCTCTTCATAGCTGAAATGCTCCAGCCCAGGCAATATCCTGGTGAATCACCTCTGCACCCTCTCCAGGGCAATCACATCCTTTCTATAGTGTGGTACCCAGAACTGTACACAGTACTCCAGCTGTGGCCTAACTAGAGTTTTATACAGCTGCATCATAATCTCCCTGTTCTTACATTCTATGCCTCGGCTAATAAAGGCAAGTATCTCATATGCCTTCCTAACCACCTTATCTACCTGTGCTGCTGCCTTCAGTGATCTATGGACAAGTACACCAAGGTCCCTCTGACCCTCTGTACTTCCTCGGGTCCTACAATCCATTGTACATTCACAGAATCACAGAATCACAGAATAATACAGTGCAGAAGAGGCCCTTCGGGCCCATCGAGTCTGCACCGATGTATTAAAACACCTGACCTGTCTACCTAATCCCATTTGCCAGCACTTGGCCCATAGCCTTGATTGTTATGATGTGCCAAGTGCTCATCCAGGTACTTTTTAAAGGATGTGAGGCAACCTGCCTCTACCACCCTCCCAGGCAGGGCATTCCAGACCGTCACCACCCTCTGGGTAAAAAAGTTCTTCCTCAAATCCCCCTTAAACCTCCTGCCCCTCACCTTAAACTTGTAACCCCTCGTAACTGACCCTTCAACTAAGGGGAACAGCTGCTCCCTATCCAACCTGTCCATGCCCCTCATGATCTTGTACACCTCGATCAGGTCACCCCTCAGTCTTCTCTGCTCCAGTGAAAACAACCCAAGCCTATCCAACCTCTCTTCATAGTTTAAATGTTCCATCCCAGGCAACATCCTGGTGAATCGCCTCTGCACCCCCTCCAATGCAATCACACCCTTCCTATAATGTGGCGACCAGAATTGCACACAGTACTCCAGCTGTGGCCTTACCAAAGTTCTATACAACTCCAACATGACCTCCCTGCTTTTGTAATCTATGCCTCGATTGATAAAGGCAAGTGTCCCATATGCCTTTTTCACCACCCTATTAACCTGCCCTTCTGCCTTCAGAGATCTATGGACAAACACACCAAGGTCCCTTTGTTCCTCAGAACTTCCCAGTGTCAGGCCATTCATTGAATACTTCCGTGTCACATTACTCCTTCCAAAGTGCATCACCTCACACTTTTCAGCGTTAAATTCCATCTGCCACTTTTCTGCCCGTTTGACCATCCCGTTGCATCTTCCTGTAACCTAAGACACTCCACCTCATTGTTAACCACTCGGCCAATCTTTGTGTCATCCGCGAACTTGCTGATCCTACTCCCCACATAGTCATCTATGTCGTTTATATAAATGACAAACAATAGGGGACCCAACACAGATCCCTGTGGTATGCCACTGGACACTGGCTTCCAGTCACTAAAACTTGGCTTGTTAGTCCTCCCAAAATGCATCACCTCACACTTCTCAGGATTAAATTCCATTTGCCACTGCTCCGCCCATCTTACCAGCCCATCTATATCGTCCTGTAATCTAAGGTTTTCCTCCTCACTATTTACAACACCACCAATTTTCGTGTCATCTGCGAACTTACTGATCATACCTCCTATATTCACGTCTAAATCATTAATGTACACTACAAACAGCAAGGGTCCCAGCACCCATCCCTCTGGTACAGCACTGGTCACAGGCTTCGACTCACAAAAATAAACCTCGACTATCACCCTCTGCCTCCTGCCACTAAGCCAATTTTGGATCCAATTTGCCAAATTGCCCTGGATCCCATGGGTTCTTACCTTCTTAACTAATCTCCCATGCGGGACCTTATCAAAAGCCTTACTGAAGTCCATGTAGACGACATCAACTTCTTTACCCTCAGCAACACTCTAGCCACCGCCTCAAAAAATTCAATCAAGTTTGTTAGACACGATGTCCCACCCGACAAAGCCATGCTGATTATCCCTGATTAATCCCTGCCTCTCCAAGTGGAGATTAATCCGGTCCCTCAGAATTTTTTCTAATAGTTTCCCTACCACTGATGTTAGACTCACCGGCCTGTAATTACTTGGGTTATCCCTGTACCCTTCTTGAATAAAGGTACCACATTTGCTATCCTCCAATCCTCTGGTGGTGCAGAACACATATGGAATGCTTTCCTTTTTGGCTGAGGTATAGAATACAAAAGTAGGGATGTAACGCTGGAACTGTATGATACGCTTGTTCGGCTACAGCTGGAGTATTGCGTGCAGTTCTGGTCACCACATTACAGGAAGGACATAATTGTTCTGGAGAGAGTACAGAGAAGATTTACAAGAATGTTGCCAGGACTTGAAAGTTGCAGCTATGAGGAAAGATTGGATAGGCTGGGGTTATTTTCCTTCCAACAGAGGAGGCTGACGTGTGATCTACTAGTGGTATATAAAATTATGAGGGGCCTAGATACAGTAGACAGGAAGGACCTGTTTCCCCTTGCGGAGAGGTCAATTACCAGGGGGCACAGATTTATGGTAGAAGGATTAGAGGGGACATGAAGGAAAACCTTTTTCACCCAGAGGATGGTGGGTGTCTGGAATTCACTGCCCGGATCAGTGGTGGAGGCAGAAACACTCAACTTAGTTAAAAGGTACCTGGACGTGCACCTGAGGTGCTGTAACCTGCAAGGCTACAAACCAGGTGCTGGAAGGTGGGATTAGATTGGGCGGCTAGTCTTTTCAGCCAGCGCAGACACGTTGGGTTGTATAGCCTCCTTCTGTGCCATAACCTTTCTATGGTTCTATGGTTCTATGGACCCTATTGCACTGGGTGAGCCTGGTTGCACCTGGGGAACAGCTTTTTAACCCAGCCACTGCATTTGCATTTGACTTTCAGTTTTCTCGACCAATTAGCACACGCATGCACGATGTTGACCCACATGAGTCTATTCCAACTGAAGTATCTAAAGAGACACTGCAAAGATGGCAGTTGAAGGATTGTGGAGGCGGCAGAACAGAGAAAGCAATCGAATAATGGATTCCCAGTGTGGCAAGGCTGCACTTTAGTTCAGACATTCCACCTTAGATCTGATGCTACAGTGTGTATGAGCCCAGAGGATGACTCTATTGTTGTCGACAGAAGTAAGAAGCCTGTCTCAGAGAGCAAGAAGGTGTGGCAGGAGAGTTTTTTTCATTTGTTCATGGTATGTGAGCATCGCTAGCACGACCAACATATCTTGCCCATCCCTAATTGCCCTTGAGAAGGTGGTGATAAGCCGCCTTCTTGAACTGCTGCAGTTGATGTGGTGTAGATACACCCACAGTGCTGTCAGGAAGTGAGTTGCAGGATTTTGACCCAGAGACAGCTCTGTTCTGATGAAAGATCACAGACCTGAAATGTTAACTCTGCTCCTCTCTCCACAGATGCTGCCAGACCTGCTGAGAATTTCCAGCACTTTCTGTTTTTATTTCAGATTTCCAGCATCCACAGTACTTTGCTTCTATTATTCAAGGTGATCGTGTTCCATGCCTCTGATGCCCTTGTTCTTTTAGGTATTAGAGGTTGTGGGCTTGGAAGGTGCTGTCGAAGGAGCCTTGGCAAGTTGCTGCGGTGCATCTTATAGATGGTACACATTGTTGCCACTGTGTGAAGGAGGTGGAGGGAGTGAATATTTGTGCATGGGGCGCCAATCAAGAGGGCTACTTTGTCCTGGATGGTGTGGAGCTTCTTGAGTGTTGTTGGTGCTGCACCCATCCAGGCAAGTGGACAGTATTCCATCACATGCCTGACTTGTGCCTTGTAGATGGTGGACAGACTTTGGGGAGTCAGGAGATGAGTTACTCTCCACATAATCACTGCTGATTGCTGAGGAAGTTAGCAGCAGATGCCATGTTCCTGGATTCAGTGCCAGAAGTAGTTTAATGGCCTAAACAGGATAGGAAAGGTGAGTGCAACAGCACATTCAACTATAGCCTGATGTGCTTATTACCCCACACCCCTCACTCTGCATTCCCAAGCCTATTCCTCTACTTCTCAAACAACTCAATTTACAGATGCATTCAGGAAAGGTGCTGAATGTTGTGCAATCATCAGCGAGCATCCCCACTTCTGACCTTATGATGGAGGGAAGGTCATTGATGAAGCAGCTGAAGATGATTGGGCCTAGGACACTACCCTGAGGAACTCCTGCAGTGATGTTCTGGTGCTGAGATGCATGACCTCCAACAACCACAACCATCTTCCTTTGTGCTAGGTACGATTCCAACCATCGGAGAGTTTTCCCCCTGATTCCCATTCCCATGACTTCAGTTTTGCTAGGGCTCCTTGATGCCCTACTCGGTCAAATGCTGCCTTGATGTCAAGGACAGTCACTTCCACCTCACCTCTTGAGTTCAGCTCTTTTGTCCATGTTTGAACCAAGGCTGTAATGAGGTCAGGAACTGAGTGGCCCTGGTGGAACCCGAACTGAGCGTCACTGAACACGTTATTGCTAAGCATGTGCCGCTTGATGGCACTGTTGATGATGCCTTCCATCACTTTACTGATGATTGAGAGTAGACTGATGGGGTGGTAATTGGCCAGGTTGGACTTGTCCGATTTTTGTGCATGGAACATACCTGGATAATTTTCCACATTGACGGATAGATGCCAGTGTTGTAGCTGTACTGAAACAGCTTAGCTAGGGGCGTGGAAAGTTCTGAAGCACAGGTCTTCAGTACTATTGCCTATGAGAAGGTGGTGGTGAGCTGCCTTATTGAACCGCTGCAGTCCAACGAGTACGAGTACACCCACAGTGCTGTTCGGGAGGCAGTTCCAGGATTTTGACCCAGCAACAGTGAAGGAGTGGCGATATATTTCCAAGTCCGGATGATGTGTGACTTGGAAGGGAACTTGCAGGTGGTGGTGTTCCCATGCGCCTGCTGTCCTTGTCTTTTTAGGCAGTAAAGATCCGGGTTTGGATCGTGCTGTCGTAGGAGTTCTGTTGAGTTGCTGCAGTTCCTGTGCGCAGGTGGTGGAGGGAGTGAAGTTTAAGGTGGTGGATGAAGTGCCGATCAAGTATGTCTGTCTCAACCATGTGTGCCATGATGTTGTATTCCTTTAATTTAATGTCTTTGTCCATGGAAAGAGGGGCCACCTGCAAGGAGCATCAAACACAACCATCAAAAGAGTGCATGCAGGTCCTCACCAATGGCTTGCACACTCTGAATGCCAACTTAAAAAAGAATGATGGAGCCTTAGCCTCAGCCATTCAGTGTCCCACCGACGTGCATTAAAATACACTCCTGCTCATTGTTGGCAGGGAAATGTCCAGACTGGCCAAGAGAGTGTGGGAAAATGGCGCACTGACACGGAACACAAAAGTCCGAGTGTATCAAGCCTATGTCCTCAGTACCTTGCTCTACAGCAATGAGGCCTGGACAATGTATGTCAGCCAAGAGCGACGTCTCAATTCATTCCACCTTCGCTGTTTCTGGAGAATCCTTGGCACCAGGTGGCAGGACCGTATCTCCAACACAGAAGTCCTCGAGGCAGCCAACATCCCCAGCATATTACACCCTACTGAGCCAGCGGCGCTTGAGATGGCTTGGCCATGTGAGCCGCATGGAAGATGGCAGGATCCCCAAAGACACATTGTACAGCGAGCTCGCCACTGGTATCAGACCCACCGGCCGTCCATGTCTCCGCTATAAAGACGTCTGCAAACGCGACATGAAATCCTGTGACATTGATCACAAGTCGTGGGAGTCAGTTGCCTGTGATCGCCAGAGCTGGCGGGCAGCCATAAAGGCGGGGCTAAAGTGTGACGAGTCGAAGAGACTTAGCAGTTGGCAGGAAAAAAGACAGAAGCGCAAGGGGAGAGCCAACTGTGTAACAGCCCCGACAACCAACTTTATCTGCAGCACCTGTGCAAGAGTCTGTCACTCTAGAATTGGCCTTTATAGCCACTCCAGGCGCTGCTTCACAAACCACTGACCACCTCCAGGCGCTTACCCATTGTCTCTCGAGACAAGGAGGCCGAAGAAGAAGAAGAAGAACTGCAAAATCCTGCAAATATCTCCTGCAGATCTCTGGAAGGCACCTGAGGCAAAGAAGTTAATGGTGATGGTCACTTTGACCACCACTGGTAAACCGTGATCACCAGCTCCACTTGGCAGCAGCTCTTCTTCCAGTTGGCTGCAAATGTCAGTGATGACCTGACACGATACCCTGAGCCACTGGTGTTCAGACATGTCCAGGAAGCTGATCCTTTACATATATACCCTATATTCCTGGTATTGCCTCATGCAAGTTATACGTCTGTCCTCATCCCCTCTCTCCTGTGGAGCGGTAGGTCTGTTGCTGCTGCTGCTGTTGCTGTTGCTGCTGCTGCTGCTGCTGCTGCTTGTCCCCCTGCTGCTGCTACTCATCTTGGGTCCTCACCTGAGATCCAAAATAAAGTAGCATAGCAACACCCATGCTGATCTGATATGTGACAGATGGAAAGTGGAGATCAGAGGCTCAAACCTCCAACGTAGTAGAAATCAACTCCAAAGTAGTTAAAGCAAACTCTCAGAACAAGCACTCTGAACAAAAGCCTTTCACTTAGGCAAGGAAGCAGGTATGAGGTCTCAGTAATTGTGGTATTTTTGTGCCTGTCATTTGTTCAATCACCTCAATTGCCAGTGCGTTCTTGCCTTGGTTTCACTGGCGAGTTCCAGGAAGCCCAGAAAGCTCATGTACCCATGATTAAAGATGAAAACCCCTTTTAAAATAGCTGTTAATTACCTCTTAATATACTTAAATTGGCAACTTGGCTCACAAGAGGGGGTTTCTGGTATGAAGCCAAATGTGATGGAGTTAAGTGTGGAAGTCAGCAGATTGAAGTAGGCTTCCAATGTGTTGTCAATGTCAGCGCTTTAAACAACCCGCTCTCACTCAAACCCACTTGTTTCTCAAAGTTAAAATTTCCCACCCCCTTATGTCACATTCTGATACTTTAATCATCATATTCGGCAGCTGATATAATTTACTGAACCACATTTGGCACATGCTCCTTGTCTTATCAGGCATGAAAGTCCTGAGGCCTACAATGCACCTCAGCTACCTAGTGCAGTCCGATGTGGACAGTGAGTGCAAAGGGGACTGGAAGCCTTTACAAGGCTCATTAGACCACTGACTTTGATTTCAATTAAGCAAGTGCCCCATAATATGTTCAGCTGCATAGCGTTTATTTGGAACAGGGACTGAAGAGGCCATGTTATTCGAGAAAAAAATAAATTTAATGCTCACATCCCTCCCGAGGAATCCCTGGCCCAAAGTACCCATGCCCAGTGTCCCTGCCCCAATCTGGAAAATTGCCTGGCACACAATGGACAGCCAGCAACCCATCACTGGTTACTAGTGCCTGAAATTGCAATCGTGACTGACATGCCCAAAGTGCCAAAAAATTATGCGAATAAACTGAGCTCATGTTAACTGCCGGGATTAGCTGGAGTGAATTATTGGCCCCAGTATATTTACTTTATAAATCCATGATGCCAAGAGGCAGCTTTCCCCACTGATGTTCCAAACTGTAAATGTTGGCATGGAGTACTCAAGTCTTGAGTAAGTTTGTCTGTTATACAGAGTTAAGAGTTCTGGAGAAGAAAAGAAGCATTTAGCACAAAACAATAAACTAAGCTTCTTTCTAACAGTTTTAGTAAAGGTGGAGATATGGGTGTTTCATTTGAAAGAAGAGGCCGTAGTGAGGCCAAGAATGTTGATAAATGAAAGACATTCAAGCCATTAAGGTGAAAGCTGTAGCTATTGGTTCCATTTACAAGACCTGAAGAAATTGGGATAGACGTTCCAATTTGAACATAGTTGGCGATCTTGATGCAAGTTGCGCCCAAAATTGTGCTAATTTTGGGATTTTTTTTGAGCTTCTAGTTAAACTCATTTGCATATCACTAAACACAAATCTGCCATGAACCAGCCCAATCGGACATCGGGTCTCCCATCTTTCCCCCTAAGTCTTCGAATGTAGAGTGGAATCCTAATTAAAAGTTTCGAGAGTGTTCCATAAGTGAAGGAATGCAGTTGTAGAGAAGTAAGAGCCATGAGAAGCTCCCGAATTAAAGGAAAGAGTGCATCAAAGTTAGAAAAGTAGGTACCCATGAATCATGCATTTGTGTAAGGCCATGTACCATAAAACTAGACATTTTCAATTCCTTATTTCACAGGACCAGGGACTTAAGATACCAGCAGGACTCAAATGCACAATTATTTTTCACTTAAGCCCTGGATACCTGGTCAAAGAAAATACAATGTCATCTCTTCAAATGTGCAACCTTGTTTCCCATACTCATCAAACTGTCTTACCAGCAATCTGAGCGTGGAGGACATTCCCAGCTGGTAAAGGGCCCAGACTGTCTCAATGGCAATCTCCTAAAATGATTTGATTTGAATACACCGTTAAAATGTGTAAGGTCTTGATCATTCTATTTATTAGATAACATTTTTCCCAGCTTTCAGTGTGAGTCCAATAAAAATATTGATGAATAAGTAATATTGAATGCAAACATTGACTTCTTGCTTAATCAATACCCTCCTCATTAGGTTAGCCTTCGACCTATTGTCAATTGTGGCAACTGAGAATTCTAAGTCAATGGAGCTTTTTGACTGTAAGATTATCTGGGTATTATATAAGTCGATAATTTCCTGCACATCAAGTGACTAGGGAAAGGCAGAGGCCCAGGAGTTTACAAACAGTATGGGCTGAATTTTACTAGTCCTCCAACATTGGGAGGCATGGTGGGGGGTCCCGGAAAATTCTTCTGGGAGAGGCCCACTACGACCCCCGACGCCGATAAGGCCCCGCCGCATTTTACAGGTGGCGGAGAGGCCTTGGTGCGGTGCCCCTGCTGCTCAGCAGCAGGCCTTCATTTTGATATGCAAATGATATTACAATTACAGAATAATTATGTACTTGCTAGCGACAGCCATCCCACGCCGATATTCCGGCCACTGGCCAGAACATCCCGCGCCTCTGTTCGGAGTTCTGAGGCGTCACACTGGTCGGGAGGGGGGAGGAGTGAAATTTTCATGGTGGGGGGGGTGTGCAGGAAAAACCTCTCTGATTGGTTGTGGGGATGCTGGGAAGGGGTTGAGGGTCAAAGGTGCTGAACTTGGGGGTGAACGTTCGCCATTTTAAAAATTGGCTTTCTTGGGGGATGGTTTACTTGATTTATTGAGAAGTCAGTGGGGGGCTGGGAGAGGGGATTTAAAGTTTCACTGAAATTTTATTTCTCATTTCAGTGAGGCGGCACCTTTAAAAATTTACATCTACCCCAAGGGCTTGAAACCCTTTAAAAACGGCAGCAGCGCCAGCGTGGTTGTGCCGGATGCCGTTGCCAGGGATGGAATGGCCTCCCCCTCCATGTCATCGGGAGTGGCTGCTCTGCCCCCTCCATTTAAATGAGCCCCATGTGAAATATCGCAGGGCCTCAGCAGCGGCCACTCTGCGCGTGTGCTGCACCTTCTTTCAAGGAGCTTATAAAATTCAGCCCGTCTTGCCAAAATGGAATTGTTGGAAAATTGGGAAACACAGCTGCAGATTGAAATAGATAGCGCTCCATATAAAATCTTGCAATCAAAATTTTCGTATGGCTATTTTAATGTGTGTATACAATCTACTCTTTTTTATTCATTCATGGTCTGTGGACGTCAGTGGCAAGGCCAGGATTTATTGCCTATCCATAATTACCCTTCAACCGCTGCAGTCCATGTGATGTAGGTACACCCACAGTGCTGTTAGGTATTATCTTGCTCTTTGTGGACAGGAAATACCTGGGCAATTTTCCATATTGTCAGGTATAGATGCCAGTGCTGGAATTGCTTGGCTACAGGCAAGGTTAGTTTTCGAGCACAAGTCTTCAGTATCACAACCAGGATGTTGTCGAGGCCCATAGCCTTTGCCATATCCAGTGAGCTCAGCTGTTTTTTGATATCACATGGAGTGGATCTAATTGGCTAAAGTCTGGCATCTGTGATGTTGGGGACCACAGGTGAAGGCGGACCTCAGGTAAAGCCAAGATGGATCATCCTCTTGGTACTTCTGGCTGAAGATAGTTGCAAATGCTTCAGCCTTGACTTTTACATTCACATGCTGGGTTCTGCCATCATTGAGCATGGCGATGTTCATGGATTCTCTTGCTCCCGTTAATTGTTTAATTGTCTACCATCATTCATGACAGGATATGGCAGGGCTGCAGAGCTTTGATCTGATCCCTTGGTTGTGGGATTGCTTAGTTCTGTCTATAGCATGCTGCTTCAGCTGCCTAGCATGCATGTAGTCCTGTGTTGTAGCTTCAGAAGGTTGCCACCTCATTTTTAGATACACCTGGTGCTGCTGCTGGCATGCTTCCTAGACTTGTCATTTAACCAGGGTTCATCTCCTGGCTTCATGGTAATGGTAGAGTGAGGGATATGCCAGGCCGTGAGGTTATGGATTTTAGTGGAATACAATTCTGCTGTGCTGATGGCTCACAGTGCCACATGGATGTCCAGTTTTGAGGTGCTAGATCTGTTTTGGATCAATCCCATTTAGCACAGTAGTAGTGCCACATATCAGGATTGACTGTAACCTCAGTGTGAAGAAAGGACTTCATCTCAACAAGGACTGTGCGGTGGTCACTCTTAAAATACTGTAATTGACAGATACATCTGAGACAGTGAAGATGAGGTCAAATAAGTTTTTCCCTCTTTCTCTCTCAACCTGTCTTAGGCTCAGTCTAGCAGTTATGTCCTTCAGGACTCAGCCAGCTCAGTCAGTAGTGGTGCTACCAAGCCACTTTGGTGATGGACATTGAAATCTCCCACCCAGAGTACATCCTGTGCCCTTGCTACCTGTGTGCCTCTTTCAACAGAGGACTACTGATTCATTAGCTGAGGGAGGATGGTAGGTGGTAATCAGCGGGAGGCTTCCTTGCCCATGTTTGACCCGATACTCTGAGACTTAAAGGGATCTGGAGTCAATTTTGAGGACTCCCAGGGCAACCCCCTCCTTCTGTGCTGCCGCCACCTCAGATGGGTCCGCAAGTTCACAGGGAGGGTGCCTCATTTTTCAAGGTGTTCACTCTGTGCGGCGGAGGCCCCCCCTCCCCCCGCCGCTGGTAAGATCCCAGAAGATCCCAGTGGCGGGGGGAAGCTGCCCTTATTTGGACTCTGGGCAGGAAGGTCATCATCAGCCTATCACACCTCCGGGAGGATTGGAACCGGGATTCCCGGCATTGGATTCTGTGGCGAGCGATTTTACCCCAATTCTCTGCCTCCCCATCCCCCGCCACAAAACCCGCTGTCGAATTGGGAACAAAATCCGACTTGCTATTCCATTTCCGAGAGCGGTTAAGAGTCAAGTATGTATCTGCGGGTCTGAAGTCACATATCGGCCAGACCGGATAAGGACAGCAGATTTCCTTCCCTAAACAATTAAATGAACCAAATGGGTTTTTAAATGACAATTCAGTAGTATCATTGATACTTGCTTTTGATTCCAGATTTATTTAATTAACTGAATTTAAATTCCCCAAGTGCCGTGATGGGATTTGAATTTATGTCTCTGGATCATTAATCCAAGCCTCTGGATTACTAGTCCACTAACATAACCACTGTTGCCCTACTCAAATTCAAAGCCACTTTATTCAAATAACTAATTTTTTTTAGCACTGATTTCCCACATTGCTACATGAATTATGTGGCTTTATTTAAATTGTTGGATCATTTAAATTTGTTAATGTAAAGCAAAATTTACAATTGACAATTGATCATAAGAAATAGGAGCAGAAGTAGGCCATTCGGCCTCTCGAGCCTGCTCCTCCATTCAATAAGATCATGGCTGATGTCATTGCGGCCTTAACCCCACGTTCCTGCCTGCCCTCCCATAATCTTTTACTCCCTTCTAGATCAAAAATCTAGCTAAATCAGCCTTGAAAATATTGAATGATCCATCTTCAACTGCTCTCTGGGGAACAGAATTCCAAAGATTAGCGACCTTCTGAGAGAAGAAATTCCTCCTCATCTCCATGTTAAATTTTGAAACTGCTCCCCCTAGTTCTAGATTCCCTCTCAAGGGGAAACATCCTCTCAGTATCTACCCTGTCAAACCCCCTCAGAATCTTATATGTTTCAATAAGATCACTTCTCATTCTTCTAAACCCCAGTGAGTAGAGGCCTAACCTGCTCATAAAACTACCATAATATCAGGAAGCTAATTTGCTTACAACTTGTATGGTGCTGATATAGTAATTCTTTAAGTACAATTTTGTCATCTGGGTTCCAAATTAGCAATTTTGCAGCTCCAATAATATTTTAAATAAACAAGACAGGATCATTTGGATTGCATTACAAGTCTGTAAATCAAGGGGTCAGAGCATTTCATAAGTCCCAAAACAAATTTTGAAAGTTTTACTTCTATTTCAACTTTTTATTCATTTTAATTTTATTTGTATTTTTCACAGATCTCCAACTCTCGCTTTACAGGGGTTTATGTCTTCTATTTCTGTTGATAACTGCCACCATGCCTGAGCTTCTTCATGCACTCTAGGTCATATGAGTCATAGGCCAGGATTTTACCCTAGGCTTCCGCCTGGCTTGGGGATCCGACCCATATTTTGCGGGTCCCCGGGCTTTAATTGGTCTGAGGTGGGACTTCCACCCGCTTGAGTTAGGATGTCCCGCCTAATAGAGCTGCTGGCCAATCAGTGGTCCAGCAGCTCCCTGTCCCAGCAGCACCACCGGGAGCGGTGGCCACTGCTGGGACTGCACCCAGCATCGGGAAGATGTCGGGGAGCCCCGGAACTCAGGTAAGTTTCTGTTGCCTCGCCGGGGTGATCAGTCAGCGCCCCCCACCCAGACATCAGAGAGCCGCCTGCTTTTAACAGGCGGCTTCTTTCGGGCCAGGCTGCCCGACCAGCCATGGGTAAAATCCCCGTGGAGGCGGGCGGAGGCCCTTAAGTGGCCATTAACTGGTCACTTAAGGGCCTTGATTGATCTGGGGCAGGTGGGCCGTTTTTAGCCGCCGACGCCCTTGAGCTTCTGCTCCATTTTACACCCCACCCCCCAGCCACCTTCCCGTTCTTTAGGGATGTGTAAAATTTTGGCCATAGAGTCATAACGGCAAAGAAGAAGGACATTCGGCCCATCAAGTCTATGCCGGCTCTTTGCAGAGCAATTCAATCAGTCCCAATCCCCGGCTCTACCCCACAGACCTGTGAGTTTATTTCTCTCAAGTGCTCATCTAACTTCCTTTTGAAATCATTCTTCGTCTGTGTTTCTACCACCCTCATAGGCCGAGAGTTCTAGGTCATTGCCACTCACTGTGTGCAAAATTTCTTCCCCACATCCACCTGGCATCTCTTGCCCAAAACCTTAAATCTGTGACACCCTAGTCCTTGTACCATGAACTAATTGGAATAGTTTTTCTTTGTCCACCCTATCCAAACCTGTCAGACTCTTGTACACCTTTATCAAATCTCCCTCAATTTCCTTTGCTCCAGGGAGAACAACCCCAGCTTCTCCTACCTAACCTTGCAGCTAATATCCCTCATCCCTGGAACCATTCTGGGAAATCTCCTCTGCACCCTCTCAAGGACCCTCACATCCTTCCTGAAGTGTGGTGACCAGAATTGGACGCAATACTCCAGTTGTGGCCGAACCAGAGGTTTATAAAAAATAACCTCCCTGCTTTTGTATTCAATACCTCTGTTCATGAAGCCCAAGATCCCATATGCTTGCTAACTACTCTCTCATTATCTCCTGCCACCTTCAAAGATCTATGCATATGAACCCCCAGGTTCCTCTGTTCCCTGTACACTCTTTAGAACAGCACCATTAAGTCCATATTGCCACTCCTCATCCCTTTTGCCATATTTCTCTGCATTAGATTCTATCTGCCACTTGCCTGCCTATTCTGTTTGCCTATCTAAGTCTTGTTGCAGTTGATTGGTATCATCCTCAGTGTCTGCCACACCTCCAAGTTTGGTATCATTGGCAAATTTTGAAATTTTACTCTGTATTCCAAGATCCAAGTCATTTACATATAGCAAAAAAAGCAGCAGTCCTAGCACTGACCCTTGGGGATCCACTGTCTACCATCCTCCAGTCTGAAAAACAACCATTTACTATGACTCACTGTTTTCTGCCCTTAAGCCAATTTTTTTTATCCAATTGGCGCTGACACTCGTATTCCATGACCCTCAATTTTGTTAACCAGCCTTTTATGTGGTACTTGGTCAAACACTTTCTTAAAATCCATATAGACAACAACCACCACATTCCCTTCATCAACCTTCTCTATCACTTCATCAAAAAGTTCAATTAGATTAGTCAAGCATAATCTGCCATTTACAACTCCATGCTGGCTCTCCTTAATTAACTCAAACTTCTCCAAGTGCCTGTTGATTTTTTCCTTGATTATTGTTTCTAAAACCTTACCCACCACTGATGTTAAACTAACTGGCCTGTAGTTGCTAGAACTGTCCTTACACCCTTTCTTGAATAAGGGTGTCACATTTGCCATGCTCCAATCATCTGGCACCTCCTTATATCTAGGGAAGATTGGAAGATTATGGCAAGCCCTTCCGCTATCTCCATCCCCACTTCCTTTAGCAGCCTGGAAAGCAAGCCATCCGGACCAGGTGACTTATCTACCCTAAGCATAGCTGGCCTTTCCAGTACCACCTCTCTTTACATTTGTACCCTATCCATTGCTTCTACCATCTCCCCTTCCATCAATATTTTGTTATATTCCTCTTCCTTAGTAAACACAGATACAAAGTACTCTATAAGTATTCTAGCCTTGCCCTGTGCCTCTAAGCATATATCACCCTTTTTGTCCCTAATAGGCCTCACTCCACCTCTAACTTACTATTTACTTACCGGTAGGCAATTTTTGGGTTCCTTTTTATGTTGACTGCCATTCTATTCTCATATTCCCTCTTTGCCAGTCTTATTTTCCTCTTCACCTCTCCTCTCAAATTATTGTATTTGGTCTGGTTCTCACTTGAAGAATTCACCTGATATGCATCATACATCATATATATGTTTCAACATAATCTCTATCTCCCTCGGCACAACCTTTCGTCGTTGTTGGAATGTTCCTAGACTGTACCTGAAGCATCTCTTCCTTAAAGATAACCCGTTGTTCCGTTAATATTTTTCCTATCAGTCTTTGGTTCTATTTTACCCTTCTCATCGTATTGAAATTAGCCCTCTGCCAATTTAGCTGTTCTACCTTATATTGTTCCTTGCTTTTCTGCATTACGAGCTCTGCAGAAGGAGAGTGCTAAATAAGCAATATGCCATCAATGATTTGCTGCAGAATGACCTGGAGCAGCACTCAACTGCAATGCTCTGTGGCTATGAAGGTGCCCACTGTTGAAAACTTCTACAGCACAGGGTCAGTTCAGGCAGCCATAGAGCATCTTTGCAACTTCAGTGTAGGGTATGTATCACCAAGTCACAGAAGTCATTCACAGCAGAGTGAATAAGCTTTGGTATCACAGTAAGGCCATATGTTTTTATGGGTTTGCCATATGTTTTTATGGGTTCAGAGTGCATTCAGTAACACCCATATTACATTAATGGTATCCACAGAACACCTACACAGTCACTTCAACTGAAAGGAATTTCACTCCCTCAATTGCCAGATAGTGTATGACAACAAGCAGCAGATCCTCCATGCCAACTCCCAAAATGCAGAAAGCTGCCATAATTCCTTCTGCCTGTGGCATTAGACCTTCCTCACCAGGAAGAGAAACAAATATTTGGGTGGCTTCTGAGAAATAACTCTCCACCTTCCCTTGTTTAACTCGAGAAAACTTGTTGTGGAAGGATAATGTCGGAGCCTATCTTTACTCAGTTTCACATTTATTGTACAGAGTAAAAGGATTACAAACATCTAGCTCCTCACTCAAAACCCTCCACCAGTCTCAGTAAGTGGCTGCTCTTAAGTGCTCAAGTAAGACTCCAATTAACACCCTTCGCCTGCCTTTCATTGCAGCAGCTTTTTCGGGAGCAGAGAGTGAGCGAGTGAGCAGCTGGGAAGCTTTTTCGGGAGCAGAGAGTGAGCGAGTGAGCAGCTGGGAAGGTCAGTTTGAAAGTAAATTTAATTTCCTTTTGTTTTTCGGCGGAGGCCAGGGGGCTGCTGGGTAAGTAAAACACTATATATTTGGGCGGTTTAAAATAACTTTCCTTTCATTGCAGCAGCTTTTTCGGGAGCAGAGAGTGAGCGAGTGAGCAGCTGGGAAGGTCAGTTTGAAAGTAAATTTAATTTCCTTTTGTTTTTCGGCGGAGGCCAGGGGGCTGCTGGGTAAGTAAAACACTATATATTTGGGCGGTTTAAAATAACTTTCCTTTCATTGCAGCAGCTTTTTCGGGAGCAGAGAGTGAGCGAGTGAGCAGCTTGGAAGGTCAGTTTGAAAGTAAATTTAATTTCCTTTTGTTTTTCGGTGGAGGCCAGGGGGCTGCTGGGTAAGTAAAACACTATATATTTGGGCGGTTTAAAATAACTTTCCTTTCATTGCAGCAGCTTTTTTGGGAGCAGAGAGTGAGCGAGTGAGCAGCTGGGAAGGTCAGTTTGAAAGTAAATTTAATTTCCTTTTGTTTTTCGGCGGAGGCCAGGGGGCTGCTGGGTAAGTAAAACACTATATATTTGGGCGGTTTCTGAACCCGAGACACCACACTTGTCGTGTCTCCCACCCGCCCTCCTCCTCTAACCAAAAAAAAAAGAACTCGGTGGGGTGTTTATAAGGTAAGGCTTTTTCGATTTCTCTGGTTTTATTGTGATCGGTAAAAACTTTTCGTTCCTTTTTCCTTTAACTAAGTTAAGCTTAAGATTAAAAATGGCAGGAGATCTCAGACCCGTGTCATGCTCCTCTTGCTCAATGTGGGAGCTCAGGGACACGGCTGATGTCCCTGACTCCTTCACGTGCAGGAAGTGTGTCCAACTGCAGCTCTTGTTAGACCGCATGACGGCTCTCGAGCTGCGGATGGACTCACTTTGGAGCATGCGCGATGCTGAGGAGGTCGTGGATAGCACGTTTAGTGAATTGGTCACACCGCAGATTAGGATTGCTGAGGGAGAAAGGGAATGGGTGACCAAAAGGCAGAGAAAGAGCAGGAAGGCAGCGCAGGAGTCCCCTGTGGTCATCTCCTTCCAAAACAAGTATACCGTTTTGGATACTGTTGGGGGAGATGGCTCACCAGGGGAAGGCAGCAGTAGCCAGGTCCATGGCACCGTGGCTGGCTCTGCTGTTCAGAAGGGCGGGAAAAAGAGTGGAAGGGCTATAGTCGTAGGGGATTCGATTGTAAGGGGAGTAGATAGGCGGTTCTGTGGTCGAAAACGAGGCTCCCGAATGGTATGTTGCCTCCCAGGTGCACGGGTCAGGGATGTCTCAGATCGGCTGCAGAACATTCTAAAGGGGGAGGGTGAACAGCCAGTTGTCATTGTGCACATAGGCACTAATGATATAGGTAAAAAACGGGATGAGGTCCTACAAGCAGAGTTTAGGGAGTTAGGAGCCAAGTTAAAAAGTAGGACCTCAGAGGTAGTAATCTCAGGATTACTACCAGTGCCACGTGATAGTCAGAGTAAAAATGAAAGAATAGTCAGGATGAATGCGTGGCTTGAGAGATGGTGCAGGAAGGAGGGGTTCAGATTTTTGGGACATTGGGACCGGTTCTGGGGGAGGTGGGACTATTACAAATTGGACGGTCTACACCTGGGCCGGACTGGAACCAATGTCCTTGGAGGTGCTTTTGCTAACGCTGTTGGGGAGGGTTTAAACTAATGTGGCAGGGGGATGGGAACCAATTGAGGTCAGTTAACAGTAAGGAGGTAGTAACAAAAGCCTGTAAGGAACTAGATAATGAAGTCAGTGTGACTAAGGGGAAGAACAGGCAGGGAGCAGATGATGAATATAAAGGGACTGGTGGTCTGAGGTGCATTTGTTTTAATGCAAGAAGTGTAGTAGGTAAGGCAGATGAACTTAGGGCTTGGATTAGTACCTGGGAGTATGATGTTATTGCTATTACTGAGACTTGGTTGAGGGAAGGGCATGATTGGCAACTAAATATCCCAGGATATCGATGCTTCAGGCGGGATAGAGAGGGAGGTAAAAGGGGTGGAGGAGTTGCATTACTGGTCAAAGAGGATATCACAGCTGTGCTGAAGGAGGGCACGATGGAGGACTCGAGCAGTGAAGCAATATGGACAGAACTCAGAAATAGGAAGGGTGCGGTAACAATGTTGGGGCTGTACTACAGGCCTCCCAACAGCGAGCGTGAGATAGAGGTACAAATATGTAAACAGATTATGGAAAGATGTAGGAGCAACAGGGTGGTGGTGATAGGAGATTTTAATTTTCCCAACATTGACTGGGATTCGCTTAGTGTTAGAGGTCCAGATGGAGCAGAATTTGTAAGGAGCATCCAGGAAGGTTTTCTAGAGCAGTATGTAAATAGTCCAACTCGGGAAGGGGCCATACTGGACCTGGTGTTGGGGAATGAGCCCGGCCAGGTTGTTGAAGTTTCAGTAGGGGACTACTTTGGGAATAGTGATCACAATTCCGTAAGCTTTAAAATACTCATGGACAAAGACGAGAGTGGTCCTAAAGGAAGAGTGCTAAATTGGGGGAAAGCCAACTATACCAAAATTCGGCAGGAGCTTGGAAATGTAGATTGGGAGCAGCTGTTTGAAGGTAAATCCACATGTGATATGTGGGAGGCTTTTAAAGAGAGGTTGATTAGCGTTCAGGAGAGACATGTTCCTGTGAAAATGAGGGATAGAAATGGCAAGATTAGGGAACCATGGATGACAGGTGAAATTGTGAGACTAGCTAAGAGGAAAAAGGAAGCATACATAAGGTGTAGGCGGCTGATGAAAGACGAAGCTTTGAAAGAATATCGGGAATGTAGGACCAATCTGAAACGAGGAATTAAGAGGGCTAAAAGGGGTCATGAAATATCTTTAGCAAACAGGGTTAAGGAAAATCCCAAAGCCTTTTATTCATATATAAGGAGAAAGAGGGTAACTAGAGAAAGGATTGGCCCACTAAAGGACAAAGGAGGAATGTTATGCTTGGACTCAGAGAAAATGGGTGAGATTCTAAACGAGTACTTTGCATCGGTATTCACCGAGGAGAGGGACATGACGGATGTTGAGGTTAGGAACAGATGTTTGATTACTCTAGGTCAAGTCGGCATAAGGAGGGAGGAAGTGTTGGGTATTCTAAAGGGCATTAAGGTGGACAAGTCCCCAGGTCCGGATGGGATCTATCCCAGGTTACTGAGGGAAGCGAGAGAGGAAATAGCTGGGGCCTTAACAGATATCTTTGCAGCATCCTTAAACACGGGTGAGGCCCCGGAGGACTGGAGAATTGCTAATGTTGTCCCCTTGTTTAAGAAGGGTAGCAGGGATAATCCAGGTAATTATAGACCGGTGAGCCTGACGTCAGTGGTAGGGAAGCTGCTGGAGAAGATACTGAGGGATAGGATCTATTCCCATTTGGAAGAAAATGGGCTCATCAGTGATAGGCAACATGGTTTTGTGCAGGGAAGGTCATGTCTTACCAACTTAATAGAATTCTTTGAGGAAGTGACAAAGTTGATTGATGACGGAAGGGCTGTCGATGTCATATACATGGACTTCAGTAAGGCGTTTGATAAGGTTCCCCATGGCAGGCTGATGGAGAAAGTGAAGGCGCTTGGGGTCCAAGGTGTACTAGCTAGATGGATAAAGAACTGGCTGGGCAACAGGAGACAGAGAGTAGCAGTAGAGGGGAGTTTCTCAAAATGGAGACGTGTGACCAGTGGTGTTCCACAGGGATCCGTGCTGGGACCACTGTTGTTTGTGATATACATTAATGATTTGGAGGAAAGTATAGGTGGACTGATTAGCAAGTTTGCAGACGACACTAAGATTGGTGGAGTAGCAGATAGTGAAGGGGACTGCCAGAGAATACAGCAGAATATAGATAGATTAGAGAGTTGGGCAGAGAAATGGCAGATGGAGTTCAATCAGGGCAAATGCGAGGTGATGCATTTTGGAAGATCCAATTCAAGAGTGAACTATACAGTAAATGGAAAAGTCCTGGGGAAAATTGATGTCCAGAGAGATTTGGGTGTTCAGGTCCACTGTTCCCTGAAGGTGGCAACGCAGGTAAATAGAGTGGTCAAGAAGGCATACGGCATGCTTTCCTTCATCGGACGGGGCATTGAGTACAAGAGTTGGCAGGTCATGTTACAGTTGTATAGGACTTTGGTTCGGCCACATTTGGAATACTGCGTACAGTTCTGGTCGCCACATTATCAAAAGGATGTGGATGCTTTGGAGAGGGTGCAGAGGAGGTTCACCAGGATGTTGCCTGGTATGGAGGGCGCTAGCTATGAAGAGAGGTTGAGTAGATTAGGATTATTTTCATTAGAAAGACGGAGGTTGAGGGGGGACCTGATTGAGGTGTACAAAATCATGAGAGGTATAGACAGGGTGGACAGCAAGAGGCTTTTTCCCAGAGTGGGGGTTTCAATTACTAGAGGACACGAGTTCAAAGTGAACGGGGAAATGTTTAGGGGGGATATGCGTGGAAAGTTCTTTACGCAGAGGGTGGTGGGCACCTGGAACGCGTTGCCAGCGGAGGTGATAGACGCGGGCACGATGGAGTCTTTTAAGATGTATCTAGACAGATACATGAATGGGCAGGAAGAAAAGAGATACAGAACCTTAGAAAATAGGCGACATGTTTAGAGAGAGGATCTGGATCGGCGCAGGCTTGGAGGGCCGAAGGGCCTGTTCCTGTGCTGTAATTATCTTTGTTCTTTGTTCTATATAATCAAACAATTGATACACAATTAACAGACTAACATCCCTTACTGTCATTGTAGTGTATCTACAGAAAAAGAAGGTGGACAGTAAGAATGGCTGAGCATTACTCCCTTGGGATTAAGGAGACAGGGAAAGGTGAGGGTGCCAAGTGGCATGGGAGAGTTGAAGTAAATGATGTGGGCATATGAGACAATTAAAGTGCTAAATGGGCTTTCAGGCCATGCATGTAAGGAATTGTTGTGTGGAGGGCTATTTAGCCACAATGCAAGGTGCTGAGTTAGAGCTCACAAGAGTACTTTGTAAAGATATGTGTAAGTGATGCTTTAAGAGGCTGAAGAATGTGCTGATGCCAAGTGTGGGCAAGGGAGGAAAACAAACGTGGCCAGCCTGTTACCTTGTCAACCCTGGTGTCACCATTGAATTTTTGCTGCCACGTTCTGTCATCCTGGGATGAGGGGTTTGGCAGTCAGTGCCAGTGGCACCTCCCTGTAGGTGGTGTGAGTGACATTTCTGGATGGCTTGGTGGCATCCGCACTCAGACATCAGTGTCTTTGTTTACATCAAGGCAGGCTCACTGATTTAGTGAGGTTCTGCATTCTTCTCTGATAGCTGAAGTACTGTGTACAGTTCTGGTCACCACACTCTAGGAATGATGTGATTGCACTGGAGAGGGTGCAGAGGAGATTCTCCAGGATGTTGCCTGGGCTGGAGCATTTCAGCTATGAGGAGAGACTGGATAGGCTAGGCTTGTTTTCTTTGAGCAGAGAAGGCTGAGGGGGGACCTGATTGAGATATACAAAATTATGAGAGGCATTGATAGGATAGATAGGAAGAAACTTTTTCCCTTAGCGGAGGGATTAATAACCAGGGGGCATAGATTTAAGGTAAGGGGCAGAAGGTTTAAAGGGGATTTGAGGAAAAAAAATTTCACCCAGAGGGTGGTTGGAATCTGGAACACACTGCCTGAAGGGGTGGTAAAGGCAGGAACACTCACAACATTTAAGAAGTATTTAGATGTGCACTTAAAACACCATAGCATACAAGACTACGGGCCAAGTGTGGGAAAATGGGATTAGAAATAATAGGTGCTTGATGGCCAACACAAACATGATGGGCTGAAGGGCCTGTTTCTGTGCTGTATAACTTTATGACTCTATGGTGAAAGCCCTGCTCTCCTTTGACTCCAGGTGCATTGTCATAATTCTGTACAAATATCATAAAAATATTGCTAGGACATGCAGTGACGTTATTTGGGAGTGACACAAGAGTCAAACACTGTACCTTTCTTACTTGTTTGTTCCCAGTCTGCTGCTGAAAGATACAGGTTGGACTTTCTTTTTAAAGGCTGCAGAGAAGTTTCCAGGTAAGTCAGCAGTTAACAGCCGTTTACACTTGTTATACTCCAATGACTGCACAAATATGACTGCAAATGAGCAGCCCAGAAACCTGCATAAACCCTTTGCAGCCAGTAGCAAACACAATTTTTTTAAAGGTACAAGACATAAGTCACTTCAAGAAAATTCTGGGCCAAGAATTACTTACATTTGGAAGGTTTCACCCAAATTATATTTAAAAAAATAGAGTTTAAAACAACTTGATTAGATTCAGAACAAAAACAAGAGGCTAAAATATTGCAAAACAAATGTTAAAATGCTTTAGTACAAAAATAATAAGCTGAATTCAATTTTACATCAATGATTTTGAAATAGGATATTTTCAAACTGGCAGCCGCAAACAAAAGCTTTTTCATGGAGTCTTCTCATAATTACATTGGATTGTTTAAATATGTAAAAATGATAATTATTGTCGTTTACAGAATAAATAAATTGAACAGAAATAAACAGTCATAGTTTAACATCAGACAAGCTGAAAATGTTAAGTTAATACATGGTTGTTTTTCTTTGAAGGATAGACTTAGTACTAAATATAAGCAACTATCTTAGAACAAGATCTTTGGTATGCAAATTTATAGGATTCCCAGACAATCACTGTAAAACTGTTCATTTGTATGCAAGTCACTGGGAAGTACCATTTCTGCAAAAAGATCCTAAATCTGTGAAGCGCCTTTAATGTTATCAACATGTATGATGAATGAAAGTGCCAGAGTACCATACATCTAACGGCCATACTTGATACATTTGTTTGTTAAGGCACTAAAAGAAACATGTTAATACAATTAGCATCAATACAAGATACACAGCTGAAAGAAAATGAAGAGAATGCCGCCGTTACAAATTCATTCAGTAATTACAACCAAGCAAAGGTGCCACTTTCAAGCAGTGTTTTTGTAAAGGAAATCATAGATTTATTATCAAATAATGCTATAATGAGAGGTTATAAGTTTAGATAAGATAAATAATGGCTGTCTCAGGCATTGCTTTTGGAAATGTCAATGGAAAGAAAAACCTCAGGATGTCCCAAAGTGCTTTACAGACAATGAAGTACATTCTGAAATTTTGTCAGTGTTGCAATGTAGGTAAATTTGGCAACCATTTTGTGCATAACAATGAGGAAAATGACTGGATAATGTGTGTTAGTTGTTGGTTGAGTGAATAATATTGGCCAGGCCAGCTGGAGAACTCCCCTGCTCTATGCAACTGACGTTAGGGATCATTTACCTCCACTCAAGAAAGCAAATAAAATCTATGTTTCACGTCTCATCTGAAAGATGACACCTCCAACAGTGTAGCACTCCCTCAGTACTGTATGTAGTGCCAGCGTAGATTTTGTATGCAAGTCTTTTGAGTGGGAATTGAACCTATGGCCTTCTGGTGCAAAACCCATTTTGCTGTGTGTCTATGCTGACACTTATAGTTAGCATTTTTTCTGAGGGATGTAATAAATGATCACTTGTGAAACTATGAAATAATGTAGTTTTAATGCTGAATGTCTAGAAATGAAAATTTGACAGGCAGAACCATTTTTTCTTTCAACATTCATGTGTATAGGTAAGAGCATAAAAAGATGAAGACAAACAAAATTTAATTACAATCATCACTGATCAGTAAGATTCAAGCTGGTGCTAAGTAACGGAAGGTGGAATTAACTGCTGTGCTTTAAACAATTGTCAACTTCAAAATGACTAACCACTATCCAAGGGGTTACTATTCACTAGAAACTTAACTGGACCAGCAGTTTAAATATTGCGGCTACGATAGTAGGTCAGAGGCTGGGAATTCTGTGGTGTGTAACTTACCTCCAACGCCTGTCCACCATCTACAAGGTATACATCAGGAGTGTGATGAAATACTCTCCAATTGTGTGGATGAGTGCAGCTCGAAAGAAACTCAATAAGTTGAACACAATCCAGGACAAAGCAGCCCACTTGATCGCACCCTATCCCCCACCTTAAACATTCACTCTCTCCACCACGACGCACAGTGGCAGCAGCATGTACAACGTACAAGATGCACTGCAGCAACTTGACAAGACTCCTTCAACAGAACCTTCCAAACCCGCGGCCTCTACCACCTAGAAGGACAAGGGCAGCAGGCGCATGGGAACACCACCACCTGCAAGTTCCCCTCCCAGCCGCCTACCATCCTGACTTGGAACTACATTGCCATTCCCACTGTTGCTGGGTCAAAATCCTGGAACTCCCTTCCTAATAGCGGTGTGGATGTACCTACACCACATGGACTGCAGCGGTTCAAGAAGGCGGCTCACCAATACCTTCTCAAGGTCAAGTAGGGATGGGCAAATACTGCCCTTGCCAGCGATGCCCACATCCCATGAACAGATAATAAAAAAGCTAAATTAATGGAAAGCTGGTCTATCGAGAAAGAAAGAGGGAGAAAGAGCGTGTGCTAGAAATTACTATTGCTGATATTAGCCAATGAACGCTAATGACTGATATGAGAATCCTCTGTTATTTTGACAGAGGTGTTAACAGATGGGTTAACACCTCCATCATTATAGTAGATGAATGCCATATGAACACCTTAGCATTGCCTGCTAATATTGGCAACTGTACTTTCTACTCTGTATTGTTTAAATGTCTAAAATTCTAACCAGATGCTCTGTTATCAACAACATATGAATGAATATTGTTGGCCCCAATAAATCAGTCTGTGTCAGCGCAAGGGGTTAAGATGATCCATCCTGGTCATATTCACAAGCCACATCCAACTGAGCAGAACAATGAAATTGACAAATGAAGCATTATGGCCCACATTACCACACTGTATAGTAAATCTGAGTGACAGATACCTGAAAAAGCTAGCAGGCCCCTTTAAAGAATACCCTGAATATGACAGATAAATTGTATTTCATTGTAGCTCTTATATGACAGAACAGTATCCACTATAATTAAACTGATGGAGGGTATGATGAATAAAAGGCCAATCATACCGATTTAATTATACACAGCCAGCAATGTGAAGTGCACAAAATGGAATTAATGAGCACAATAAAGTTTAAATGTCTCTCTACATCATCTAAATCAGTTGGTAGAAAGCTGTTACCCAAAGAATATCTTGCATAGCTCCTCTGCCATTTTTCAGAATTGATCATTTCATTTGGAAATAAACATAGAAATATGCAAACACGATGCTGTGTTGAGATTTTCTACAAAAGAGACATGTGCCAGCTTACTTTGTTAAACATTGTGTTTCAAATAAGACCATTTATATGGAATAAGGATTGCTCAATAGTTTCACAAATGTTCACTTTTTGGGTCCTTCATCACAAAATTTGTCTATCTTCCAAAATTTAAAAAATGGCAAACATAGAGAAGTTTAGCATTGTTTACTCTGAAAATTCTGCGTTGAAAATATGGCTTGACTCCCCACCCCTTAAAGCATTAGGCACTGAGAATTAAACAGCATCATATTGTCAATTAGTAATACTAAGCAGGATCCACATGCAGCAAAATTCATTACCTCAGAGAACAATTGGTGCCATTTGTGGAAGATAAAAACAAAAGTTATGACCAGCCCTACAACAAAACTTGAAACTTTATAAAAATAATCATACATTTTATACTGAATTTTAATACACATACTGTTATTTAGAACAAAGCTGTGTTCTAGCAAATACAGTAGTCCTTTCATTCCACAACCTCTGATATAATATGCATTGTTTTAACTCTCAGTATCAGACACCATATTAAATAAATGTTCGTAAATTATTGATTTCCACAATCTGCATTTTGGACAATTTTCAAAGACTTTTAAAGAAGTATATCTATTGACTTGGAATTTTTTTATTGCTGATGCAAGACAGCTGTATCTTCTGTAAAATGGACATTTGCTTACTAAAATATCAAGCAAATATCAAATCCTTTAAAAAAAAATTTCACGATTATGTGAAATGTTGTGATTAAAGTTGACTTGCCAACAGTAGTGAGTGCTGTGAGCAGTGGCTCACACACTGCAGTTGGAAATTGTTGTTGTTTTGCACACACACTGTACAAAAAAAATCATGCAGCAAGCAACAATATAATTCATTTGGACCTGTCATATGTTCAGGCTAAGGCATATGCCAGCCAAATACAGCAGGCACTTAACTCTGCCAAAGGTCACAAGAAGGAGGCAGAAAGAGGAATGCTAGAAAGACAGCAGCCTAGGACACCAGCTGTCTCCATACTTTACTTTGCATCCCCTGAGTGTCAGCTGTAAGATCTGCATGTGACTGGATGCTGACCACACTGACATCAGTGGGGAATAAAAAGCTTCACGGAGGTACAACTATGTCATGATTCGATGGCAGTCCAGCCGAGCTGACATGGAGTTCTGCTTTCTTTGATACCTCCAAGGTAGTGCCCCAGAGGCTAAAGCTAATCAATACCTACAGTAACAATTCTTAATCCTGTGTCCACTCACACTCTCTGTATCACTAACTGGAACTACTGAAGCTGCACATACATTGAAATATGCCTCTGGGCGAGAACGAGGAACAGTGGCCTTTCATGAACCTATCATTAAACCTTCTTTGCAATATGAAATTCATCAAACTGAACAATTCCAGCTAATTCTTTAAAAGAGTCTCTTATCCAATGATTGATTTATGATGAAAACCTGGGTACTCTATTAAAAACTTCTCATGCTCCAGTGGCCCTTGTAGAGAAATTGAAAAGACACCTAGTGTTTGATTGGACGAGATATTTACCACTAACAGTACCAGTATTTTTTCCCCAGACTAATTTAACAAAGTGCAGAGAACATCTGGTCAGGGCTAACATGCTGTTCCTCTTTTTAAAATAAGTGAATCACCCGTTGCAATTCAGTGCTGCAATCATATTAATCAACAAAACATTCTGAAGCCACTACAATATGACATCTATTCTGTAAATGCAACCTTTTATTTTTGCCTACCTCCAAACTTAAGGAACCCATGATTGTCCACAGGATTTTGTTGTGTGGGTGGAAGGGGCCGGCGGTGGGGGGAAGGGGGGCAGCGTGGGGGTGGTGGTGGTGTGGGTGGGGGGGGGGTGCTGCTGTGAGCTAAGAATATGAAAATTGGGGTAAAAATGGATGAGCCTTCTCCTAAAGAGCATTTTCTAACTACACATTTATTCTAAATTAATGCAATCTTTTAGCCAGAAACATCTATGCATGAAATATATTAAGCTTTATATAAAGTAACTAAATGAAAGCCCGTTGCCCAGCTTAATTTTTCAGTTGTGAAATATCTTACATGAACAAAAGAATTAGGTTTTTTTGCCAGGTACAAACATTGTTTTGGTCAGAAAATAGTTTCAAAATGTATGTTTGTTTGACTATTTTAATGAATGCCAACAAAAAGCAGGAGGAGCATAGAGAGTGTTGACTATAAGAAATGTGAGTTTGTTAATGGCAATGGAAAAACATCTGCCAGTCACGATGAACCTTTTGCAGCCGCTAATGAAACATTTTACCCTGATGTATCTGGACAATTATGAAAATCCCACTGTAGAGTGTGCAACTGCTGTTAGTGATACAAGGCGTAATTTGGATGGTGAAGAACACCCCTTAACATGCTTGTGCATCATAAGCATGACAGCCTCAGTGCTCTCTCTACAACTCAGGGAACTTGACAGGAGCTCTGGAAGAAGTTGCACAATTTAAAATGAAGGACTATGGTAAGGCTTTTACATTGTTGTACAGGAGCATACAATATATATACATAAGGGAAAACGCAACTTTCTGAAAAATGCTGTACTGGCACAGAAAAATATTAGAAAGAATGCACAGCTTTAGAACTGAAAATAGCAGGTTTATATGAAATGCATTGTACATGCCGTGATGGGCAAGTGAATGTACTGCAGGAAGGAACTTCTATGGTTATTTTAAGGGTAAATATCACTTTCGTCGGGATTCTGCGGCTTTTCTGCCAGACCTCAGAGGAAATGCAACCCCTATGTTTCAATCCCCAGTGCCCTAATGTTCAAAGGAAAACCTTGCCCTTAATAGAAGGCCACAGAGTGGAATAGGTAATGAACCTCCAGATTTGAAGGAGCTCAGATCGCATAAGGAAATAATGATGGACAAATATCTTGGGAGCCGTTGGATCTGTGGAAGTTGGAGTAGAAGAGAGAACTAATGGTATGTTCCATGTTAATCAGATAATCTATGACTTCCATCACTTGTTACACAACTATATTTATACGCATTGATTGTGCACAAGTGCATAATAATGTATGCAATTACATGCAGTACCCAAAATGAATTTATCTATTCATAATATGCCATCTGCTATCTCTTCACAAAGGAGGGGAAAACCTAGTGAATCACCAGCTGCATCTAAAGAGCACCACATAATTGAGCACAGTAATTCCTCTTACTTGAAGTAGGAACCAGAGCAGTTAAAGTCACTGCAAGAGATGTAGATATTGATGAGGATGCAGAAGATGAAGCACTGATCAGTGATAAGGAGCAGCACTGGTGAAGCTTGATGAGACACTATTGAGTATAGGGCAGAATCCCAACATAAACTCCTGTTGAGTTTATATGGTTACAGACCTTAATGCTTTCAAGAGCGTTAGAACAGAAGATCATATTGTCAAGTCACTTGCATCCTTGCACAGGACACTGGAAATTCTTCCATGTGGTTTGGAAGAATGCAGTGGACAGATCTGGAACTCCCTCCCTAACAGCACTGTGGGTGTACCACCACCTTCTCAAGGGCAATTAGGGATGGGCAATAAATGCTGGCCTTGCCAGCAACACCCACATCCCATGAAAGAATATAAAAAAGTACCATCTTCTCACACAAGTCCTGCAATGCAGAAATTACAATGTGCACTGCAGTTTATTATTGAGCATATGGTAAAACCAATGGTGCTTGCATTTCACTTACAAGTACAGTTGTCGTATCTCTCTGAGCACCCACATGACTGCTGTAGAGATAGTGGTGTCAAAACTCCCAATATACAACCAGCTTTGGCTCCTCAAGATCGGCTTGACTCAGTAGCATGCTTGCCTCTGAATCAGAAGGCTGTGAGCTCAAGCCCATTCCAGAATTTCAGCACATAAGCTAGGCGGATACTTCAGTGCAGTACTAAGGGATGCTGCAAGTTGGAAGTGTTGCTCTAGAAAGTTGACTGTGTCCAAAAATGAAAGTGCAGTGGGCAGGATATGTGCTCCCAGTTCATTTGGTGCTGACAGTTCATTACAATGACACAGGCATGCAGTCAGAACTATCCAAGCTATTCATTGGCTGCATGCCTGTTTGAGGGAGACAGTAGGTGAAAAATTGGGCTACTTAAAGGCAGACAACACCTCTTAAAGGAGAGGTGCACTCTGGTGGCAGACAGGAAGGAAAACCTTTGATCTAACAAATGGCTGCAAGACTAGCAGATCAGGCCCACAGATTCTCTGATGCTGCGGAGGTCCCGGTCCAGGCAGTGAAAGGAAGAAGGAGATCGTATTCCTTCCAGGAGGGCAACAAACCTCGAGGCAATAGCTCTGATGCCAGTGGGAAGAGGTTGCAAAGAAAGTTGCAGCCAGAAGCTCAGCTCCCAAGAAATGGCTGCCATGTAGGAAAAGCATAGTCACGGTAAGAATATTGCTCTTTTACTCTTTGCTCATACTGCCATTTCCAGCCTCAAGATTTGCAATGCTTGATCTCTTGCTTACCTTCACTCTTCAACAATCATGACACCTTGCTTCATTCCACTCACTTCTCCTCCTATTCACACATTTTGTTCTTCCTACTCTGCAGGAAAATCATGCAGCAGAAGACCATGACCAGAGGAGGCCATGTCTGCCTGGACATCCTCTTGCTATGTGCAACAAAATGTGCTCGAATTCAGGGGCACAGATCCTAGCAAACACCAGCTCAGAGTCTCAGAAACTGTAAAAGGTCATCATGTGGTGAATCACCGGCCACAAATGTGCAGGACATGGACAGTTAGGATGGAATATCATCAGAGGGTGAGATCACATACTGGCACTGCATTAAAGGACTCAGATGTAAACTTTGAGTGTCCAGCTTACCGAAGCAGGCAAATGGGCAAGTGAGGAAAACCACACTTGCCAGGAATGATGCATATTAATTTTGTCATATGGAACATTAATTTTAAACTCTTACTGGACTGAAAACATGGCGGCACCTGCATTCTAAAAGGATAGTGGCTGGAAACATTTGTATTGTAAGAGACAGTTGCCTGGAGAAGACAATGGAACTGCTCCCTGATTCAATTAACCAAATGGATTTTGATCAAAAGACATTTGGTGTGTGAAGGTCAGCATTCCAGCCCCCTACTGAGGATGTCTACTAAGATTAAAAGAATCCACAAAACTCGCCGGGCAAGTTGACCTGAAAGAAAGAGCTAGTCACATGACTAGCCTACTAGCCCAGGTTTGGTTTGAATTGTGTTCACAGAACAATTTGAGTGCAGACTGCAACTGAACTTTAAGAGTGAGCATATCTCCCTGTCACTGTCTCTCTCTCCCTCTCACACAAAGACAGGGACCCACGGAAGAAACTAAGCCAAGACAGAAAACCATCAAAACAAGTTTGAAAGAGTGTGCTGAGCCCCAACGAGACGGCAAGATTTAACTGCAATCAAACATTTTACATCGAACTCCAGCTGTTGCTCCAAACCTTTCCCCTTGATTCTTTCTCCTTTTCTGTCTCTATCTGCTTGTGTGCTCATTGCATATGCATGCTAGCGTGGTCGCGTCACATAGTTTTAGTAGTTTAACCGAATTAGAGTTTTAAGGTTAATAAACTTACAACTTTCTTGTTTAAATCAAATAAAACTTATCTGGTTGATTTCTTTGCCATTACAATTGGAGAGCAGTGAACAAGGATTCACTGAGGGGAAGCTAAAAACACAGTGTTTTAAAAATTAAACCCTGTTACGGTCAAACCAGGAAAAGGCTGAGAGGGAACCCCTAGACCCCTTTCTCATCTGGTCGTAACAGGTATAATGGGCATAAAGAAATGGTTGGTGCACTGGCCAACAATGAGCTGGCAATAACTCTAACTTGTGTCAGGGCTTTGTGCCAAACATGCAGACTGTTCTGTCCAACATGGAATAAGTGGTCAGTTCCATGATCACAACAATGGCATCCACCATGCTGGAGCCTCTACTGACAGCTCTTACAGCTTCTTGTTCAACATGAGACAGTTGTCATCTTGTCTCTGGGGGTTGCAGTTGTTTTCCTCATAGTAGGTTGAGAGGAGATTTGATAGAAGTGATCATGAGGGGTCTAGGCAAAGCAGGCAGAGAGAAACTGTTCCCATCGGCAGCAGGGTCAAAAACGAAAGGAAACTGAGAAAAGGCAATTGGCATGAGGAAAAACATTTTTATGCTGCGAATGGTTAGCATCTGGAATGCACTGCCTGAGAATGTGTTGGAGGTGGATTTAATCATGGCTTTCAAAAGGGAATTGGATGAGCACCTGAAAAGGAAATAAATTGCAGGGCTATGGGGAAAGGGCAGGGGAATAGGATGACCTGAGTTGCTTTCACATAGAGACTGCCCAGATATGGCAGGACAAATAGCCTCCTTCTGTGCTGTAACCAAGGAATTCTATTAATGTCACATCAGTTCTGCATGCTTGCCTCTTTCCCTGCTACCCACGTAGTCTGTGCCTTGTTCCTGCCACAGTGAAGTCAATGTGAATCAGGGTTAAGACTCTCCACTCTCCACTGATTGGAGTTATACTTAGCACAAAGGAAGAAGATTGTGGTTGTTGGAGGCCAATCATATCAGCCTCAGGACATCGCTGCAGGAGTTCCTCAGGGTAATGTACTAGGCCCAATCATCTTCAACTGCTTCATCAATGACCTTCCCTCCATTATAAGGTCAGAAGTGGGGATGTTTACTGATTGCACAGTGTTCAGTACCATTCACAACCCTGCAGATCCTGAAGTAGTCTGTGCCCACATGCAGCAAGACCTTGTCAACCTTCGGGCTTGGGCTGATAAGTGGCTAACTACATTCACAGCACACAAGTGGCAAGCAGTGATCATCTCAAACAGGAGAGAATCTAACCATTCCACCTTGATATTCAGCAGAATTACCATCACTGAATTCCCCACTATCAATATCCTGGGGGGTCACCTTTGACCAGAAACCTAACTGGACCAGCCAGATAGATATGTGGCTACAAGAGCAGGTCAGGGAATTTTGCGGCGGGTAACTCAACTCCTGACTCCCCAAAGCCTGTCCACCATCTACAAGGCACAAGTCAGAAGTGCGATGGAATACTCTCCACTTGCCTGGATGACTACGGCTCTTGATCAGCACCCCATCCACCACCTTAAACATTTACTCCCTCCACCACTGACACATGGTGGCAGCACTGTATACCATCTACAAGATGCACTGCAGCAACTCACCAAGTCTCATTCGACAGCACCTTCCAAACCCATGACCTCTACCACTTAGAAAAACAAGGGCAGAAGACGCATTGGAACATCACAACCAAGTTTCCCTCCAAGTCACACACCATCCTGATTTGGAACTATATTGCCGTTCATTCACTGTGGTTGGGTCAAAATCCTGGAGCTCCCTTGCTAACAGCACTGTCAGTATACCTACACCCGAAGGACTGCAGCAGTTCAAGAAGGTAGCTCATCACCACCTTCTCAAGGGCAATTAGGGATGGGCAATAAATGTGGCCTAGCCAGCGACGCCCACATCACCTAGCCAGCAACGCCCACATCCCATGAACAAATTTTTAAAAAGTCCAAGGAGAATGGCCTTGGCTCCATGGGAGAGGTGTCTGCTGTCCTCTCTCAGGTTGACTGCCTGCCTGCTCCCTTCCCATCCACACAGCCAGTGCCCTTGTCAGTGCTGTTATGAAAATGCTTCTATTTGTTTAAATTTTACTTGTATTTTAGAATTATGGACATTGGTTCATTTGGGAAAACTGAAAAGATTCCATGGATGTGTTTTTTTACAAGAGTTACTGAGAGATATTTTTCGAAAACAAACCTTTACTGGATGCCACATGCCTTAAGTTCAATAAACAACAGAAACCTTGGTGACTTGGGGAAGATATTTACAGAGAAGTGACATGTCAAGATTTATGGTGGTCAGGAAGTTTTGCTTTTGGGATATTCATTTAGTTCAGTTGGGGTGTGGACTGTTTTGAAGTCAGTTGGGGTTGTATTCTGCAGAAAACACCTCTTTCTCTACCTCTTTGAAAAAACCCTGGAAATCCAGTGTGTGAAAGCTAAAACCCCTGATGCCGCTTCTCCTAAGAAGTTCCTGGAAAGCCTGCCAGATTAATTCTCACCGCCGCCTGAAAATAACTGCTCCAGAAAAGATCCCAGTGACCCATTTATGTAGACTTGGTCATCAGAATGTATGTCATTTTTGGGACACAACATATCTCATCCATTTTCTTCAAGAATTAACAAGTATTTGACCAAAGTATTCATTTTTTGTAAAAGACCTCTGCAGAGAATTTTTTTTTTCTTTAACCAGTGTGTGTGTGAGTCTGTATGTTTTGGGTATTTAAAAAGGGAACTTTCAGGTTTCAATCTGTGTATTAGTGCTTTGCTTCTTTATTGGATAAGTCTTGTATTACGATAAACTGATAACTTTTTTGTTTATTAAAGAAACCTGGTTGGTGTATTTTATTCTGGGATAAAGAGTAGAGTATAGAATTGACCATATCGGTAACTGGCTAAACATTTAAATATATGATGTGACCTGTGGAGAAGTGGAACTAGAGAAAGACAGTGCACTCCTCCCACCTCGGTCGGAACAGTGCAACACAGCTAGCTTGACCTGCCCCAGTCCACAGCGAGATGGTGCTGTCTCAAGGCCTAGAGCTACTCGAGATCACCCACTATGGTCATCTGAAGTAGCATCAAGGGAAGCTCAAAATCCTTCCACCTCCAAACTGGCAGAACATTTCCTAAGAGCACATGTTTACTGAAAGTGAAATGGCAGCTGGAAGCAAGATGCTTATATGAAATGGATTTGGAAATCAACATCCTTGATAGCACAAATCTAACGGACATACTAATCTTGTGCCTGAATTCCTGAAATGTTCTTGCATTCCCTGGAGCTCTTTGACAAGATTGTTCACTCATATAAAGTATCTTGATATCTGGGACAATACAGAGCTTTTTGAAGATAGGGGTTTTTGAATATTAGATTGCTTAAAACATTTGAACTTTGAAGTTTCAGTTGCAATAACTGATGCAATTGTCTCAGTGAATATGTCACTGTGCACCCCTCTATACCCCACAAACTTGTCCCTTTAGAATTCTGGGGAAAAAATAACAAGCTGTCACACGCAAAAAATGTAAACAAAATGTAAGATTGCCCACCCAGTGATGACAACAATAATGATACTTGTTACGCCTCTGCCCATAAGCTTAATTCAGGCAATGAAACCAGAGTGTCCCTGTTCTATCTAGCACATATGATCAGGAAAGCCAATGCATTTAGCTGGATCTGGTGCTGAACAAAAATGTATAATGAATAGAGTCTCAGAGTCACAGAGTTAAACAGCACAGAAACAGACCCTGTGGTCCAACTTGTCTGCGCCGACCATCAAGCACCCATCCAATCAAATCCCGTTTTCCTGCACTTGGCCCGTAGCCGTGTATGCTATGGCATTTTAATCTTAGAGAGTTATGGTCACCATCCCCAAAATGCTCCCCCACTGACACTTCTACCACTTGTCCAGCTTCATTCCCTAGGATTAGGTCCAGTACCGCCCCTCCTCTTGTAGGACTCTCTACGTGCTGGCTCAAAAAGCTGTCCTGAATACACTTTAAGAATTCCGTCCCCTTTAGGCCTTTTGCACTAATACTATCCCCTCTAATATTGGGGAAGTTGAAACCCCCTCCTATTATTATCCTATTATTTTTGCATCTCTCTGAGATTTGCCTACGTATCTGCTCCCCTATCTCTGCCTGACTGTT
The DNA here is from genome assembly GCF_036365525.1 of Heterodontus francisci. Taxonomy (NCBI): domain Eukaryota; kingdom Metazoa; phylum Chordata; class Chondrichthyes; order Heterodontiformes; family Heterodontidae; genus Heterodontus; species Heterodontus francisci. Next base: position 70,299,281 of record NC_090375.1, on the reverse strand, counting down.
TGGCGGCCTGTAGTACACTCCCAGCCAAGTGATTGCCCCCTTTTTGTTTTTAAGTTCCACTCATATAGCCTCATTGGAGGAACCTTCCAAGATATCATCCCTCCTTACTGCAATAATTGATTCCTTAATCAACAGTGCAATGCCACTTCCTCTTTTACACCCTCCCCTATTACGCCTGAAGATTCTATACCCTGGGATATTGAGCTGCCAGTCTTGCCCTTCCCTCAACCATGTCTCTGTGATCGCAATAATATCATATTCCCATGTGTTAATCAATGCCCTCAATTCATCTGCCTTACTAGTAAGACTCCTTGCATTCATCTTTGGCCTCCTTGTCTCGAGAGACAATGGGTAAGCGCCTGGAGGTGGTCAGTAGTGTGTGGAGCAGCACCTGGAGTGGCTATAAAGACCAATTCTAGAGTGACAGGCTCTTCCACAGGTGCTGCAGAAAAATTTGTTTGTCGAGGCTGTTACACAGTTAGCTCTCTCCTTGCGCCTCTGTCTTTTTTCCTGCCAACTGCTAAGTCTCTTCGATTCGCCACACTTTAGCCCCGCCTTTATGGCTGCCCGCCAGCATGGCTGCCCGCCAGCTCTGGCGAACGCTGGCAACTGATTCCCACGACTTGTGATCAATGTCACAGGACTTCATGTCGCGTTTGCAGACGTCTTTAAAGCGGAGACATGGACGGCCGGTGGGTCTGATACCAGTGGCGAGCTCACTGTACAATGTGTCTTTGGGGATACTGCCATCTTCCATGCGGCTCACATGGCCAAGCCATCTCAAGCGCCGCTGACTCAGTAGTGTGTATAAGCTGGGGATGTTGGCCGCCTCGAGGACTTCTGTGTTGGAGATACAGTCCTGCCACCTGATGCCAAGTATTCTCTGGAGGCAGCGAAGATGGAATGAATTGAGACGTCGCTCTTGGCTGACATACGTTGTCCAGGCCTCGCTGCCATAGAGCAAGGTACTGAGGACACAGGCTTGATACACTCGGACTTTTGTGTTCCGTGTCAGTGTGCCATTTTCCCACACTCTCTTGGCCAGTCTGGACATAGCAGTAGAAGCCTTTCCCATGCGCTTGTTGATTTCTGCATCTAGAGACAGGTTACTGGTGATAGGTGAGCCTAGGTAGGTGAACTCTTGAACCACTTCCAGAGCGTGGTCGCTAATATTGATGGATGGAGCATTTCTGACGTCCTGCCCCATGATGTTCGCTTTCTTGAGGCTGATGGTTAGGCCAAATTCATTGCAGGCAGCCGCAAACCTGTCGATGAGACTCTGCAGGCACTCTTCAGTGTGAGATGTTAAAGCAGCATCGTCAGCAAAGAGGAGTTCCCTGATGAGGACTCTCCGTACTTTGGACTTCGCTCTTAGATGGGCAAGGTTGAACAACCTGCCCCCTGATCTTGTGTGGAGGAAAATTCCTTCTTCAGAGGACTTGAACGCATGTGAAAGCAGCAGGGAGAAGAAAATCCCAAAAAGTGTGGGTGCGAGAACACAGCCCTGTTTCACGCCACTCAGGATAGGAAAGGGGTCTGATGAGGAGCCACCATGTTGAATTGTGCCTTTCATATTGTCATGGAATGAGGTGATGATACTTAGTAGCTTTGGTGGACATCCAATCTTTTCTAGTAGTCTGAAGAGACCACGTCTGTTGACGAGGTCAAAGGCTTTGGTGAGATCAATGAAAGCAATGTAGAGGGGCATCTGTTGTTCGCGGCATTTCTCCTGTATCTGACGAAGGGAGAACAGCATGCCGACGGTCGATCTCTCTGCACGAAAGCCACACTGTGCCTCAGGGTAGACGCGCTCGGCCAGCTTCTGGAGCCTGTTTAGAGTGACTCGAGCAAAGACGTTCCCCACTATGCTGAGCAGGGAGATTCCACGGTAGTTGTTGCAGTCACCGCGGTCACCTTTGTTTTTATAGAGGGTGATGATATTGGCATCGAGCATGTCCTGAGGTACTGCTCCCTCGTCCCAGCACAGGCATAGCAGTTCATGTAGTGCTGAGAGTATAGCAGGCTTGGCACTCTTGCATTAAAATAGATACAATTCAGCCTTGCATTTTTCGCTAGTGCCTTAACAGGTCTATATTTGCTCTGTCCTCCAGACTGACTTAGTTTCTCTTCTATATTTGATTGTCCATCACCTCCTACTGTACCTCCACTCTGTATCCCACCCCCCCTGCCAAATTAGTTTAATGTAGGAGCTTCCGTGACAGCGCTTCTGATATTTCTTCCTTTTTCCTCAACTGAGGACTCCGCCCCCCACCCCCCACTGTGATTGACAGGGCCCTCAACCGTATCCGGCCCATTTCCCGCACTTCTACCCTCACCCCTTCCCCTCCCTCCCAGAACCACAACATGGTTCCCCTTGTCCTCACTTTCCACCCCACAGTCTCCATATCCAAGGGATCATCCTCCGCCATTTCCGCCACCTCCAGCATGATGCCACTACCAAACGCATCTTCCCCTCCCCTCCCTTGTCAGCATTCCGAAGAGATCATTCCTTCCGCGACACCCTGGTCCACTCCTCCATTACCCCCACCACCTTCTCCCCTTCCCATGGCACCTTCCCCTGCAATCGCAGGAGGTGTAATACTTGCCCATTTATCTCCTCTCTCCTCACGATCCAAGGCCCCAAACACTCCTTTCAGGTGAAGCAGTGATTTACTTGTTCATTCAATGTTGTATATGTATTCGCTGCTCACAACGTGGTCTCCTCTGCATTGGGGAGACCAAACGCAGACTGGGTTACCACTTTGTGGAACACCTCTGCTCAGTCCAAAAGCATGACCACGAGATTCCGGTTGCTTGCCATTTCAGCACATCCCTTGCTCTGACGCCCTGTCCTGGAATTGCTGCAGTGTTCCAGTGAACATCAACGCAAGCTCGAGGAACAGCATCTCATTTACCGATTAGACACGCTACAGCCTGCCGGACTGAACACTGAGTTCAATAATTTCAGAGCATGATGGACGCCCCCTTTTTATTTTTAGTTACTTTTTCTTTCTGCTTTTTTATTTTTTGTGTGTTTATTTTATTTTAGTTTGTTTCTACTGTGCCTACCCACTGTTTTATTCATGTTTGTGCTTGGGGCCAGGCTGTTCAGTTTTCTGTCCATTAACACTCTCTCTGCACTAACGCTTTGTCTTTCACCACTCTATTAACATACTGTTTGCCTTTGCTCCATGACCTTCTGGTTAATTATTCTCTGTGACCTTGTCCTATCAACACCTTCTCATTTCTTATCTCTTGCCCCACCCCTGCTTGACTTGCTTAAAACCCATTACATTTCTGACTCTGCCAGTTCTGATGAAGGGTCACTGACCTGAAACATTAACTCTGCTTCTCTCACCACAGATGCTGCCAGACCTGCTGACCTGCTGAGTATTTCCAGCATTTCTTGCTTTTATCAATTTAGGAGCTCTTCTGCTTTATTAAAACTAAAGATTTCTTTTCTCCTGAACAATGCTTGCTTGGAGAAATTTTTGGATGAGTACAGAGTTCTGGGTCTGGTGTTTTTTTCTGGCATTAAAAGGTTAAAATTGATGTGATCATAATCATTTTTCAGTGTCATACTTACGTCCGGCATATATATTAATGTACTGTAAACACAATGAAATGGACAATTTTGATTAGAAAAACTGCACATCATATTGCTCAAAATGTTAATCAAAGGGCACATTTCAAATAAACAAACCATTTTTGAAAGTCTCCATATGTAAATTTATTGACCTACATATATTATAAAAAACTTTAAATATAAATTACAGCAAAATCAAAAATCTCCACTCCAGCTATAATCACGATAAATCCTTTCACTGCCAGACACTTAATAGTAGAACTGGTTTGTATGAGAACTCACATAAAGTTATCAACCTAACAAGAGGGTTTTCAGCCATGCTCTTTTCTTCACTAGGCATCTCAATCATCTTTTGTTATAGCTTTTTGTATTTTGACAGTCACTGTATAATGGGTTATTCTTTTATTTGCTTCAGGACTGGAGTCTTACTACTTTCAAAAGAATAAAATAAACTTGTGATTTTCAGTTGATCTTTTCATTAACCAAGCATTCTTTAATTATTCAGCATATCCATTTAAGGGTTCTTAAATTTTGACATTATTTCTATAGAAGGATTAATATGAAGAAGAAGGAGGCCAAAGAAGTATTTTCTACAGTGATTTTATGTTGGAGATGACAGTCTACAACAAACTACATAGATTTCTACCAGTAAATGTCTCTAATGTTCAGTGATAGCATACTTGATGTGGGCTGTGCAATAGAAGATGTCAGCGAGATCATTTTATATAGTTTGCTCCAGCTCAAAGGCAGCATTTTGTGATTTAAAGCTTTTTATTGTAAATTATTGATACAACCCAATGACATAATCGGAGCCACGACCCCATTTTAACTTTGAAATCATGGGAGGCCTGCAGATGACAAGAGGCAATTAAAATTGGCCCCACTGATGAACTTTGTTGTATTTTGATTTGACAGGAATATTTGGATTTAGTTGTGGATTGGAGTGCATGTTTTTTGTTTGTTCTTCAAAAGTGGTGGTGCCAGAGCACAGCAAGTGAAATGCTCACAGGGTTCCTGGTGATTTTTCAGGATCAGCCCTAATGGATAATTCATGGTGACCTCCCACCCCAGACTGGAACAGGAGCTGGAAGGTCACCAAAGGAGAAAGAGCAGTAAATGGCACATGAATAGTCCTTAGAGCACTGCAACTAATCTTTAAACGGACAAGAGGAGGTTTGCATATTTCTGGAGACATGACTTGACCTACCTTGCTTTTACCTGATATATCTTTGTTAAAGAAACATATATCACTTTACGTTTTCAGACCTCCCTTCCAACTTGAAGGACCCAACACCAAGCCCAGTGAAATAGACATCACCAGTTCCTGTCTATGCTGTAACATTAGCTGAGACCTTGGCCGCAACAAACAAAATAATGACAATGGCCAGAATTTTACGCCCCCTGCGGAAGTGGGCTGGAGGCGGGCAGGGCATAAAATTGTGTTGGGAGGCAGGGGGTGCCATTTCCATCACCCTCCCGCTGTGGTTGCAATTTTACAAGGGGCAGGGGAGGTGACAAATGGCCCACCCACACCAGGCCAATTAAGGCCTATAAGTGGCCAATTAATTGCCACTTAAGGGCCTCCTCCCACTACTGCTGGGAAATTATCAGCAGCAGGTGGGTGGCTCAACACCTCAGGAGACCGCCCAGTAAAACCTGGTGGCCTCCTTGAGGGCTGAGGAGGGTGGCCACACCTGATCGGGCACCTTGTGCCTCACGGAGTCCCCCCCCCCACAAGTCACAAGCCACCCCCACATTCCCCTCCACCAGCCGACCCCCCTGCCTTGCCGGTGCCCAGCCGATTGTCCCGGTGAGGCCCCACACACTTACCTTAATTCTGGGGCCTCGTCCATTGCTGCTTCTTTTGCTGGGTGCACTCCCAGCAGTGGCCACTGCTGCTGGTGCACTGCTGGGACTGAGAGCTGCCAAACCGCTAATTGGTTGGCAGCTATAATGCTTATTAAGGCATGCAAACCATATTTTGCATAAATTTAGTGACATTACTGCGGCTTTTATCAACTGTCCTACAACTGCTTACATCGTTCTATTTTACCAGTTACAGTTCTGCTCAAGTCCATAAGTAATGAAAAGAATGGCTGGTCTTCCCAATCTTATTTCGATATATGGAGTGCTTGTTCTGCTGTATCATGCTTTAGGGTTTTATAAGTTAGTGGGTCATTCACTCATAAATGCTGTGTCCACCTCCATATGTCTTTGAAATAGCATCTCAGCTATTCTTTTTCCTTTGATATACTGTAGCCAATTTTCCTCTACTGCAAGTTGTGTCTAAAAGGTTAGGAACTGGGATTGGTCCTGCTTGAATGGTGATGTACCAAAAACAGTTCCGAGTGCAGATTGGGATGTATAAAGGCTAAGTGTGCTACTGCTGGTGGGAGCTGAACATTGCGAGTTAGTTAAATTTAATGAAATAGGCATAATTTAAAAAAGAGGGCAGGATTTTCCCCTCGGGTGTCACTACCCATCATCAGTCTCAAATGGGGATCAGAAGCCTGCACTGTATGGGGAAGAGTCACTCATCTGTGATTTTCCCCAAATTGGCCAATTAGTGGCCAGAGGGTGGGCTTACCATCCTATTAAGGATGGTGGGCGGGCTCGCAAAGCTGGAGGGCCAATAGGAGGCCCTCAAACTTGGAAGCAGCAGCAGGATTCGCTTACAGGGAAGTGAAAGAGTGGGCACCCAAGGGCAGCCAACTTTTTAAAATCTAACATAAAAAAGGCCTTAGCGGCTGGGCAACCACCGTGGAGGTGGAGGGCTAAACCCCTCCACAGTGCAGCCTGAGGCTGAAGCTGAAGCCAGGCAGGAGGGGAGGGCCTCCAGGTCTGTCTGGAGTGTTGTCCCTCCAGTCTTCCACTGGGAGGCCACTTGCAGGCAACTGCCTTGTTTCCTGCCACCTGCAGGGACCTGGAGACCGAATAAAAAATTCTAGTCGGCCTCCGACAATGGGCCTTCTTATGCCAATGATTAGTTGAATTAAAATGGCCTGGGGTGGGATGGAGCCAGGGAACCAGCATGGCAGCAGACTGTGTGAAATTCCGCACCCAACAGACTCTGTGCCCGCCCCTGTTGGGGCCTAGAAATTCAGCCCCGAGTGCCACAGTGAAGATCTAAAAATTCTCAAAACCTTTAGAGAAGCTGAAAAACATCTTAGCTGTCATGTAATCTTTGTCAAAAATGAAAGGGCAGGGTATAATGAACTTACAGGCAAGAATGGAAGAAAAGCACATCTCATGTGCAGAGTTGAGGCCACAGCTGACTGGCTTTGTCACAGGTTGTGCAGCCCTATAGTGTATGTTAACAGTAGGTGTCCTTATAGCATATTGTATAACTCTTCAATCTGCCTTGTCAGTGTCAACCATATCCAATCTTTTTTTTAAAAATTTGTTTCTCAGTTGACCCAAACCCTGCATAGACAGTTCTCCACAGTCGTTGCCAATTAACTGTGACAGTGCCTACAAATATGGTCAGTAGTATCTTGAGATGTATCCATAAAGCTTTGCTGACTGATGGCCACCCTGACATGTTTGTTTTTAACTGCAGTACCATCATGAGATTGCGATGCTTTTAAAGAACTATCTAATATAGATGGATAGAATGAAAGAAAAAAATGAAAGAACATACAATTACAAAGTGCTTTTCATATCCTCAGGACATCCTGAAGTTCTTCACAACCAATAACTTATTTTAATGACAGCAGCCAATTTATTCTCAACAGGGTCATACAAACATCAAATTAAATAAATTAACCTGTTTTGGTGGAAAATGACTGTTAATCAGGACAGTAGGACAACTTCCCCACTCTTCTTCAAATACTACCATGAATCTTTTACATCAACCTAAACAGACAAATAGGGCCTCATCTGAAAGACAGCACTTCTGACACTGCAGCTCTCCCTCATTATTGCACTGACATGAAAGCCTAGATTGCAAGACAGACAAAACTTTCTGACTCAGAAGTAAGAATGCTGCTAACTGACTTCAAACTGAAGCATAACATAATATATAGTCAGGCCTTACATATATCAGTGACATGGGCCCTATTGTCACAAGTTGCCTGCAGTGTTGGAGTCTCTGCATGCACAAACTGCTTGCCACATCAAGAGCTGATTGTCTTTCTGTGCAGGTGTGGTGTGGGGTTACTGGCAGGTAGGCACAAACCACCCTTTGGCCTGCCTGGCATCCCTTCAGTGATCTTATCTTTTTCTCTGCATTTCAGAGAGGAGGACTCTCACTTAGAAATTAATTGATGCCAGTATTGGTGCCACAAAGGAAAAAAGATCAATTGACCCAAATGCTCATGAATACATAAGTGCAAGAAAAAAAATACGATCCATAAATGCCATCAAAACCTGACCCCAAGTTTCCTGTGATATCACTCTGCCAGAACAAGATTCACAATTTCTGCCACTAGTCCTGGCCTATTTTCCAGTCATAGAGAGATACAGCACTCAAACAGGCCCTTTGGCCCACTGAGTCTGTGCTGACCAGCAACCACCCATTTATACTAATCCTACATTAATCCCATATTCCCTACCACATCCCCACAATTTTCCTACCACCTACCTACACTAGGGGCAATTTACAATGGCCAATTTACCTAGCAACCTGCAAGTCTTTGGCTGTGGGAGGAAACTTAAGCACCCGACGGAAACCCATGCAGTCACAGGGAGAACTTGCAAACTCCACACAGGCACTACCCAGAACTGAACCCGGGTTGCTGGAGCTGTGAGGCTGCAGTGCTAACCACTGCACCACTGTGCTGCCAGTGATATTGAAATATTTCTGCAGGTGGTAGTGCCATTTATGGATACCCACCTCACATGGGGAGGAAAGAAATCACTGCAGTACCTTACCATAGTGTCAGTGGGTCTACAATCTTGGAAAATTAATTATTGTAGGCGAACTGGCCATTTAAAATTTAAATCTCTCAGGGGTCTTAGCATACTGGACATTCAGTATCATTCGGGCTCATTCTACCTACCTGTCTTTGAAAGACAAAAATATGTCATAAATGTACATTGGAGATTTGACTGTGTGATTCAGGTGCAGTGATACAGGGATAACTAATCTTTGGACAACAGGTGATACGTATAATGGTAATGGTAATATTGTGTAGTTCTGTCAGTTGCATATCACCATACATCTGGTCTTCAACACGCCTGTGCTCATCCTCCACATGAGTAATAGTCCTATTCCCACGTGCCCGACATATTCCCATATCCCTTTACTCCCTCCAACCATCTATTTAACATTCTATTTAACATTCTTAAAGGTTGACATGGTTTCTACTTCATTTAGTAAATATGGCTTTGCCAGTATCGCATACATTCTAAGAATAAAGAAAGTAAAATAGTTACTGATGACCCTACACTTCATACGCAATTGAGATGAGTGAAGCATACTTTTCTTGTGTTGAAATTGCCATATTATCTATTTTTCAAAGCTACTTTTATCACAATTATTGGAGCTAATAAGGTGTCTAAAAGATGTCTAACAATCCACATTGATTGGCCCTTTTTTAAACCTGAACAGCACTGAGTATTATGAACCAGTGTAGGGATCAGGCAGCATCTGGCTTATGCTATTAGTCACAAATTATTCGTGCAGTTTTTAGACACCTTCAGCAAAACCCATAAAGCATAGAGATTGCTTCACACAATCTTAAATGACTGCAGGAAGTGCTGATGTTGGCTACCAAACTGTAGATCCTGTGGGGTCCTAATTGTTGAGCGCACCAGCTGAAGGCGAACATGAATGGCAGCTCTCCACAGGAGATTATGGCATCTCAAAATCCATCTGTGCTCAATTATACTGTGTACTTGACCATGTGCACCCTCCCACAACTCAGTAACTGGCTGTCCAGAGTGGATACTTTTATATTGGTGCTTGTCCCTTTAAGAATGGATCATGCAAGATTTTGTGAAGTCCTTCTTTGAGATCAGACATTGGGCTTACTTTGTTTCCAGGTTCAGTGCAAAGGCAAAAGAACATTTAATCTTTCTACCATCTTCATCCAGGCTCCTCTGGCACTCATATCTGAGAGGAACACATGACTTACTAGAACCTCCTGTAGAGGTATTAATGAAAGGAGCAGTTTTATTTAGGTGGCTTGCTCCATCAATTTCTACTCTAGGACACTTAAGGATCAGCAACAGGCCTTTAGAAGCTACTTCATCATCTAATCTAACTGGTCGACCAAGTGTTTTGACCCAATAATGCTGTAAGATTATGTTATTGAGCTGACCTTCCATTATATGTGGTTGGATCAGTGCAAGGCAGGTGCACATCTAGTCCAAAGATTTGTTATCCTGGTATCACTGCACCTGAACCACATCGTCAACTCTCTAATGTACATCTCTGACATATTTTTGTCTTTCAAAGACACACAGAATGAGGCTAAAAGCCCACAGCAAAAGCAATAGCTCTATTTTCTGTCTCTTTTTCCTTCAGTCATTGAAGGAATTTGATTGTGTGGTTGAGATCCATACTTCATGACATGTAAAACTTAACTATAACACCAGGAAGGTTTCTTTAAATGTATCTGATAATTAGAATGAAGCTTCCACAAGTTACCCTGATATGCTCATTCTTTGAGGTCCTCCACAACATATTCATACAAAATGTTTACACAGTTAAAGCAATGTATTGAAATATGATGGTGCACAAAGACAAAATGCTGATTATGGAATCTTGGCAAAGTGGAGTGAAGAATGTTAGTTCTTTGCACTCTTGTCACTTGGAAAAGGTTCTGTGCCTTCTTTCCACAAGAAAAGTGATAAATGTGCTGCTTCTTGTAAGCAAGGCCTCTGTCACTTGGCTGAAAGGTTGATTTGGCATGTGTGATTATAGGTGGCTTGGAAGGATCTAGTGGCATGCAAGTTTAATGCAGTAGTTATATTTTTGTTTTGTCCACTACAAATCTGAGGGAATGTTGGATGTCCTTTCTGTCAAGAAAACATGCTATACCAAATAAGGATTTTTTATTCATCGGTTGGAAACCTACATTAATCTTTTAAAAAGGAGCTGGGATCTTACAGTTAACTTTTTAAAAACCCATTGGCCAACACAATTTGCATTCCAGGACATCGAATCAGAGACACATGTCCAACAAGGTTGCATCCAGAACAATGCCTCATGAATATGGAAACAGTGAACAGCTTCACTTCTAATGGAAAAACTTTCAAAGCCATCTTGGAAGATTAATAGTGGAGTCATACCTCCTGGGGGTGAACACTGAATCAATGAGACTCAAGAGAATGATTGAAAATACCTAGACTCAAATCAAATTAACTTGCAAACGAGGACACTGGACAATCATGTGACTGCCGCCCCTCCCCCCACCCCCAATCTGTAGAAAAACTAACCGTCTTTTGCAAAAGGACAAGCTCCTGAGACTTTGAAGCAGACAAACTTTGAGTGCTAACCAGTCCAGACCTCAGTGGGGCTGTGTGTGTATGTCTCTCTCTCTCTCTCTCTCTAGAAAACATCGCAAGTTTGAAACCTGTCTCCGACTGTGGAATCCCCAAGACTACCATTGCTACAGACAGAGACCCCGGGAGGAAATCCCCGACAACTCTGTCTCCTAAACCAGGTGGGAAACCTACAAAGTGCACTTCTATCAGCCAAAGACTTCAAGATCACAACTTCAGCCAAAAGACAACAGAATTACCCGACCCCACAGACTGTATATTTTTTTATTTGTTCTGTACTCGAATCCAAACCAAACTATGGCCAGGATTTTACCCTTGGTGGACAGGAGCCATTCACTAACTGCAAAGGCGGTAGTGAACCTGCTTCCACCTGGCCTGGGTATCTGGCCCGCATTTTACGGTTCCCTAGCCTTTAATTGTTCTGAGGCGGCACTTCCACCTGCTTGAGGCAGCAAGTCCCACCTAATAGAGCTGCCAGCCACTGGGAGCGGTGGCGACTGCTGGGACTGTAGCCCAGCTTCATGAAGAAGATGTTGGGAAGCTCGAGGGCCGAATGGGCTACTCCTGCTCCTATTTCCTGTGTCCCTATCTTCCTAATTGGCTGCCCTGCAGGCATCCGCACCACTGAATATGTCATGGCAGTGGGAAGATATTGGACTCCCGTCCAAAACCTTTCCCCATCATATTACCAGCGATCTCCAAAGGGCTGGGAAAATTCAGCCAATGCTGTCACCTATCATGGTTTGTTTTATGAATATTAACTTCCTGATGACACCCAGCTCCACTTCACCACCACCTCTCTCAACTCCTCCACTGCTGCTAAACTATCATTCTGATCATCAGACATCCAGTACTGGACGAGTAGAAATTTTTTTGAATTAAATTGGGAAGACTGAAGCCATCGTTTTCGATCCCCACTCCAAACTCCATTCCCTAGCTACAGACTCTATCCCTCTTTCTATCAACAATCTGAAATTAAGCCAGTCTGATCACAACCTTGGTGTCACATTTGACAGTGAGATGATTGGGATATAGATTGGGATAGTATTAGTGCAAAGGGTAAGGAGCAGGAGGAATTTCTGAAATGTGTACAGGAGAACTGCGTTGACCAGCATGTTCTCAGTCCAACTAGGAAGGAGGCATTGCTGTCTCTGGTGCAGGGGAATGAGGTGGGCCAAGTGGACCAAGTGTATGTGGGGAAGCACTTGGGTAGGAATAATCATTGTATCATAAGTTTTGGACTAGTAATGGAGAAAAGCAAAGAACAATCTAAAGTGGAACGCCTAAATTGGAAGAAGGCTAATTTCAATGGGATGAGAAAGGATCGCGCCAGGGTAAAATGGAACCAAAGACTGACAAGAAATCTTGAATGGAACAGTGGGTGATTTTGAAGGAAGAGATGCTTCAGGTATAGTCTAGGTACCATTCCAACAGGGGCGAAAGATAAAGGAACCAAAGCCACCCTCCTTGGATAATGACGGGGATAGAAAATATGATGAAACAAAAAAAAGAGGGTGTATGATGTATGTCAGGTGAATTCTTCAAGCGAGAACCAGGCCAAACACAATTAGTTGAGAGGGGAAGTGAAGAGGAAAATAAGATTGGCAAAGAGAGAATGAGAATAGAATGGCAGTTAACATAAAAGGGAGCCCAAAAATCTTCTACTGGCATGTAAATAGAACGTGGGTAGTAAGAGGTGGGGCAGGGCCCATTAGGGACAAAATATGCTAAGAGGCACAAGGCAAGGCTAGAATACTTGATGAGTACTTGTGTTACTAAGGAAAAGGATGTTGACATATATCAGTAGAAGCAGAGATGACAAAGGTAATGAATGGGGTGATAATTGAGAAGCAGGAGGTACTGGAAGGCTGGCTATCCTTAAAGTGGCTAAGTCGCCTGGACCAGATGGCTTGCATCCAAGGTTGCTAAAGAAGTGGGAGTGGAGATAGCGGAAGGGCTTACCATAATCTTCCAATCTTCCCTAGATATGGGAGGTGCCAAAGGATTGGAGCATGGCAAATGTGACACCCTTATTCAAGAAAGGGTGTAAGAACAGTCCTAGTAATTACAGGCCAATCAGTTTAACGAGTGTGGTTTTAGAAACAATAAGCAGGGGGGGGGGGGGGGGGGGGACCGGCATTTGGAGAGGTTTGAACTAATTAAGGAGAGCCAGCACAGATTTGTGAAAGGCAAATTGTGCTTGATTAATCTAATTTAATTTTTTGATGAAGTAACAGAGAAGGTTGATGAAGGGAATTCAATAGATGCTATCTATTTAGGTTTTAAGAAAGTGTTCGATAAACTACCACATAAAAGGCTGGTTAACAAAGTTGAGGCTCATGGGATAGGAGGGTCAATGTCCAATTGAATACCATAAATGACAATGAGCTTTCAACCTCATATTCGCACTATCACTAAGTCCATCTATTTCAACCTACGTAACATGCTCGACTTCGCCCTTGTCTTAACTCATCTACTGCTGAAACCCTCATTCATGCCTTCATCATCTCTAGACTTGACTATTCCAATCCAGTCCTGGCTGATCTCCCATATTCTACCCTTCGTAAATTCTCCATCCAAAACTCTCTTGCCCGCATCTTAACACACACCAAGCCACGCTCACTTATCACCCCTGTCCTTGCTAACCTACATTGGCTCCCGGTCAAGCAAAGTCTTGATTTAAAAATTCTCATCTTGGTTTTCAAATCCCTCCAAGGCCTCGTCCCTCCCTATCTCCATCAACCCCACAATCCTCCGAGCAATCTGTACTCCTTTAATTCTGGCCTCTTGAGCATCCCGGATCTTAAGCGCTCCACCTTTGGTGGCTGTGTCTTCAGTTGCCTCAGCCCAAAGCTCTGGAATACCCTTCCTACACACCTTTGTCTCATCATTTCACTTTACTCTTTTAAGACACTTCTTAAAACCTACCTCTTTGACCAAGCTTTTGATCATCTGACCCAATATCTCCTTATGTGGCTCAGTGTCACATTTTGTTTTATATCGCTCCTGTGAAGCAGTTTGGGATGTTTTATTACATTAAAGGCACTATACAAGTTGTCAGAGTACCTACACATGAAGGGATGGATTTTGAGTTGGAGGCAGGACTTCTGGCACTGGGCTGAAAAGGCAGGGGTATGCATGTCTCTGCCTTTTTGTGCCCAGTTCCCTGGAGCAATCCTCTGCTCTTTTTAAATCAAAGTTTCAGGAGCCAGGATCCCCGTCACTTTAAAGACAGGGATGTTGACTGCAAGAGCTGCCGGCCAATCAGGGCCGACAGCTCAGCAGTATTGGCAGTGACACCGGGAGCAGTGGTCACTGCCGGTACTGCAGAAGCCTCAGACCCAGGCCCAGCACTGGAACCCCAGACCCAAGGCAAGTGAGGCGTGGTTGCTAGGGCCAGTCTGGAAGGCCCCAGTGAGGTGGGCGGTGGCGGGGGTGGGGGGGGGGTTGCTGGTGGCCATGTAGTCCAGGAGGAGGAGAGTTCCCGGGGGTAAACAGTTTCCCGACTGGGTGCCTCCTTGGGCCATAAGTGGCCGACGGAAGGGGGATCCCACTTGTGGCCAGTGGAAGAGGGATGCCCCTAACCCCATCAAGCCTGCAGAGATGGCGCCTCATGTTACAAGGGCCTCAGTTGGCCGCTGGGTGGGAAGGCTGTCGTTGGCCTATCCCACCCCCGGGGAAAAAAGAAAGAAAAAAAAAATTGCTTGGTGACGGGGAGGCCTCAGGGGGCCACACAAAATCCCAGCTGAAGAATCCCGTGAAATTTTGACATGGATCCTCTATATCTACACTTGTCTCTCTTCTGAGGCACAGCTACTTGCTCACATAACCATCAAGCACGAGGACAGGGATAGTTGCAGCTCCACAACTTTCGAAGGGATATTTTCCTCGGTCTGTACCCAGACTCACTGGATCACCTGGGTGCAGTGACTGTTAGAAAACCAATTGGGTTAGTGCACACGCCTGTAAAGAAAACTGCCTGATTTCCCTTCCTTTTTGTTAAAAAAGGATAATTGGTTTGGTCCCCTTATAGGCATGTATTTTGACCCGGATGATGTTTGGAAACTTGCAGTATCCCAATGATCTACTGCATAGCCAGTGGGGAAGCTATGTTTGCAGTGAGCATGGATCAGGGATAGGCCAACAACATTGTTAACTGGAAGGTAGATACAAATTAGTTGATCTCTATTGTACACAGGGAGTCAAAATCAAGGTGGTTTTCAGGTGAAGTGCGGTTAGGGGACAGAGTATAAATAAGACCACGGCACACACTCAATTTAGTCTCCATTTTAAACTCATACATTCTGTCCTTATTTTTACATAATACTTATTTTACTATAGTAATTTCAAATAATTAAAAGTTACAGCAATTAGAGAAGCAGAGAGTTGGTTGGAGCATAAGACATTCACTGCAGTACAACCCGAGGAGCTGGAAGATGCAATGTTGAGGTCCTACAAGGCTACCACTGTAGCAACTCGCCAAGCCTCCTTCAGCAGCACCTTCCAAACCCTCGACCTTTACCATCTCAAAGGACAAGGTCAGGAGACATATGAGAACACCACCAACTGCAATTTCCTTTCCAAGTCACTCACTATCCTGACCTGGAACTATATTGGCATTTCTTCACTGACACTGGTCAAAATCCTGAAACTCCCTCCCTAACAGCACTGTGGATATATCTATGCCACATGGACCACAGCAGTTTAAGAAGGTAACTCAGCACCATCTTCTCAAGGGTAATTAGGGATGGGCAATAAATGTTGGCCTAGCCAGCGACACTCACATCCCAAGAATGAATAAAAAATGAGACTAGAGAAGACAGCACCACCATAGTCACATGCCAAGAGAGTAAGAAGAAATACCTGAGGTTTGTAAGAGAAGATCATGCAATAAAAACAAAAGGCAATTCCCATAGATTTAGAAAAGAGGAATAACAAAGCTTCTAAATCGCCACCTTAGCCTTTGTTCCATACTATAGGTTCTTCTGACTATATTTGTTTTAGGTGACTGGAATGATACAGTAGCAATAATGAAATCACTGCAGCTGTGACCTTCACAAATATAAGCAGAGCAGTTCTTGTCAGGGAGCAGATTCTCAAGTCTTCTGGGGTATCATTTGACATAGTTCAGTAATTGCCTCCCAGGAGAATCACAACCATAGTAGACAATACTCCTGTTAGTCCCAGGTATGATACTGTAACTCTGTTGGTCTCTTCCCTTACATTTTTCTCCTGAGATTTATGCAACTGTACATTGTACATCCCATTATTCGATAGGTTGAAAAGTCACAACAGGAAGAAAATCCGTGTTGCTGTCCCGTTGCTGGGTCTCAATCCAATCATGTCATTAGCGCCAGCTGTGAGCTAGATTTATAGGTGACAGGATCACAGGCCCCTTATGTATGAAAAAGTGCATGGTTGCCCACTATGGTTGGGTCACCTTCTTCCAATCCTCCAGATAATGAATTTAATTAGGAACAGCTTTTCCAATCCATTTGTAATGGTGAAAAGAGGTGCCAGAAATTTGTAAGTTCTGTTCCTATTGAGAAACTATTTCAAAGCTCATAATAATATTATTTCTGAGTGTCAATCTTGAAATACATCTGTGTTAAGACATAATTCAGATGGAATATTGGCTTAGTTTGTCTTTGTGTCTAATGGTGGCATGGTAGGATTGTAGTAATCATCTTTCCAGATTGGAATATATATATATAAGAAAATTTCAATCTAATTGTAATCAGATTTCTTTTACTTGGGATTAGGTCAGAAATAAAACTGCTTCAGTAAAAAATCTGTCTACTGAAAACCTGGCCTTGAAGAACACTTAAGCCAATTGCCAGTCTCGTACACCATTTGTGAAAATGGTCTCTTTTTACAAAATATAAGGGGGAAAAACCCAGTACTGACCAACTTCCAAAACTTGTATGAAAGTTAAATTACTACTAACGTTGTTTTGGATGTTATTACTTCAGTTGTTTAATTGGTGTATGATGAAACAGAGTTAGGCAAGTGAACGATGAAGCATATAATGAAATCTGAATCAGTGTAGCATTTTGCCATCTTAAGTCTTTTCTTCAACTATTATTTTAATGTACATTCAGTATATAAACCTGCGTAACATAGATGAAATACTATTATAATATATAATGGGTAGACTAGACTTTATATCATACAGCAAAACAAAACCTGCTATCATTGGATTTAAGTCATGTGCTACAATAGGACTGCAGTTCCAGTCACATGATTTGACCACAGATGTCAACCATCTGTCACTGTTCACCATAACACCTACTGATGGCAAAAAAAATAAACCTGCTGAGCACAGGATAATTGGTGTCCTCCAAACTCTACCTATATATAATAAATGGGCTAGAGTGTGTGGCTTGAATATGATACATTTTAAGATTTAGATGACTCTGATAAATCACTAAAGCTTAGTTTTCTTGGTTTTTATCACTTCAACCTCTTGATATGTTTTGCCTTGTAAGACACACTAGCCTATAGCGTAGATTAATGGAAATGAAAATTGGGCAGTTCCTATAACGAGCAATTGATCCACTTTTACACCTGGGCACATTGAAGATCTATTGCCATATGCTATTTTAAAATAATGGAAATCACAACGAATATAAAGTATTTTGCCATCTTGACTATGTTTTTCACACATTAGGTTATCAACTGTTCAATACAATTTACACCTGTGGATTCAAAGTCATTTTTTGTTTAAGCAATTTAAATTAAACAGCACAGAAGCCCTTTTTTACTTGGAAAAAAAATCCAATTAAGATAATTCAGAGTAAGCAACATCATATTAAGAGGAATGACCTGTGGGGCAGATGTTACGTTCGAGGGCTTGGGCATAAAGGATTGCCAGGATGGAGAGCTAAGAGGAAGACTGTGTGGGGAAAATCTCATGTTTGTAACAGAGCCTGGCTGATTTTTCACCGTTAATTTCAATAGGCAAAAAGGTGAGTGGGATCTTTTACAAGTGTGTGTGATCCTCTACAACCAAATTTCCTCTATGTGCTCTGCCCATCCGGTTCTTTGCACGCAAATGCTATAGGAAGAATATACGTCCTATGATCTACCCTTCGTAATTTGTATAAGAGTGTGTATAACCTAAGTGCCATGTGCAAGAAAACCTGTTTTCAATGAGTTACAAACCAATAACATATCAAAAAGTTTAGATTGTTATCATTACATATTACAGATATTGTAATGAGCCTTTAGGAGTCATTTTCCTGTTTCCAGATCCCTTACTTTTTGTCATCAGCAGCAGATTAACAGATATGACAAAGCTTCAAAACTAATACTTTATCTTCAAATGTGTGCGGATTAATCAGGCTTGAAGACTCACAAGCCTAGAAACAATAACACTTTAATGGCTATCTGCCTGACCCAAATTTTCAAAACAATGTTGGTGGATTGATTTTAGTCAGTATATTTGCATGATCATGATGAATATAAAATTAAAATTGTGAATAAATCATTCCAGATAATAGGGGAGAGAACAATAATTTTGTTAAATCTGTGATGTCTGAGTAAATCGTAAACAACAATTACAAACAATGCTTACTCTTTTTTCACTGTAGTGGTGCTACACAAAGGATAGCAGTTGTTACTTATTTCAGTGCACATTCTGTCACTCTAGCTGCCAACTTTTTAGCACACTAAATTATTCAGTACAGGCTAAGCATGCCAAGATTTTTAGTGAACAATAAAAAAATCTGCCAACAGCTAATCACTCATTATGTGATGCAACATTTTGAGACAATTAGCAAACCATATAGCACGTGACAAATAAGACTCATTTGTGATGAAAATAAAATTATATGGTTCATTATCAATGTTCCTGTAAAACACACCCCCTAATCAACCAAAACACTCCATTCAACCATAGGACAAACTAGACAGTGGGTTCTGCCAAACTCTTGGCTGCTACTGCAATTGTAATGTTATGTGGTTATCTGTTTCATAATCTGCTTGGATCAAACTGGATAATTGCTCCTAAAGTGCTTTAACAGAGCAAGAACCGGTTATCCCATCTATTAATCATACGTATAACTTCACAGCCAAATCAACTAGTATGTTATTGGCCCCTTGAGATCCAGGGAGGGTTAAACCCCTTGTGACCCTGCTAATATAGCAGTACAGATGGAAAGGAGCGTGTCTACAAGGACCAGCTGACAGCTGCCACCCCGGCCCTGGGAGAGATGTGAACCAATAACAGTCAAGTACACCATTTGTGAAACTGGTTCCCAATCAATAATCATTGCTTTTGCTACTACATGGTTGTATAATGAAAAACTGCCACTTGCAAACCCTCTATGAATTTAAATTTGATGGGGGTAGTAGAAGCTTGGCTAATTTTCAAAGACCACTGCAATATTAAATATACATATTTAATATATATCGTGACATGAAAATAATACAAAAAACCCATATTTTAAATCTGCTAATACAAATGACAGTCTCATAACTGCAACTGAAGGAACTTCTAGTCTTTGCTAATTAGAAGTTGCCAAACCCGTTGCATTTTCAAAATAAATTGAGATGCTGCATATACTGAATTTCAAATTTCGTATAAGATCAAGTGCATGCAGGGACTTCATTCATTTCCATTCTATAACGTCTGGCTTTACTGCATAGTTTTCTTCGAAGCCATACTGTATATAGCTAAAACCATGGACATCAATCACTGGTTTCTTAGATACATATTACGTCATGTATTTCAAGCACAATATAATCATGCTGCAAAGCATTACTGCTTTGAACACAAACTTTCTGTTGTAGTTAGTAAGGGAATAGTGATTTTCACTGACTCAGTCATATGAGAATTAAGTTTTCTTTTAGAACATGAATAAACAGACAGATGGAGGGAGGAAAAAACAAGCAGTTTTCCCTCATTTAGGGATGTGTGTTGACAAATCCCTGGCAAAGGATCCACATTTCAAACATCCTACCCCATGGAGCTAGTTAGTGGAGAAAACAAAAGGAGCTACTAGTGCAGACTCTCACTGTAGAAACAAAAGATGGAAAGATAATCAATTTTATGGTAAATTACTTCAAGCCGTAACTAGTCCTCTGGTAAGCATGCTTTTGCTTCAAAATGAAACATTAATGAAGGCTTCCTGATTCCAGTCTAGGCTGAAAATCAGAAAACAAAAGTTGCATTATGTAATTTGTATGTATGGAAAACGCTCCCAAACTGTTATTTATTTTATACACCAATTACAATCATGCCCTGTGACTGCTGAAAAATGTGCACTAAAGGTAAAAATGACTCTTCATAACAAATGCAGCTGATGTTTAATCTTCATGAATAATACATATTTTCTGATTGTTTAAAAATTTGCTATTTATAAGAAGTTTGAAAAAAACTGGAACCATTAAAGTCAATTTATGAATAACTTGACAGAGAAAAGTAAATTTAATTTTGCCTTTTGTAGTCTTCTATAGGTGACAGGTATTTCTATAATTTGTAAATGGAATTGCACAAGCTATTTGATTTCAATTCATACATCAAAGCCTGAAGAAATGCAAAATTAGATCTATTAATTTATTTTATCGTGTTGGAGCCGTATTTTCAGTCACACTAACTCCAACTGGAGGCCAACGGAATGACTGAATCTTCTTTGGGACTAGGATACAACAGGTCTTGGCTTTGAATGGGAATTTCCAGTGGCTTTGTTTCGGGGCCTCTGTCTGATTCGTGCAAGACCACCTGCTTGGAAGGGCAGAGCCTCCCTATGCAACTTTGGCCCTTATAGGATCTGGTATATGCTCCTTCCAAACCTGTGACCTCTATCACCTAGAAGGATAAGGGCAGCACATGCATGGGAATACCAGCACGCCTGCAAGTTCCCCTCGAAGTCACACACCATCCTGACTTGGAACTATATTGCCGTTCCTTCACTGTCGCTGGGTCAAAATCCTGGAACTCACTTCCTAACAGCACTGTGGGTGTACCGACCCTACATGGACTGCAGCGGTTCAAGAAGGCCGCTCACCACCACCTTCGCAAGGGCAATTAGTGATGGGTAATAAATGCTGGCCTAGCCATTGACGCCCACATCCCATGAGCAAATAAAAAAAAGCCAGTACATGAGATTCTCCCCAGCCAATCAGTCAGATCAGGTGTACTGGTCTCCAGGAAGCCGCAAGTGAACCTCAGTAGGGAGGTCCAGGCCAAGGCGGTGTCGTGCACGCTAAAGATAATTTTTTTTTAGTAGGAGAGCACAAAAATGTTTCTATGGGTTTGAGGGCAGAGTGGGAGCAAATGAGGGAGAAACTAGCTTCCTGCCTCCCCCATATGGCATCAAAGTGCAGAGTTTCACTTGTCGTAGCATGGGCGTTGCTGGCTCTGTGCAAATGAGCTGCTTGCCCACTGACATTGGGTACTTTGGCAGCATCCATATTGGAGGGCACCAGCCAGCACAATCCTAATGTAACTACCTGGATCATGGATGATGGATTTTTGGGGCCCCTGATAGACTTTCTTGATGCGAAGGTAAAAATACTGAACAGTGCCTTTTTATGTACAATTGTTTCCTTTCTCTCATTTTGGTCTTCCCATGCTATGCACCAATCCCCATTAGTCAACTATGAAAACCAGATAGGTGTCTTGTTCCTA
This sequence comes from Heterodontus francisci, assembly GCF_036365525.1. Lineage (NCBI taxonomy): Eukaryota > Metazoa > Chordata > Chondrichthyes > Heterodontiformes > Heterodontidae > Heterodontus > Heterodontus francisci. The sequence goes on along the minus strand of NC_090375.1, from coordinate 70,277,613 downwards.
GGCCTCTGCTAATGGCATTTTATAACAAGCTTAAGAGGGAAGAGTTGTTGAAACTATTCCAGACCAGAGCACATCCTTTCAATTGTTCTTCCCTTTCTAGGAGGAAGCAGATGAGCCTTCATACCTCTCCAGTCACTGTATGGTTAAGAGCATGACTGGATTTCCAATAGGCTGTACCAAGCAACTAAATATTCTTGTGATCAAAACTGTAAATGTATTTCACTTCAAAAGAAAAAGGATGTCCTTTCTGCTCCTGGGGCAAAAAGAAAAATCACAGTACTAGGTACATATCATACCTAATTATTTTCCACGCAATAATTTCCAGCCTTTCACAAACTGTATTTATATGTTCATTTTTCTCATCTCTATAGGTAGTGTGAGTGTTACATGTGCATTACTAGAAAAATATAGTTGGTTTATTTCTGTGATTTTAATGAAAAAAGATATGACAAGAGATTTGGCCTGTTCAAGATCATTCTGTCTTTCTACTTTTTATAAGGCTATTAACTTGTCTCCTTAGATAGATTTGCTACAATTTGTCTTCCATTGCTATAAAAGTACCTGGTTTCAAGTGAATTAGGATTTATTCAGGAAATAGAATTCACTGAATCCCCTTTTAGTGTCAACCTTTTAGTATCAGCTACAAAAAATTTATTTTAGAGGAGTGTTAACCTCAAGAGAAATTAAAATAAAGTGTTCTGTTGATACTTGACTCAATATAAGCTAATTGCAAATTATTTTATTGAGAGCATAATTATAATCTTTACAAATGCTATATATATTTTTTAAAATCCTAAGGAAATGCAATACATTGCTCAATGATAAAATGATACATGCAGCAAGAGAGAACCATTTATACTATACTTAGCAAACTTTTACTCAGTACCTGAATTGCTTTGACTATGATGTCATTGAAGAAGCAGGATTTGTAAAGGGGTTATTTTAAAAGGATAATTAGTTAAGACAAACGTAAGTAATAATAACAGCACTAGTGAGCTATTTGTAAGGTTGCTTGATATCTATCTCTGCAAGAAGAGAACAACAAAGCCCCCGGAGCCGATGGAATTCCACCCTAAGCCTTAAAGCATGGCGGCCCTGCCCTATACACCAAGCACCATGAGTTTTTCACGGTCTGTTGAAAACAGGGCAGGATTCCACAGGATCTTCATGATGCTGTTATCATCACCTTGTACAAAAACAAAGGAGAAAAATCAGACTGCTGCAACTACCGTGGGTTCACCCTCCTTTCTATTGCTGGGAAGATCCTGGCTAGAATACATCTGAACAGGCTTGTGCCTACCTTTGCAGAAGAAAACCTCCTAGAGAGCCAGTGTGGTTTCAGAGCAAACAAAGGTATCACAGACATGATATTTGCACTCAGACAATTACAAGAAAAGTGTCGTGAGCAAAACAAAGCCCTGTACATCACTTTTGTAGACCTCACCAAGGCATCCAACACTGTGAGCAGAGATGGACTTTGGAAAATCCTTGAAAAACGTGGATGCCCACCCAGGTTCCTGGACTTGGTGAAGCAGTTTCATGAAAATCAGCATGGACAAGTCAAGCAAAACAGTGACCTCTCAAATCCCTTCCATATCTCCAATGGTGTGAAGCAGGGATGTGTACCTTATTCATCATCTTTTTCAGCATGATGCTGCAGCAGGCAACGGAAACATAGAAACATAGAAAAATAAGAGCAGGAGAAGGCCATTTGACCCTTCGGGCCTGCTCCGCCATTCAAAAAAGATCATGACTGATTGTCTAATTCAGTACCCTGTTCCCGCTTTCTCCCCATATCCCTTGATCCCTTTGGTATTAAGAAATATATCTATCTCCTTCTTGAATGTATTTAATGACATGGCCTCCACTGCCTTCTGCGGTAGAGAATTCCACAGGTTTACCACTCTCTGAGTGAAGAAATTTCTCCTCATCTTGGTTCTAAATGACATACCCCGTATCCCGAGAATGTGACTCCTGGTTCTGGACTCCCCAACCATTGGGAACATCCTCCCTACATCTAGACTGTCTAGTCCTGTTCGAATTTTATAGGTTTTTATGAGATCCCCTCTCATTCTTCTAAACTCTAGTAAATATAGGCCTAGTCGACCCAATCTCTCCTCATATGTCAATCCTGCCATCCCAGGAATCAGCCTAGTAAATCTTCTTTGCAGTCCCTCAATGGCAAGAACATCCTCTGATAAGGAGACCAAAACTACACACAATACTCCAAATGTGGTCTCACCAAGGAAGAGCTTAAGGAGGGAGTTTACGTACACTTCTGGACTGAGGGAGGCCTTTTCAACCTCAAGCATCTTCAGGCTCACACAAAGACACAAGAAAAACTCATCCGCGAACTTCTTTTTGCCGATGACTGTGCTCTCCTGGCCCACAGTCAGTCAGACCTGCAACATATAACAACACATTTTTCCGAGGTGGCACAACTCTTCGGTCTAAAAATCAGTTTAAAGAAAATTGAAGTCCTGCATCAGCCTGCACCCCAAGAAGAATATAGACCACCAAGCATTGTCATCGAGGGAACCAAGCTGAATGCCATCAAACAATTTACATATTTGGGAAGCGTCATCTCATTTGATGCCACCATAGACAAGGAAGTGGACAATAGGGTCTCAAAAGCAAACCTGTGTGGAACAACCCCAGCCTCAGAGCACAGACCAAACTCAGAGTGTACAAAGCCATAGTCCTCAGCACCCTTCTGTATGGCACCGAGTCATGGGTCCTATACTGCCATCATGCACACCTTCTAGAGCGCTTCCATTAACGCTGCCTCCACAACATCCTCAGGATCAGTTGGCAGAACCGCATGACAAACATTGAAGTCCTGGAAACAGCCAGCATCACCAGCATCAAGGCCATCCTCCAGCAAAGCCAACTGCGTTGGGCAGGTCACGTTGCCTGGATGGAGGACAGTTGCCTGCCCAATCTCGTGTAGTATGGAGAGCTCACCACAGGTAAAAGGAACAGAGGGGCCCCATGCAAATGTTTCAAGGACTCCCTGAAGAAGTCCCTCTCTGTGTGCCACATTGTCCATCGTCAGTGGGAAGCATAGGCCACAGATCGTGATGCCTGGAGATGCTACATCAGGAGACTGAGCGAAGAACCAGCATGAAAGAGAAAAAGAGGAGAAGGATGGATCCAATTGCCCCCAGCAGCAACTACACCTTCACTTGTACCCGCTGTGGGAGAATCTGCCGCTCACGGATAGGCTTGACTAGCCACCAGCGGGCCTGCAACCGACTACAACCTTCCCAAAATCTTCGACCGTGAAGAAATGCCAAGAGAGAGTGAGCAACTTAAAGGACTATTATACTCAATTACAGCATAAGAATTTCCCAGTCATTAACAGAATTTTTCACTGCTATTTAAAGGAAACTGTACATGCAAGTACATTTTAGGACAGCATATCCTCATATTATTCATTTTATAAAAACAATATTTTCCATTTATTTTGGGTAAAATTTTGGAGAATTCAGATTGCTTCCTAACTTTATATTTCTACAGCATGCTACAATTCTGATGTCCATGTAGAAATATTGTCAGTTAAAAGTTTATGTTTTGTCTTAATGGGAGTCATATTATATCATTAATAATATAAAATCAATGTATTTGCACAGCAAATTTATTACCAGACAAGCTGCATAGCAGAAATAGAAGCCTAGTCTTTATGATATTGGTCTAGCAACGCAACGATTGTGAACTCAAACCCTAATATGTCAAGTTTTGAAATTGAAGTCAATGAGCTGAATTTTACTAGCTCGCCGCCGATCTTTCGAAGGCATTTTCCAGGCCCCCCTGCCATGGCCCCCAACGTCGGGGGACTGGTAAAATACAGCCCAATAAGTCTGGTTATTTGTGGTCTGCTGCCAGAAAATGGCGATGGAAACTATGAGATTGCCATAAATACCCAACTAGCTCACCAATATCCTGCTGCCCCCTTTCTGCCCTGGCTCTTAATGCTCTGAAATAGGCAATACCACTATCTTGCTATATACACTAAACAATATCACCCACATTCCAAGGAAAAAAATAACAAAAATGTTGTAGTTTGATTTCATTAATTAAATTTGCACAGACAAGAGTTAAGGACATGCCCTACATGGATGTTTAATGTCATAGATGACCATTGTTATTTATAATTGTATTTATTTATAACGCCAGATCAAATATTTGTTAATGAAAGCATATGATCAGTATGATACTGGAATTTTTTTTGTTGCAATTACCTTCATATTAGTTTCTGTCCATTGCCTCTGACAGGCATAAATTAGTTCTTGTAATGTTGCCTGCAGATTTAATGAATTCCAAAATTGTAGTTTAATTGTTTGGGAGTGAGTGGAAAGAGTAGAGGTAAATTCTAGCTTAGGTACACCTGTGATTAAATGATTTTTTCCCCCCTCTCAGTTTCTCTCACTCTCTTGCAGCATCACTCTGCTGATAACTGACAGTTCTATCAGTGGATTCTACTCAGCACAGCAGAAACTGCAGCTGAGGCAAAGCCGGAATTAATAATCTGCATGAGCGAACACACATCTGCCGTTTGCAGAGAAAGATTCTATTAACGAATCCCGAATCCTTATAATTAGCAGAGTAGTTTTTGCAGCTGCCCATCTGACCCCCAGACTGAATGAATTGTGGGTGGTGTTCAGCCTTAGAATTAATCTTCTCAAATTACTGTATATATGTTCATTGCAATAAAAATAACAATAAGTTGAATATGCTGCACAATAATAAAAATAGAATTCTGCTCCTACATTGTGTTGGTGCTACAATGAATGGGAGTAGTACAGCACTTTTAATAAGGAATGTGAACCTGTTTTAAACCATCTGTTTGAATTTTATGATATACATCTTCAGTTTGATCTTTTAAAAATAAATGCTAAGATCAGGATGGGCACATTGAAAGAGCAAAAGAGAAATTATAATCCTCCCAGCAGGCTTTGTGGCAGAACACAGAATCAAATGCTATGAGAACAAACAAAACTGCAGTACAAAGAAGCCCATTACAAACACATTCTTTTGACTAAGATTTATACAGACAGCTATAAACCATTAAAATGTGGTTCTTCTAAAATAAAAAAAGATCAGATGAACAATCTCTGGGTAAGTTTTTGGACTGCATCTGCCAGCTGCTCCTAGCTTTCAGTGACCCCCCTTCTTGAGACTTTGCTACTGACCCTAAGGTACCTTAATTCCTCCACATGCATATTTTAACATTATTACAAAAGGCCTCATTTGCAATTTATAGGGAAAGTAGAAATGAAGACATTTCAGAGAGGTCTGCCCTAACCATTTCTGCCAGTGATGGAATTATAGTCTAAACAGCTGGAGTGTGTCCCAGGAGACAGTGGGATATGGCTCCTTTATAGCAGAATAAATCTATCAGACATATTTCAACTGTCCGACAACATTAATAGACACCAGCACACTTTAATTTTTAATGAACTTGCATGCAGGTTGTTTACAAGAAAGGGCAATCAAGGAACCTGATCCAAACTCCATTATGAAGCTCTACAACAAACCTTTCAGCCAAATCAATTTTTAAAAAACTTTTGTCAGAAGCAGACGAGTAAATTACATGTTTCATTTTCAGGAAGTGACAACATTTGGCAGTTAACAGTCCAAGATGTAATAATTTCCACATGGCATACCTAGTAATATACATGCCAAAACAATGAGAGAGTATTTTAAGTAAGAAATATATAATAGGAAGAGCTGTGGTTATGAAACAGAATTCAGATAGCAATGCTAATACATTATGTTCAAGTAAAGCAGCTAAAACACTATGAACATAAATTTGAACAGCACGAAATTGCTGCAAGAGGAAAAAGAGCAGTTTTAGAAAGTAGCCTAGTGATGTTAGATGCTGGAGAATAGATTTTTCAGGTCAACTGCCCTGGTTCTGCAGGAGCAGAGCAGGTGCATGGTGACTGAAAAATGAGGAGAAGAGGCAGTAGACATGTTTTTCACCTGACTTAATTTTGTATGCTAGAGTGCTTCAGTCCCCTTAAGGTTCCAGAAATCATGCAACAATATTCAAATGATACCTGGTAGAGTTTTCTGAATTTGCACTGGATTGCACTCATGCTCTCCTAAAACTCTACTGTTTTGTGTGTGTGTAAGGAAACTCCATGTGCAATAGTGCTCTTAAAAGGGAATGTGCTTTGGATATAATTTGATGAAATGTTTGTAAAACTTTTCTTAGTACTCTTGTCTTATGAGATTTTTCAATATTTTTGTAATTTATTAATATGAAATTCTGGAGTTTTACTGATGGGCTAATTTTTATTTATCTTTCAATAAGTTGATTTTAAATGTCCCAAAAACAATCGTCAATATTGCCCATTAAATCACCTGAAAGTAGACTGAAAATGAATGATTTACTGCAACAAAACAGACACAGATGAAAAAAAAAGAGGCACATGAAAAGAGTTTTGCCACTATCAACTGTGGCAGTCTGCAAGGAAGGTTAAGTTAAAGATGGGGATTGGTTTGGATGCAACCCAAATATAGTATTTCATAGATGAAATGGTGCAGGATGAAGGAAGGCATATCAGCGAGATCAGCAGGCATCTAAGTGACAATGGCTACACCTGCCATTATGCCATCAAGCATAACTGCAGGTTTTGGCACAATGACCTGACAGTGACTGAGGACAGCTGCCTCCCAGGCTTCAAGTTAGTAGGAAGTCAATGGCAAAGCTTTGCCATCTGCTGCAAGGACATCTGCATTGAACCTTGCAACATAGGCATGGCATCACTCGTGGCTGTGAAGATCACTTCAGCCCTTCTCATTCTGGAGTGTCAAAGAGAACAATCCTTCTTATACCCACCTCATGCAACATAACGTGTATGTGGCCAGACATGAAAAAGGGGTGTGGTGATATGTTGTTACCCTACAGCTTCAGACTCTGTATTGTGGTTCCACATTGTGGTTCTCTTCATTTTTATTTTACTTGGCATTTAATTCTCCTCCATAGCCTTCAGACTTACCAAAAGTTGCCAATGTGTTAAAAGTGTGTTGAACATTTTTGAAAGTTAAGATTTTGCTATGTGCAGTTACTTACCTAATATCTTACTTACTTAAAATGGATGGCTTTCATGATGACATCTGGGCAGTCAGCTTCCTCGGGAGTTCTTTACTGTGCATCTCTACTCTTGGTCATCCACTGCCATTTGTTGTCCTTTCTCCCTCGTCTCCTCTCTTCCACTGTTAAAATTCCCCTGACTCTTACAGTGGCTGCATTTTAGCCCTAGCTACAAGTTAACTGCTAGTTTAAATTGCCACTGCTCATCCCCCAACTATGCCTGTTCTCTGTTTTTCTCAGCATTTGTCTGCGAGCACTGGATTTTTTCTCAATTTAGTTTCCAAATTCCTGGATTTATCTGGCCATCAAGACTACGGATCTGCACTGAACTACACTGGACTACACCGTAAGACTCAACTGCTGTGTCTCTGATGTACTACTTTGTTGCTTAAATTTTAAAGTTACTTTGATCAGCTTACAGCCCTCCACCTCTTGTTCTCCGCTGAGCCTGTGACTGGCCTACTGGTTCGACTGTTTTTTCAGCTTCAGCTACAGTCGGTGTTCCTAGCCAGAGATTCACTGGCCTGGGCTGAATACATTTATCCCACCATGGGACCTCCACTCCATTTTCTACCAGGATATATACATCCTAATAATTGCTATGTGACCAAGCCAATGTAAATTGCATTTTCCTGTTTTCATTCGCAAGTGCATTTTGGCTGCCACTCTGGACCCGAGCCCATCACTTCTTTTTCCATTGTTTTTTATCCATTTTTAATTCTTTTCTCTTTATCCTTCCTTGACCCCTCTCACCTGACATCATGCCTCCTTTCATTTGTCCCATCTTGGGTACTCTTCCCTCCCAAATCCCTACTCCAACTCTTCAGAACTCCTTGACTTGCTTACTCCCTTGCTGCCATCCCAAGCTTTATGCCCTCTTAGGTAAGCTTCCTTCTGCAACCTCCAAAGGGCCCATCAAGGTATTCGTCGCTGTCTGCTTACGAGCAACAACTCCAACTTCCCTATCCTTCTCTCTCGCTGACCTTTCTGTCCAACACGCCTGCTGGGCTTAATCTTGGCAATCTCCTCCCCGTCCAACTTATCCTTCCCCAATACTGACCCTGTGTGATGCCAGTGGATCAGATATCACCGCCTCTCTCTGCATCTCCCTCCAGAATGACTGTACATTTGTCCACACATGAGCTCATTGTGGATGATTCCATCAAGATCATGAACTTGACAGAAACCTCGTTGAGGGGTGATGGCACCTTCCCCCTAAATGAAGCCTCCCTGCCAGGCTATACCTTCCATCACTTGTCTCCTCAGACTGTCAGTGCAGTACTGCAGATCTTATCACCAAATCACACATTGGTCTGACCCCCTTCTCCTCTGGCATTTTTCCTCCTATGAGCATTTGAACTTGTTAATACCTTCTGCCGCTTCCCTCCGATCCCCTAGCCCACCAGGCCCTCTATGGAGCCCCCACTGCCCTAGCCCTGAACTTGCACCTTTCTTTAGTTTCTCCCTTATCTCCCCTCATGTCATCCCTGAGCTCATCTTATTCATGAGATCCAGCTCTTGCTTCCTTGACCCTATTACCACTAAACTGCTGACCATCCTACTTCCTTTCTGGCTCCCATGTTAGCTGATATTGTTCATAGTTTATTTTCCTCAGGTACTGTCCCCCTCCTTCAAATATCCCATCATCTCCCTGCTCCTCAAAAAAAAACATTGGCCCCTCCATCCTTGCAAACTACCACACCATCTCCAACCTCCTTTCCTCTCCAAAGAATGTATTGTCATCTGCCTTATCAGTACTTATTTTTTCAGGAATTCCATGAATCCCTCCAATCAGGTTTCCTCTCCTGCCACAGAACCAGATCGTCTCTTATCAAAGTCGCAAATGACATCCAATGTGACTGTGACAAAGATAAATTATTATTCTCATCCTTCTCAACCTGTCTTCAGCCTTTGATACGGTTGACCACACCGTCCTCCTCCAACACCTCTCCACCGTAATCCAGCTGGGTGAGACTGCCTGGTTCCATTCTTATCTATCCAGTCATAGCTAGAAAATTACCTGCAATGGCTTCTGTTTCTGCCCCCTCACTATTACCTCTGCTGCCCTCCAAGGATCTAACTTTGGCCCCCTCCTATTTCTCATTTACATGCTGACCCTCAGTGATATCATCGAAAAACACAGCATCAGTTTCCACATGTACACATGTACCTCTGCACCCTTCCACTGTCTCTAAATTGTCAGATTGCGTGTCACTGGATGAGCAGAAACTTCCTCCAACTAAACGTTAAGATGACCAAAACCATTGTCTTTGGTCCCCACCATATACTCCATTTCCTAGCCACCAGCTCCATTCGCTCTCTGGTAACTGTCTGAGGATGCACCAGACCGTTTGCAACCTTGGTGTAATATTTGACCGTGATGTGAGCCTCCAACCAAATATCCGTGCTATTAAAAAAACATCTATTTCCACCTCCGTAACATTGCCTGCCTTTGCCCCCTGTTTCACATGCGCCCCCCTCCCCCCAACCCAGGTCATCTGCTGCTGCTGCTGAAAGCCTCATCCATACTTTGGATTCCAACCCACTCCTGGACAGCCTCGTTCTATGCTCTGTAGACTTGAGATCATCTAAAACTATGCTTTTTTTCAATCATGGGATGTGAGTGTCACTGACAAGACCAGCATTTATTTCCTATCCCTTGAAAAGATGGTGGTGTGCCACCTTCTTGAACTGCTCCAATCCGTGTGGTATTGGTTCACCCACGGTGCTTTTAGGTAGGGAGTTCCAGTATTTGCACCCAGCGATGATGAAGAAACGGCAATATGTTTCCAAGTCAGGATGATGTGTGACTTGGAGGGGAACTGCAGGTGGTGGAGTTACCATGTGCCTGCTGACATTGTTCTTTGAGCTGGTAGTGGTCATGGGTTTGGAAGTGCTGCCAAAGAAGCATTGGCTAGTTGCTGCAATGCAACATTTAGATGGTATACACTGCAGCCATGGGGCTGGATTTAATGGGGCCTTGGAAATGGGCCAGAAGGGTGGGGGGTGGGGTGGTGCGCATAGAACTGAAATGGGAGGCAGAGGGCATGTTGACTTCCAGTCACAACGGGGTCAAGTCGGGGACGGGCCCTTAAGTGGCATATCATTATCCACTTAAGAGCCTCTTCCTGCCGTTGTTGAAATTAAACCAGCGGCAGGGAGAGGGTCTCCACCACACGGGGAGGTTGCCCAGTGAAATGAGGTGATGACCTCATATATATATATATATGTATACATATACATATAGATACATTATATATTATATATTAATGATATAGATGAGGGAATTAACTGTATTATATCCAAGTTTGCAGATGACACAAAGCTGGGTGAGAGTGTGAGCTGTGAGGAGGATACAGAGAAGCTCCAGTGTGATTTGGACAGGTTGAGTGAGTGGGCAAATACATGGCAGATGCAGTATGATGTTGATCAATGTGAGGTTATCCACTTTGGTGACAAAAACAGAAAGGCAGATTATTATCTGAACGGTGATAGATTGGGAAAGGGGAAGGTGCAGCGAGACCTGGGTGTCCTTGTGCACCAATTGCTGAAAGTAACATAGAAAGTAGGAGCAGGAGTAGGCCATTCAGCCCTTCGAGCCTGCTTTGCCATTCATTATGATCATGGCTGATCATCCAACTCAGTAACCTGTTCCCGCTTTCGCTCCATATCCTTTGATCCCTTTAGACCCAAGAGCTATATCTAACTCCTTCTTGAAAACATACAACGTTTTGCCTTAATTGCTTTCTGTGGTAGCGAATTCCACAGGCTCACCACTCTCTGGGTGAAGAAATTTCTCCTCATCTCAGTCCTGAAAGGTTTACCCCATATCCTTAGACAATGGCCCCTGGTTCTGGACTCCCCCACCATCGGGAACATCTTTCTTGCATCTACCCTGTCAAGTCCTGTTAGAATTTTATAGGTTTCTATGGGATCCCCCCTCACTCCTCTGAACTCCAGCGAATATAATCCTAACTGACTCAATCACTCCTCATACGTCAGTCCCGCCATCCCAGTAATCAGTCTGGTAAAGCTTCGCTGCACTCCTTCTATCACAAGAACATCCTTCCTCAGATAAGGAGATCAAAACTGCACACCATATTCCAGATGTGGCCTCACCAAGGTCCTGTATAGTTGCAGCAAGACATCCCTGCTCCTGTACTCGAATCCTCTCTGTGGAGGTTGGCAACTCGGCTGGCTTCAGGCTGAATTCGGTGGTTGTATGACTTTCCATTTGTGGTCCTGAGGCTTCCAGTTTGAAGATATGAACAGCAGATTTTGTGGTTCTTCGGCTTCTGGGAAGCAGCAATGCGGATGATTTCCTTTAAGGGAGTCTTTGTCTGTTCTTTCCGGAACTTTCTCCAAAACAATTCAGTAGCTCTACCTGCAGGCTTAAGTCATTAAGCACAGTGAACATCGATCAATGAACAGACTAACACAATCAAACACAGATCAATTAAACCACTGAACACTACAGTTTGCAGCAGGGAATATGCCTCAGTGGTTACGGTCAGCAGACAGAGTTTGAAGCTTGCAAGGTTTGAGTGGTTTGTCTCCACCAGTTTAATATTCAGGTTTTTAGTCAGTGGAAAAAAAAAATTATCATTCAACAAAGGCATTTTTTGACAGTGGATTTAAATAAAGAGGATTATTTTTATTCAAATGTTCACCCTGAAAGTCTAACGCTACAGTACTCACTCACCACTCACACAGACGCACATTCAAGAAAGAAAGCCGTTAAAGAGGATAGTACACATTTGCCAATTGAAAACAAAGGAATAGTCTGTAAGTCATGTGACCTGGCTCATCTTGGGGGAAAGGCATGCATTGCAGGCCTGGTGAAGAAGGCGTTTTCACTTCTTAAGTGTAGTAAGGTGGATTCGAGAGCCAGAGTGGACTTGAAAATGAACAGGCTTAGAGACCTTAAGATGTTACAGCCTCCAGTTATTTTAGGACACAATGTACTGTCTTGTCTGCTTTCTCTTCATCTGGTGGTTTGAAGACTGCCCAGTTTCTCCCTGGTGCTTGGAGTAATAAGATCTGTTATCTGTGTTTAGTTTCAGTCATGTGACCACCTGATCAATTCTCGTATTCTCCACCCAGAATGAGTTGAAGGTCAAAGCCATGGCTACACAATGGGAGATGGACAGTGACCATTCACACTTATTTATGATATAACTGGTTTCTTATAGCTCTCTTTGTTAAGCTTCAAGCTCGGAGATAGTGAGTCTAGGAGTCCATAGATATTGAGTTTTGGGTCAGACCACAGAAAATAGGTTTGAATTCCACAAATGGTTTCATCTTGATATGCCCATTCAAGTGAGGCATTCCACCCATTCAATTGCAAAAGTCCCTGGCCCTCAGCAGGCATCTTATGCAGCCCTTTTTGTGGTGTGGGTTTTTACACTGTGACTTCTGGAAATTAGAGAGCTGAAACAATGCTGCGACCTCTACAGGGGGATCTGGGATTTGTGTGAACAGGAAAAGCAAGGTTGTATCACCTCAATCAGGCTGAAGAATCTTTATTGCGACATGCAGTATCTAAACCGTGAAGTGTAAATTATAATAGTTAATTCAATTTAAAATCATGCACAGATAGTGACAGAAAGAGAGAGAATGAAAAATAGGTTTAAGAAAGAGACTTAAAAGAGACAGGAAGAAAAGGTTAATAAAACAAGTTTTTCATTTTAATTTTGAAATCCATTCTCCTTTAAATATTTAAATGTAATGATCGAGCTCAAAGCCCTTTAAAAATGGTGTCAGCACCTGTCCGAAGGCAGCTGATGCCATTACCTGGGACGGATCGCCCTCATTTTCCACGTCATCAAGGGGCAGTCCGCCCTGGCCATTTAAATGTAAAAGCCGTGTATAATATTGTGGCGGCTCTGCATTTACGTCTGCCGTCATGATCGGCGGTGGAAATGTAAATTTCAGCCCACTGCCTTGAACTTATTGCTTTGGGCTCGTTCCAGGAAAATGTTGAGCCCTTCAGCAGCATCAGCCAGTCTGCAGTGCATTACAGTGTAAACAGGTGAATATCATTTTGGAGAGCAAATAATTACATCAGTTTCCCATTAGACTATAAGGAGCAACATGGCTCTGCTCGAGGGTTCCATTAAAATGCCAGGTTTCCCCCTAAAATGTTTTACTACAATGGATTCCTAAGTATCCTGAAAACATGTGCATAATGGTCAAAGTCTTTGCCTCATTATGGACTAAGGAGATACTTTCTACTGTTTATGCTATTTTTCTGCAGCTCATCTGCTGAAGTTATGGCAGATAAGCAGCAGAGCCCCACAGAAATTCAACCCCCTCCCAAAGCCCTTGACTTCTCCACCTTTTGGTGCATTTTGTAAACCATGGCTCAGTGGGTCGCACTCTTGCCGAAGCCCCATCTGCCAGCTTGGGTGGATGTAAAAGATCCCATGGCACTACTTCAAAGAAGAACATGGGAATTATCCCCGGTGTCCTGGCTAATATTTATCCCGCAATCAACATGCCAAAAGAAACAGATTATCTGGTCATTATCATATTGCTGTTTGTGCAAGCTGGCTGTGCACAAATTGGCTGCCATATTTCCTACATTGCAACAGTGACTATGCTACAAAAATACTTCATTGGCTGTAAAGTGCTTTGAGACGTCCAGTGGTCATGAAAAGCACAATATAAATGCAAGGCTTTTTTTTGTTGTGGGGCTATCTTGAATAGCACAGGAATTTTGAATCTTCACAGATTTCGAGCGCAAATGCAGGTGAGAAACAACAGACAGTAGCGCTTATGCTGTGTGCTTAAAAAGTGACCAGTTGACATGTATGGTCCTAGGGGGGAAATGCAGTTCACATGGTAGGCCTGATTTAAATCTAGGCAATAAATGGCACCAAGCAATTGCAGGTTATTTAAAGAGATATCATTACAACTTTTGGGTGGACTGTTTGCACTTGAGAGTTGCCATGTTAGATGCTGAGAAAGTCAATGTTGCAACTGAGGTGATAAAAACTGCAGTACAAACTGATATAATAGATTTTCATGTGGCTCCTGAGTTGGCTTCATAAACTTCTAAGAAAGCTATAACATTTTTAGCGTAGACGCAATTGCTGACTGGATGATATGATGATGCCTCTAACTGCATCATATGATACTGGTATTACGAAGCCTTCTCAAATGACAAGCAATGGCCATTTTCTTGCCTGCCACCTTCAGCTTGCCTGTATCACAGCTCTGAGCTTGTCAACTTGCCCTACAAAGCCTTACAATGCATTTTTTTTTATGAACTGCATTGTATATGCACACAAAAGATATATTGGAAAGTTTTGTGGGATGGTTTTATAAGTCCTGATAAGACCTAACATTTAAAGGAGCTGCATTCATGGTGCTAATAGCAATTCAACTACAGAACTGAAAATGTGACTGTTGTACACAAAGTCTCAAAAATTGGCTACAGGCCAAACATTGACTGAACATGGCTTATCTCTTTTTAGCTACCATAGGCAGGAGTTGCAAAGGAAACCAAACAGAACTTAAAATAAAGATAATTAAACAAAACTCAAAAAATATTTTCTTGCCCCCCCCTCTAAAATTCAGAACCTTGTTGAACACATTTAGGCCTGAGATGAAGAGAAACTTCTTCACTCAAAGAGTTGTGTATCTTTGGAATCCTGTGGATACTGAGTCGTTGAGTATATTCAAGGCAGAGGTCGATAGATTTTTGGGTACTAAGGGAATTAAGGGATATGGGAATAGTGGGGGAAGGTGGAGTTAAGGTAGAAAATCAGCCATGATCTTATTGAATGGTGGAGCATACAGGCTCAAAGGGCCAAATGGTCTACTTCAGTTCCTATTTTTTATGTCCTTATATTCTTATGTTCTCTCTATTTTTGTCTTCTGTTAGGGAACTGAGTTGCTCATTTTCAATTTCACCTACAAGTCAATGCGGTGAAAGATAACATTGACAAATAAACAGCAGTCAAGACTTTGATTTTTGCTATCTGCATACCAGTCAACCCCCATTTGTTCCATTCATTAATCCTTAAACACTATTTCTAGCTTTGGCCGAGTCAGCCTCCAGAAAGTCTAGTGTCTCGCTTCTCCTGCGCATTTTGGTGGTGCCAGTAGATGGGATGTTCCAGCAACCTTTGAAAATGGGAGCCTTAGCCTGCACTAATCATGTGTCTAAGCAAGGCAGGCTCCCAACTGCATACAGGTGAAGGTACTGGTGGGAAGGGAGTGGGCACAGATCATCTCTTATCCTTCCTGACTAGCCTGGCACTCTCTTGTTGCTTCTCTTCTTGTCAGCCATAGCTCAGTTGGTAGAACTATCACCACTGAATCAGAAGGATGTGGGTTCAAGTCCAACTCCAGGACTTAAGCACAAAAATCAAGGTTGACACTCCAATTCAATGCTGAACATACAAATTGGGAGCAGAAGTAGGCCATTTGGCCCCTCGAGCCTGCTCTGCCATTCAATAAGATCATGGCTGATCTGTTTGTGTTTCGTATTTCATACTCCCATCTACCCCCGATAACCCTTGATTTCTTGCCTAACAAGAATCTATCTATTTCTGCCTTAAAAATATTCAATGACCCCGCCTCTACCACCTTCTGAAGCAGAGAGTTCCAAAGTCGCTCAACCCTCTGAGAAAAAAAATTCTCTTCATCTCTGTCCCAAATGGGTGGCACCTAATTTTAAAACAGTGCCCCCTAGTACTGGACTCACCCACAAGAGGAAACATCCTCTCCACATCCACCTTATCAAGACCGTTCTGGATCTTATAAACTTCAATCAAATCTCCTCTCACTCTTCTAAACTTCTGTGAAAACAAGCCCAATCTGTCCAACCTTTCCTCATAAGACAACACGCTCATTCCAGGTATCAATCTAACAATAAAAGCAAAATACTGCGGATGCTGGAAATCTGAAACAAAAACAAGAAATGCTGGAATCACTCAGCAGGTCTGGCAGCATCTGTGGAAAGAGAAGCAGAGTTAACGTTTCGGGTCAGTGACCCTTCTTCGAACTGGGTTCCGAAGAAGGGTCACTGACCCGAAACGTTAACTCAATCTAACAAATCTCCTCTGAACAGCCTCCAATGCATTTACATCCTTCCTTAAATAAGGAGACCAAAACTGTGCACGGTATCCGAGATGTGTTCTCACCAATGCCACCTATAACTGAAGCATAACATCCTTACTTTTATTTTCAATTCCTCTTGTAATAAAGGATAGTATTCCGTTAATCTTCTTTATTACTTGCTGTACCTGCATTCTAACTTTTTGTGACTCATGCACTAGAATACCTAAATCCTTCTGTACCTGGGAATTCTGCAGTCATTCTCTGTTTAAGTAATACTCTTGTTTTTTTATTCTTCTTGCCAAAGTGAACAACTTCACATGTTCCCACAATATACTCTATCTGCCAGATTTTTGCCCACTCACTCAACCTATCTATGTTGATCTGCAACCTGCTTATATTCTCTTCACAACATACTTTCCTACCTATGTGTGTGTCATCTGCAAATTTAGCTACCATGCCATCGCTCCCCTTATCTAAGTCATTGATATAAATTGTAAAAAGTTGAGGATCCGATTACTGAGAGAGTGCTGTGCTGTCAGAGGTGCCGTCTTTCAAATGAGACATTAAACCAAGACCCCATCTGCTCTCTCAGGTGGACATAAAAGATCCCATGGCATTATTTTGAAGAGATGCAGGGGAGATATCCTTGGTGTCCTGGCCAATATTTATCTCTTAATCAACATCACAAAACCAGATTATTGGGTCATTATCAGATAAGAACATAAAGAGCATAACAACTAGGAGCAGGCGTAGGTCATTTGGCTCCTCAAGCCTGCTCCACCATTTAATAAGATCATGGTTGATCTAATTATGTCCTTAACTTCACTTTCTTATGTGCACCTCCCCCGCCCCTGCCACCGCCCCCGCATAACCATTGACTCCCAGTAGATCAAAAATCTGTCGAACTAAGCCTTGAATAGATTCAATGATCCAGTCTCCACTGCTCTCTTGGGTAGGGAATTCCAAAAATTAAGGTTCCTCTGAGAGAAAAAAAATCCTCCTCATCTCTGTCTTAAATTGGATACTCGTTATTTTGAAACTGTGCCCCCTAGTTTCAGATTCCCCAACGAGGGGAAACACTCTCAGCATGTACCCTGTCAAGCCTCCTCAGAATCTTATGTTTTAATAAGATAGGAACATAGTAATATAGGAGCGGGAGTAGGCCATTCAGCCCATCGAGCCTGCGCTGACATTCAATACAATCACAGCTGATCATCCACTTCAATGCCTTTTTCCCACAGTATCTCCATATCCCTTTATGTCATTGGTATTTAGAAATCTGTCCATCTCTGCTTTAAACATACTCAATGACTGAGCTTCCACAGCCCTCTGGGGTAAAGAATTCCAAAAATTCACAACCCTCTAAGTAAAGAAATATCTCATCATCTTGGTCCTAAGTGACTTCCCCCTTATTTTGAAATTGTGTCTTCTGGCTCTAGACTCCCCAACCAGGGGAAACATCTTACCTGCATCTACCCTGTCTATCTGTTTAAGTAGGTTTCAATAAAATCGCCTCTTGTTCCTCATAAGGCAACCACTTCATTCCAGGAATCAACCTAGTGAACTTTCTCTGAACTGCCTCCAATGCAAGTATATCACTCCTTAAATAAGGAGACCAAAACTGTACACAGTACACTAGGTGCTGTTTCACCAACACTCTGTACAGTTGTATAAATTCTTCCTTACTTTTAAACTCCATCCCCCTTGCAATGAATACCAACATTCCA
Source organism: Heterodontus francisci (assembly GCF_036365525.1). Lineage (NCBI taxonomy): Eukaryota > Metazoa > Chordata > Chondrichthyes > Heterodontiformes > Heterodontidae > Heterodontus > Heterodontus francisci. Next base: position 70,259,715 of record NC_090375.1, on the reverse strand, counting down.
TTTTCCTTCCTAATTACTTGCTGGACCTGCATGCTAATCTTTTGTGACCCATGTACGAGGACACCCAGATCCCTCTGTACTGCAGCATTCTGCAGTTTCTCTCCATTTAAATAATATTCTGCTTTTCTATTCTTCCTGCCAAGGTGGACAACCTCACATTTTCCCACATTATACTCCATCTGCCAATTTTTGACACTAATTTAACCTATCTATATCCCTTTGAGGACTCTGTGTCCTCCTCACAACTTGCTTTCCCACTGACCTTTGCATCATCAGCAAAATTGGTGAAAAATAATTGGTCAAATCATTAAATATATTCAAGAAACAGTTAGATATAGTTCTTAGGGCTAAAGGATTCAAGGGATACGGGGAGAATGCGGGAACAGGGTACAGAGTTTGGATGATCAGCCATGATTGTATTGAATGGTGGTGGAGGTTCGAAGGGCCGAATGGCCTACTCCTGCTCCTATTTTCTATATTTCTATAATACACTCGGTTCCTTCATCCAAGTCATTAATAGAGATTATAAATAGTTGAGGCCATAGAGCCACACTAGTTAAGTTTTCCATTAATCCTGGCTCTCTGGGCCAGATTTTATTAGAAATACACTGGTCCCACCATTGAGACCAAAAATGGGTACACAGCACACTGGAGCGCAGGTGTGGCTGGCTGCACCTGATCCAGCGGCAGCATGCAATTTAAGGGTCTTGAGGTTGGGACCTGACCAATTGCAAATTGACTGTGCCATGATGAAGTGGCCCTGAAAGGAGGCCACTTGTCATTGCAGACCCTCACGAGGTCCCAGAAAAGGGGCCACAAGCAGGAGGCATCTATGTGGCCCCATCAGTGACAGCTGGACTACCATCAGCCTCTGTCTTTGGATTGTTCTAGGAGGGCCAACAGCTGCCATCCCTCTGTTTACAGGAGAGGATTGCACACTCCCAGAGAGAGGGGGCAAAGTATGGTGGGGCGCTGCCCATTCTCCATGTCTTGAATCCGATGGAGGAGGAGGTCATGGAATTGATTGGACCTCAGGAGGCCAGAGCGTCGCGGAGAGGGAGGCAGGGGTACCTTCCTAAGACAGTGAGTAAAGTTGCCATGGGGTTGAAGGCTGAATCTTGCAGAAATGGAGCCACGCTACTCATCAGGCATCTGGTGCCTACAGGGGTCTGCATCGTAGAGGTGGGTACAACATCAGGGGGAGGCCCTTGACCCTTACATGTCTCTGTTCTCTCATGCAGGTAAAGCAGTGCCTACTCAAGAAGCCTCCGAGACTGTGGGAGATCCTAACACCTCTGAGGGGAAGACGGAGCCTCAGAGGGTTCAGCATATCGCTGCACCCTCCACCAGCGCAGATATTCTCACATCAGTGGGTATGCGCTCCTGGTTAGATTCGGGCACACAACCTGGTGCACACAGCACGGATGTACATGAGCAGCTGACGGAGACTGTGACAGCCCAGGCCTGTGATAATTGGAGGACTATGTGAGGTCAGGCCCATGCAGAGCCCCAGGCTTATGACGTTCCTCTGGTGCCAGCAGCATCATGGAAAATGCTGCAGCTCCAGCAAGAGGTGTGGCAACATCTGGCAAAGATGCCAGAGGCTATGTGTGCCCAAGCACAGATGATAGAGGAGTCCATCGAGGCATGGACCTCAACATTGTCTCTGACTGGTGCATGAGTGGTGTCCTCCTTTGAGAGGTTAACAGCTCTGATGGAGAGCCAAATCCAGCAGAGCACTCAGTTGCCTGAAATTAATGATCCCGCCGTCTTTCCTGGTGGCAGCCATGCAAAATTGCAGCGGTCCATGTATCACGTGAGCAGCCAAGTGTGGCAGGCAGCCATTTAACATAATGGATGCGGTTTTCTCCCCCAATCACATGGCAGGGATGGCAGGCGAGACGGCATTCACGGCATCAGCTGATCACAGACCAGGTGCTGGCACCATCTTTAAAAGCCTGCCAGCCCTGCATTCAGTCTTTCCTTGCATTCTACTGCAGCTCATTCATCAAAAATATCTGTACATTAACATCAATTACATTCTCAACAAGTAACTCTCTATGGGAAGACTGTTGAGAATGTCAGAGGTCAGAGTAAGGGTGGCCCCCGCTTCAGTGATACCTCCCTGCTGATTTTCCTCCAGGCTGCAAGGGAAAGGCAGGAAGCCCTCTTCCCCACCGATGATCTGAAGAGATCCTCCCACCTGACCAACCAAGACTTGATGGAGATCATAGAGGAGGTCAGGAGGAAGAGGGCCAAAGACCTCCTGTGTTCAGCAAAGGTAGTGTCACATTCCAAAGTTTCTTTGTGGGATTTGGGTGTCCCTACACGGTGTGCCACATGGTGAGGATGCCACTGCCATTCCAAAGCTAGGGAGGCAACAGCAGATTCATGACAGATGCATGGCTGTATCAGTAAAACAAGTCTCCCTCGTTTATACCTCAGCCCAAGTAAATCCCATGACAGGGTAAGTCAGTATAAGATACATTACATCCCCCAGTTGTTGACGAGAGGCTCATGTTAGCAGAACTGACATTTTGAAACATATGGCAATTTATAATTGTTCCATCCTTGTTCTTGAAGAAGAGGGTCCATAACAGGAGGGAAATGGCCAGGAAGGGTGGAGAAGTGCCAGACATGCATTCTCTCAGCCAGGCCGAAGAAGGGGCCCTCGAACTAGCGGGGCGCCAAAGTGGACGTGCTATTTCAGATGGGGAGATCGGGGTCCCTGCGCAGGAGAGTGACTATTGCCTATCAGCAAAAAATGCAATAATAATGGAGAGCTAGCTCTGGCATTCAGTCCTTAATTGTCTATATGTAGCCTAACGCACAGATGTTTTCATTGTATCTTGCAGGTCAGTGATCGCAGGTGACTGCAGCCACAGAGAGACTCCCATCAACCTCTGAGGAGGAGCAACAATCAGAGGATGCAGGGTCCCATGCCTCGTCTGCACCCTTCACCAGCGCAGATACTTTCACCTTGATGAGTTTCCACTCGGCTTTCGAATCAGAGTCACAAGCTGGTGAGAGCACCACACATGCACTCGAGCAGCTGGTTGAGGCTGAAACAGCTGAGACCTCTGAAAGTCGGAGGACTATAGGTGGCCAGGCCCATGCTGTTACGGCCAAACCAGGAAAAGGCCGAGAGGGGAGCCCTAGACCCCTTCTTCACCTAGTCATAACAAGTTGGCCTCATTTGCGCGTCATTCACCGTGTCTGCTTCCATCGCCATGTTGCCTTCTTCCATAGCTGCTTGGCCTTGTCTCTCCTCCATGACTTCTTTGTTGGAGGAAGTTTGTCACTCATACATGTCTTCCTCATGTAAGGCCTCACCATCGCCCAGCCCCCCCAACCCACCCTGCAGTGCTGGATTGTACAGAGCGCAGCAGACCACCACAATACATGAAACCCTAACTGGGACATTCTGCAGTGCTCCACTTGATCGATTAAGGCAACAGAACCTCATCTTCAGCAGCCCAATGGCCTGCTCGATGATCACTTGGGTGGAATCGTCGCAAGTATTGTACTTCTCCTCCACAACATTGCGAGGGTTCCTCACAGGCATCAAGAGACGTGTCTTCAATGGGTAGCCCTTGTCTCCAAGAATCCATCCATTAAGGTGAACGGGGGGAGTGAAAAGCTGAGGCACCTGGGACTGTCGAAGTATGTAGACATTGTGACTGCTTCCTGGAAAGCAGGCACACACCTGTAGGAAATGCCTTTGGTGGTCGCAGCAAGTTGAGCGTTCATTAAATGGAAGCCCTTCCTGTTGATGAAGGTGGCTGGTTGATCCTGGCAGCCTTGATGGCCACATGTGTACAATCAATTAAACCTTGTAAATGGGGGAATCCAGCGATGGCTCCGAAACCGATGGTCCTCTCGGCCTGACTGTCAGGGTCTGACTGGTAGAGCACATAGTCACCGCCCTCTTGAACAAGGAATTTGTCACCTCCAGTGGTGCACTGTGGCCTGGTAGACTCCACACACATTCCTTGTGGATCCCTAGAAAGATCCCGATGTATAGAAGTTGAATGCCATGGTTATCTTTAGGGCCACAGGCATAGGGTGACCACCAAATCCCATTGGTCACAAACCATCCTGCAGAATGCTGCATAGGTCTGTGATGGCCTCCCTGAAAATTTGTAGCCTTCGCTGACAGTGTCACTCTGACATCTGGAGTAGGTAATGCGAGTCCTGTAGACTCTCTGGCGTACTTGGGCCCTTGTCAGCCTTCCTATCTGCTGCTGTTTGCGTCTTGGAGCCTCAGGGTCAGGCACAGCTGTGTCTTGGGCCCGCCTCCATCAAAGGTGCTTCAACATGCTATGGGGATACAAAAACACAAGGTGTATGAGACCCATGGCATGTGCCCTGGGGCCCTCAGCTCCCTTCTGATGCTGAGATGAGTCTGTCTAGCCAAATATCGTTGTTAATCTTTGCTCGTCTGGATGCCTGATGTACCTCAACAGTAAAGATTAATGTTAGTCTCCCATCTTTTCCAGCTGTGTGAGACATCACAAACACTACAACATTATTTATGATACCCTCTAATGGCCCACCCGACACAGACAACCTCTACCCTTGCAAAGCACTCCCAATACACAGAAACCCCTTGCAGAGCACCCTCAGTAAACACATTCCCCTTGCAAAGCACCCACCATACACACATCCCCCTTGTAGAGCACCCCGGTAAACACACGCCCCTTGCAGAGCACCCTGGTAAACACATCCCCCTTTCATCCCCTGGCAGACAGAACACCCTTGGACACTCAGCATAGTGGCAATGGCCCCTGTAGCCCCCACTTCCTCTATGTTACTATGGTTAGGTTACCTTCCCTTTCATGGCTCCAAGACCTCTTGCCTCAGTGCTGCCAGCTTTTTGGGGTCACAGATCTGAAGGCATGTTATTGCCGTACGTCACCCACAAAATTACAAACAATTCATAGAATCTGAAATAATTACATTCAAATTACTGCTAAACAGCATTTCAGTGATTTAAATTATGTTGCCGTCGTGTCGGGTCATCAATACCGCCACGGTACTTCCCTGCCTATCATCGGAACACTGTGGCACAGCGCCGGGTTTCAGGGTGGACGAATCCTTGGCAATTCTCTATCCCCTCACACCATCAAACCCACCTAAAATGGGGGAACAAAATTCAGTCCAGTGTCTGCAGAACATTCATGCAGATCTGCATACCCTCATCTTGACCATGGGTGCAAGGCAACAGTGATAAGGCGAGAGGGATAAGGGAAATTGGAGACACCGCCATGTCTTCTGCACTCTCAAGTCAGCAGGGAGGCGGATGTCTGCCTTGCTAGAGAGGAGAAGCAGCTGCATCCTGCATCTGGGGGCTCCTCTCAGGGTGCTCCTGGTGTGGGCAGCTGCTCCTCTGCCCCTCTGCCAGTGACACCAGGTCCTTCTTCATTCTAATGAAAGAGGTTGGTACTGCTTCTGTGCAGGAGGCCCACAGCATGCCAAGACCCTCCAGGCCTAAGACATCCAGAGGACAGCCACCAAGGTCATCCGTAGCCAAGGGGCAGCAAAGTCAGCAGCCAGCCTCCACTTCAGCTGATAGTGCAGTGTTACGACCTCAGTGAGACCGTTAACGTTAAAACACGAGATATGAACTCCCCAGACCAATTTAAAGAATTACACAACAAGATTTCACATTTTAAGACTTTTATTTTCAGAACTAAATTAAAAATCCCTGTTAACTAAATAGTACTTGTAAGTAGCTGATACTCCAAATTACAGAGAAAGGTATTTTCTTCACTTATTAAAATCCTTGAAAATCTCACACCACAGTTATATGATACACAGTTTTCCAAGAAGCAAAATCTTTGCAGTTAGAAGTCTGAAACTCCTTCCAGTTGCAATGGATTGGATCTCCTGGACCGTCTCAAAGTCCATATCCTCTTTGCTTACTTCTTCCGAGCACTTTTGACCTGGACGTTCATGAATAAGGTGATCTCTGATGACCCTGTTGGTCTTTTCCTTCTCCGTAAGCCTCAACTTTCAAATCATATTCAAGTCTTTGCAGCCTTTCGCTGTATTAGTCTTCTGAGAGCAATTGTTCCCTCTCTCTCTCCCTTGAAGCGGCCTCTGCTGGTCATTGTCTTCCGGTCTTCATTACAGCCTGCAGATTTCGCAAAGTGTAAAATTTATCCAGAAACAGAAGGTCAATTGTCATTTGTTTTTCCCAATATGCAGAGCCCACAGGTCCAGCCACAGCCAAACCACCTGGGCCTTCCTTTGTTTCCAGATGTTAGCAATTGTAATTTGCTTATCCATTTTCAGAGCCACTGGCTTCTTGATTACGATCAGAAAGTCTGTGAAACTGAAACCCGTTGTCTATCAGGTGTTATAACCTGGTATTCTCTGCTTTTCAAAACAGGCTTTGATCTGGGCTCCTTGTTGTCCTGGTAACCAAGATTCCTGTCGTGTCTTTAAACAGCGTTGTTGTGAGGTCACATGACTTCTCTTACTCTATCTTACCCTACATTAAAAATCACAGTTTTTAAACATAATCATGCTACAAAGTCCAGCATTCATAACAGCACGGGGCACACCTCGTAGGAGTTTAGGCAAGAGATTAAAGAAGAATATATATATTCACGGGGTTATCATGACTGATTGTGTGCTTTACATGCAAAGTACAGGGTCTGCTGTAAAGTTGAATAAATCATTTTTGTAAAGCATAGATGACCTCCCTCCTCTTCTGTCAGGCCTTTGGTTCTTTGTTGCAACCCAGCCTCTTTGAAGAGGCTGGAGGCAAAACATCATGCTGTGAGGGGTCAAATCTGAAGCCTGGCC